>NC_092043.1:21631884-21934114 GCF_003086295.3 Arachis hypogaea | reverse complement strand
AATTTTTAATGGGAAGGTTGAATTTCTTTAATTTATGATGTTTTAGGATCCAATTAGCTTGAGGAAAACGTTCACTCTTGCTTATGTGAAGCTTGAGTAAGGTGAGGACACGATAATTCTATTTTAATTTCATTGAATTTGAGCTTTGAGTATTAAATTGGGTATATATGTGTTATAAATGTCTATTAAGTTGTGAATAAATAATTGGAGCTTAAAATTATGAATACTGGAACTTGGAAGAAGCTGATTAGTTGAGTTTTGAAGGGCTGCCTTGGTTTTGAATAAATAGCTTTGGTCGTAACATGGAAATCGGTCAAGGTATGGTTTAGGTTTCTTGCATTTAATATATAATGTTCTGTGAAAACTTAGGCTAGATGATTATAGGATAAGTTGGAATGCAGGTGTATGTTAATGTTTAGTAATTTGTTGTCAAATATATTTGGTTTGTGCTTATGGATTAACTGGTGATTTGGTGAATTATTGATTTGAGGTATAACTATTGTAGAGGTTATTGTGATAATGAGGTATTTTGTATTAAAAGCCTAGAATTTTGTGAACTATGATTCTTAGTGGAATTTTGGTTGTTGGATTTGAATCTTGTATGAGTATAATTGTTGATCTGAGGTAGATTTATTGTGGTGATTGTTATGATGATGAGGAAGGGTGTGTTGAATTGAAAAAAATGCAGGTTTGGACCCGAAAAGGGTGGCAAAGTCCGAGTTTTAGAGGAGATGCTGCCGAAATTTTATAAAAAATTAGAGATTTTGTTTATATGATTATTTAAAAAGATTTAGATTCAAAGGTAATATGGTTTGATTTTGAGTTATTAAGAAAATGAGCATGTTTTAAGTTTGATTCATTTAGAAAAGAATGAATTAAATTTTGAATTGGAACTATTGATGGACGGAATGGGAGGTGTGATAATGAAGGATAAGGATTGAATATGATTGATGTATGATGATGTATGATGATGAATGAGATGCAATTGAGAATGATGTGGATGTTAATGAATTATAATTGAATTATTTATGTGGCTTATGAATTTGAATGATCTGAGATACGAAATTTCCTGTATAAAGTGCTGTGGCTTGCCACCACGTGTACTAGGTTGAAAACTCGATACTCTGTTGACCCTACGACGTAAGTGTGATCGGGCACTATATAAATTCCCGGGAATGTTACCCCCATTGAGTAATATTGATTATTTGAGAAAAAGCTATGCATAGACTCTTGGGGATGCACGTCGGGGGACAGTCTAAGTACAATTCAGACTGGTCGCGTTGGCTGGATAACTGACAGATGAGCCTCACCAGCCATAGGACAGGCATGCATCATATACATATTACTTGAGCAACTTGCTTGTGCTTTAATTGGGTATGCCTATATGTACTTGCCATGCTAAATGTGTATTTATTACCTGCAGTAATTGTAACCTTCTTGTGTTAGCCTTTATCTATTTTTTTGTCTGTGAAAATGCATGATGGAACTAGAGGTATGGAGGAATGGCAGTATGTGACTTAGAATTAAGGTTAAGTTAGGTTTAAATATTCTTAGAAAACCACCTTTTGTGACTTTTGTTTAAGACTTTAAGCTCTATAATCTGAGACTCGGCATTCTAGGATTGCCTCTGGAATTTCCAAGGCCTTATATATTATGTGTGTGGCACCTTTACCATACTGAGAACCTTCGGTTCTCATTCCATACTATGTTGTTGTTTTTCAGATGCAGGTCGGGAGCCATCTCGTTAGGCGTCTGGACTCTTAAAGTGGAGGGGTTACTGGATAGTGTTGTTGTATAGTTTTGTTGTACAGTGATGTATATATATATATATATATATATATGTACTTAGCTTTCTCTCTGCATAACTTGTCCTTTTTTATCCTTTTAGAGGTTTATGGAGAGGCAGGATTGTGTATATGTACTTTTAGGTTTTGGATATGTATGTATATATGTGTAAATATTCTCTGGCCAGTCTTGACTTTGCAGGTTGAGTTAGGAGCTTGTTATTTTGTATCTTTGGCACTCTATTCCTACTTCTGTTATCATATGTTTAATAGTTATGGTTTTCTTAGCATGCAAGTTAACTCGTTCCTTGAGCATTGCGCTTATATTTTGCAATTTTTATTTCCTCTATTTTTTAAGGCTCCTAGCATATTATAATTCTTCTGCTATTATATGTACTCATTTTATTTTAGAGGTCGTAATACCACACCACCTCTATTTTACGACTTAAGCGTAAAGCTTAGTGTGGTAGGGTGTTACAAATAACGTTATACTATAATGATAATAATGATATTAATAAAATCACGTCAATAAAATATTAATTATTTATGATTTTTTATTAGTATTTTTCATACATAATAGCAATATATAATGGGGATACACATGTTTAGTATCCAATTCTTTCTTTCTCTTTTGTCCCTGTTTCTTTTTTATTAAAAAATGAATTTATCCACGACAGAATTTAAAAACTGAACCACTTCTACTAAAAAAAACTGACACTACGTACTCAGGATAAATGATATTTTAAAATTAAATTTATTAATTATATTTTTATTTTTATTTTTATTTTTCTTGATATTTTTTAAAAATTATTAAAATATAAATAATTAATATAAATAACTTTATACTATAATGATAATAATGATATAAATAAAATCACGTCAACAAAATATTAATTAATTATTATTCTTTATTAGTATTTTTCATACATAATAGCAATATATAATGGGGATACACAGATTTAATATTCAATTCTTTCTTCCTCTTTTGCCCTGTTTCTTTTTTCAATGGGACAATAGTATTTAAATTATTAAGAAAAACAAATCATTATTAACTAAAGTCATTGGAATAATTAAATTTACAACACATAGTTTACATATTTTTTATGTCTAATATTTATTTTTTAAAAAAATTACATATAAAGGTGTACTCATTAATCAAATTTATACCAACATATAATGGACTATTCCAATGTATAATGTGAATAAGAAAATTTGGTATCCAATTTTTTCTTTCTATTTTACCCCTGTTTATTTTTTTGTTAAATACTGGATTTAATATAACAAATTGTTACTATGTCCTCCTTATTTTTTATTTTTTTTATGAAAGAAAGAATTTACCCCACGACAAAGTATCAAACTAATTCACTATCAACCCACGACATATTTTAAAACTGAAAAAAATTGCTACTATTACGTACTCAATTTAAAAACTAAATCACTTCCAATAAAAAAATTGTTCCACCTTCCGTCATACTTGACCCTCAAGAGAATTAAATTGCTCTTTCCTTTTCAATCTTGGTCTTGCAAATGTTTTTCTTCCCTGCATATTATTGTTATCTTTCTGAAAAATAAAAATGAAAACTTCACGAAATCAATAGTCACGTCAACGTAGACCCACTTGGACAAATTATGCTAGGTGAAGAAGACAGAACATGACCCAAAAATAAAGACAACAATACCTGGCTAGAAGACGTGTAAGTTATCGGGAGATGATTCGACAAGGAAAACATATTGTCATATCAACTGATACAACTCCAATTCCAACTCCAATGCCAAACACAAGTGGAGGTATCCGATTACCTACAAACATAGGGGTAGCTAGATTGACTACAATTAGACAAATGGTCAGAGCTACCACCTATCATTAATTTGTTACAGGTAACACGATAACTGCCACAAGTAATAAAAATCAAAATAATATAATTGGTTGCTATTCTATCATTGATATTCTGTAACAAAATTATTCAAATTAATATTAATATTACTATACATGGTTTATTTTATATATATCACGAAATTATACATACACTACAGTGTCTTTTTTAATCAAACAACACATCAATCAATATATGAAGTTATAAAGTTAACATTAAAAATTTTATATTCAACTTTTTTTAGACATCGTTCATCCATAAAAGTAATTTATTAAATCAAAATTAATGGTCAAAATAATGATATTTTTTTAATATTTCATTTTCATCCTACAATATAATATATAATGTAATATATAATATTTATATTTATATTAAAAAAATAAAAAAATAATGTCATGTAAGACTAATGACAAAAAGTACTCTTATATTAAAGTTTATCATAATGATTTTATAATAAAAAATAAAATTTATATATTAAAGTAATAAATCAATGTAACATTAATTTTTTTAACAACACTTTAATTTAATTTTTTTAAATTCTTTATGTTATCATATTTTAGAACTTTCGTAATGATATATATTTCTAAAAAATTAAAAATAAGATTAGGATATATCTTACTTATATAAAAATATAACAGTTAAAAAAACTACAAGAGCTATTATTTTTTTCTGTGATTAAAAAAGTACTGCGTAAATAAAGATTAATTTCTTTTATTATAAAGATTAATTCTTTTTATTATCAACGTAAACACAAAAAATAAGAATAAATTACAGTAAAATAAATAAATTATTTTTTAAACATATTTTTGTATTTTTAATTATTTTAATTGATAAAATACTCATCAAATCATCAATTTATGGTAACAAACTAAAAAAACAAATTAAAATATCTCAAACATTAATGGACGAGATTCAAACCTTTGAAAAAAAACACTATAAAAAATATAATAGAAACATAGAAAAAATTATTTGTATTATAATAAAGAAATATAGATCAATTTTAAAATAATTAAAGTTACCGATATTTTGTTTCACGCAATCAAAGTTAATTAATATTATGATAACTAATTCTTCTCATATGAGTTTAACTTATGCTTATTTTCTATATTGCTCTTTAAAAATATAAGTACGGAAATATATGGTAACGGAGCTAGTCCAAGTAATAGATCCTCTGGTTAGTATCTTTATATGCTTTAAACATACAAACACATTGATATAAGTTATTTTGTCTGCACATTAAATCTTCTTAACGTAGAATATTAACAAAATTAACCAACTTAATTAACACGCTTTATTTTATTTCTAAGCACTAATTTTTTATTAATTCTAAAATAATTAAAGTTACCGATATTTTGTTTCACGCAATCAAAGTTACCTAATATTATGATAACTAATTCTTCTCTTATAAATTTAACTTATGCTTATTTTCTATATTTCTCTTAAAAATATAGATACGAAAATACATGGTAACGGAGCTGGTCCAAGTAATAGATCCCCTGATAAGTATCTTTATATGCTTTAAACATGTAAACACATCGATATAAGTTATTTTGTCTGCACATTAAATCTTCTTAACGTAGAATATTAACAAAATTAACCAACTTAATTAACACGCTTTATTTTATTGCTAAGCGCTAATTTTTTATTTTTTCAAAAAAGTATATAACATATAAAATTTGCATTTTTTAAATATAGGTGTACATCGAGACACCATTGCTACTACTAATTCAATTCCTCAACTAATTGCTTCTTATGAACCAACTACAAACAATACTAAAAGCCATGCAAATATGAATGATGAGTACTCTATTTATATTTCTAATATTTTATTATCATCATACAATAATCATTTAAAAGATTTATTATATTGAATAAATATAAAGTTTTATTAATATACATTACTATATAAAATGTGTTTAGTTAAACTTATTGTATTATTATGTTTATTAGTTATCATAATAACAAATGAATTTTTATTATGTGTTATTATCTGTATTGCTCTTTAAATTTTGCTTACTATATATTGTAAACAAAATTTTGAATTTAATAAAAAATTTAAAATAAATACTTAACAAATAAAACATTTAAAATAGTTAATACAATCATGAAACTAATATAATAAGAATAACTTTATAATAAAAATTTCGTAACAACATATATCTTTTAAAATTAAAGAGAAAAATTGAGAAAAAATATAATTTAAACACAAAAACATCAATTAACAGATATTACAAAAATATTGATATCCTATCTCATGTATTTAAAAGTAAACTGTACAAATTATATGGGTTCTTTTTATTATAAGGTCATTAACAAATTAAGAATTTAATAAATGGTGAAATTTACTAATGGCACATGTTCTAATTTCTTAAAATAAAAAAAACTAAATATTATATTAAAAGTTATATTAAAAGTTACAAGTCAATAGGTAACTAAATAATGTAGACCTCAAATTAAAAACATAGATAACGGTGTATACATTTTTATGAGTTACAAGAAAAACTTTTAATGAATCACTAATTTAAGTACTAACTAAAAAAAATGCTACTACAACTATTATCCAATAGCAAAAATCATGAGATACATAATATCATTTAGTGATGAAAAATAAATTTTAACATCGTTACAGTAACTAGGGAATAAGCCCTTGATGATAAAAAGATTATCAAATTAAAATTTAATAATGTAGGAAATATTATTAACATAAATACCAACAAAAATAATAAAATAAAAGTACACTATGCATGTTAACCATAAAAAATAATTATGCAATTTTAATGGAAAAAATTTTTATTGTATCGTTAATTTATCATAATAATTTTAAAAAGTAAAATTAAAATTATTACAAATTGCTAGGCGATATTCAAAACTTTCATAAAATTGAATAGCAAACAAAAACACAATAGAATCATATCATTTAACACAAAAACATCAATTAACAGATATTACAAAAATATTCATATCTTATCTCATGTATTTAAAAGTAAACTGTACAAATTATATGGGTCCTTTTTATTATAAGGTCATTAACAAATTAAGAATTTAATAAATGGTGAAATTTACTAATGGCACAATATGTTCTAATTTCTTAAAATAAAAAAAAACTAAATATTATATTAAAAGTTATATTAAAAGTTACAAGTCAATAGGTAACTAAATAATGTAGACCTCAAATTAAAAACATAGATAACGGTATATACATTTTTATGAGTTACAAGAAAAACTTTTAATGAATCACTAATTTAAGTACTAACTAAAAAAAATGCTACTACAACTATTATCCAATAGCAAAAATCATGAGATACATAATATCATTTAGTGATGAAAAATAAATTTTAACATCGTTACAGTAACTAGGGAATAAGCCCTTGATGATAAAAAGATTATCAAATTAAAATTTAATAATGTAGAAAATATTATTAACATAAATACCAACAAAAATAATAAAATAAAAGTACACTATGCATGTTAACCATAAAAAATAATTATGCAATTTTAATGGAAAAAATTTTTATTGTATCGTTAATTTATCATAATAGTTTTAAAAAGTAAAATTAAAATTATTACAAATTGCTAGGCGATATTCAAAACTTTCATAAAATTGAATAGCAAACAAAAACACAATAGAATCATATCATTTTAAAAATATTCTTTGTATACTTCAGTATAACTTAGAATAAAAGTTTGCTCTATTAAATATATATTTAACCTCATATATTACCTACAACTTCGAACTTTGACAATTTTATATGAGTTTAGGCAACAGAAAAATCTAAAAAAAGATACTACATCTTTAAAAATTACGTTTATTTTTCAAAAAATAAACCTCAATTGAGAAGTTGTATATATATTTTTTGTTCACTCTTGATTTCACTATCTAAAATAATATGAAATAATTAATTAATTCTACCTGAGTACCTAACCATATAATTATTGGCACATGTAGGAAAAGAAATCTATAACATAATATTTTATTTACCTATGCGAGTGCAGAAATTAGACACCATATCCGAACATCCCACAATTGTGCTTGAAATTATCAAGAGAATACAACAATGCTTCAAACTACACTACCTACTACAAGGACATGTACACACTGTAATGCATGTTTGTTTCACCATGAAATATTTGACATGTGTTGCAATGGAGGAAAAGTCTCTTTGCCCCAAGTAAATGCTCCTCAGGAATTACTTGAAATCTTCTTAGACCCTTCTGCAGAATGGAACCATTTTAGGAAAGACATTTGTGGTTACAATCATGTTTTTTCATTCACTTCGTGCGGTGTACACATAGACGAACAATTAGCTACAGCAAGTCATGTTATATATACATTCCGTGCTCAAGGATCAATGTACCACAGTATAGGAGAATTTCATCCGGATCAAGGGGCGCGGCCACGCTTCTTGCTACTGTATATATATGATACTGAGCACAAGTTACAAAATAGGATGCTGGAGAACACACAACTGCATGAAAGTTTGGTTTTGAAGCTACAACAATTGTTGCACCGACATAATCCTTTTATCCCTGTATTCCGCCATCTTGCACAACGACTAGATGTGCAAGAGTGTAGTTTGGTGATTAGAGAGCGACCTGCTAATCAATCACAATATAGTCTCCCAATTGCTTCACAAGTAGTAGCCATAATAGTCGGTGATGACATTGAAACAATGGTGCGCGGACGAGATATCAAGTTCAAACTCATGCTGGTAACCTCAGAAGGATTCAGGAGTTTGTTGGCTATTACGATCCACTACAATATCCCCTTCTTTTTCCATTTCAAACCCATGAATGGGATATAAATACTCGAACTCAATGTGGAAACAAAGTATCATGCTGGACATATTATAGCTATATGCTCCAGGCACAAACTCGTATATTTGCTACATCATTTATAGACTTCCGTAGATGATAGTTTGTACCAATACATCATTTCATAATTTTTAACAATTTTCTATAATCCTCAATATTTGTAGATCCACCCCGATGATTACTCAACAGTTTTGCAAGTAGGGCGACTTCTTCAACAATATGTTATTGACAACTATGTGAAAATAGAAACAGACAAGTTAAGATGGGTTCGACAAAGACAAAAGGAACTTTGAGCTAAACTGTATCAAGGCTTACAAGATGCTTTTCACACAAGAGAGAATAATGCTGATAATTATTCAATTTAATGGCCACACGATTGATCATTACATGTTTCTTAATTTAAACTTTAAAACTAAAAATACTTTTCTCCAAAATTGGTTTTAGAAAATGTTGGCAGAAGAACGATATTACCATCGTCGTTCATGGGCAGTCATCGAGACACGACTAACGATACGAGGATGGAATGGCTATTATTCTTAAAGAAGGCAAACCGAAAATTTTTCTAACTATGACATGCAATCCATCATGATCAGAAATAGCTTTAGGACTCAGTCCTACTCAAACTCCACAGGATCATTCGGATCTAACAACTAGGATTTTCAGAGCCAAGTTCGAACAGTTAAAGTAGGATGTTATTACCAAAGGTGTATGGGGAAAGGTGAAAAGTTATATTTATGTCATTGAGTTTTAGAAAAGAGGATTGCCACATGTTCATTTGTTGCTAATCTTAGAAAATGATGACAAGTTGAGTGATTCTGACCAATATGATAGTTTGGTTTGAGCAAAAATACCATGTAAAGAAACGGAACCACACTTACATGAGGCAGTGCTAAGGCATATGGTCCATGGTCATTGCAGAACACTAAATCAATCTTCACCATGCATGAAGAACGGTCAATGTAAACGCAACTACCAAAAGAGTTCATACCAGAGACTTGACGAGGTGATGACTCATATCCTCAATATAGGAGGCGATTTGATACTCCAATCCCTATAAACCAAAATGTCACAATTGACAATAGATGGGTGGTTCCGTTCAACCCTTGGCTACTACTGAAGTATGATTATCATAACAATGTAGAGATATGTAGCAGTATTAAGAGCATAAAATATCTATACAAGTATTGCTATAAGGGACTAAACCATGTTGCAATGGAGGTTCACAGAAGTTCTCATTATGATGAGGTACAATAGTTTATTGATGCAAGATGGATTGCCACTCCAGAGGCATGCTGGAGGATATTTAGATTCAACCTTTACCGAATGTACCCCTCAGTTGAAAGCTTGCAAGTTCATTTGCCAAATCAACATCAAGTGAGCTTTTATGAGCACCAAACTATTTCTGAAATAGTTAATAATGACTATTTCTCAAGAACAATGCTCACTGAATTCTTTGCACTTAATCGGGCCGATGACCAACAATCTAGGCATCTTTTGTACAGGGAAATCCCAGAATATTACTGTTGGCACAGCAAGGAAAAAAATGGCATCGACACAGGTCACAAAAGAGCGCTATCAGTCGGATCTATACCGTTTCACCAACAAAAGGTGAAAACTTCTATTTGCAT
The DNA here is from genome assembly GCF_003086295.3 of Arachis hypogaea. Lineage (NCBI taxonomy): Eukaryota > Viridiplantae > Streptophyta > Magnoliopsida > Fabales > Fabaceae > Arachis > Arachis hypogaea. The sequence goes on along the minus strand of NC_092043.1, from coordinate 21,924,016 downwards.
ATTCTGTTGTCAAATGTAAGAGGCCCAACTGGTTGGGTTGATTTCATAACAGTCGATGGTGTCCAATATTCATCCTTTAAGCAATCCGCTCAGTATCGAGGACTGTTGGAGAGTGATAGTAGTATAAGATGATGTTTGGTTGAGGCATCCATTTTAAGAATTCCATGTGCTTTAAGAAGGTTGTTTGCCACCATTTTAATTTTTTGTGAGCCAACAGATGTAAGAAGTCTGTGGGACGAGTTTCTTTCATGTATGGTGGATGATTATGTATCAACAAACACTACAACATGCAATGGGTTGTCAAATCGTTTGCTTAGGGATTTAAATGACATCCTCCTACAGCATGGAAAACATATTGCACAATACGATTTACCAGCTCTAACCTCAGACAATGACAACAACAACTTCATGCCTAGAATTATTCAAGAAGAAATGTCCATCGAAGTTCCTCAAAAAGACCTTTGTTTTATAGAAAGATTGAATCATGACCAGTCTGCAGCTTTCAGGTGCATTATGAATATAGTTGATCGAAGAGAAAGTGGGGTGTTCTTTGTTGATGGACCAGGAGGAGCAGGTAAGACATTTCTTTACAGAGCTATAATTGCAGACTTAAGAAGTAAAGGGCATATTGTCTTGGTAGTTGCGTCCTTAGGAATAGCTGCAACTTCACTGCCTGGTGGTCAAACAGATCATTCTAGATTTAAGATCCCAATCAATGCAGAGCCATCTTCCATGTGCAATATAAGTAAACAATCTGATCTCACAAAACTGATTAGGCAGATGACAACGATAATTTGGGATGAAGCACCAATGGCTAATAAAGAGACAATGGAATCATTAGACCGCACATTTCGAGACATATTAGAAAAATAATAATTCATTTGCAGGAAAGGTGATGGTTATGGGTGGGGATTTCTGCCAAGTACTACCTGTTGTGCCGAAAGGAAGTAAGTCGCAAATGATTTTAGCTTCTATTGTTAAATCACATTTGTAGGCATCCACCAAAATTCTCCTCTTGCGACAAAACATGCAATCTCTTAATGATCATGATTTTGGGAGTATCTCATGCGAATAGGGGATGGGATTGAGCCTACCATATCTGAGGACTTGGTACACATAGAAGCACAGATGGCAATACCATGGGAATGTGAGGCATCATTACACAAATTAATAGAATAAACTTTTCCAAATTTGCAATCTCATGGGTGGGATGCATCTTACATGGTGGAGAGAGCGATATTAACACCCAAAAACCATGATGTACAATAGCTCAATGATATAATCATCAACCAATTTCCGGGAGGTGAACGAATTTTAACAAATAATCTGTATCAACAAGAATATCTTAACTCAATATCCACGGGTGGATTTCCACCTCATACATTGAAGGTAAAAAAAGGGCTCCTTTGATGTTACTGAGAAACATAGATCCTAAGGCAGACTTATGCAATGGCACAAGGTTACTGTGTCGAGGAACTTTTCAAAACATGTTAGACGTGGAAATCCTAACAAGCCATCACTCTGGACAAAGAGCTTTTCTGCCTTGGATAAAAGACAAAACAACTGAGAATTTAGGATTACCCTTTGTGCTTATTAGGAAGCAATTTCCTGTAAGGTTAAGTTTTACCTTGACAATAAATAAATCACAAGGGCAAACTATTCCTAAGGTAGGGATCTATCTTCCTAAACATGTGTTCAGCCATGGTAAATTATACGTTGCACTGTCTCGAAGTGTTTCTCAGTCAACCACAAAAATCTTAGTCAAAGAAGGAACAGTAGGTGGAAAAAGTGGATAATTAACAAGGAATGTGGTGTTCAAAGAAATTTTGTTACCTGTACCTCAGGTAATTTATGTGCTTAGCAAATATGTCCATCTTTTTACAAGCATAATTGATAAATCTCTATTTTACGGTTTATTTTGTACTAAATTGAGCAAATTTATCCACTATTTTCACACTTATTCATTTAATTCGCATGTTTTACATTTTCCTTCCTAATTTTGTGTTATGAGTGAAAACATGCTTCTTTGGCGTTAAATTACTAATTTTTAATACTCTCTTATTACTATTCGATGCTGTGATATGTGTGTTAAGTGTTCTCAGGTTTTCCAGGGCAGGAATGGCTTAAAGGATGGAAAGGAAGCATGCAAAAGTGGAAGGAACACAAGAAAGTGGAGTTTTGAGAAGCTGACAGCGACGCGTACGCGTGACCACGCGTACGCATGACCAGGAATTTGTCAGGCGACACGTACGCGTGGGCGACGCGTATACGTGGCAAAGCGTCACGTGCTGCAGATATCAGAAAATGCTGGGGGCAATTTCTGGGCTGATTTTGGCCTAGTTCCAAGCTCGAAAACACATATTAGAGGCTGTAGAGTGGAGGAATCATTGATTCACACTTTTTACACATTAATTTTAGGTTTAGATGTAGTTTTCTAGAGAGAGAGGCTTTCTCATCTCTCAAGGTTTTAGGGCTTTTAGGTTTATTTCTTCTCAATTTCAGATTTCTACCTTCTTTAATTTAGGTTTCTTCTACTTTTATTTGTTCTAGCCTTTTATTTATCTACTTCTCTTATTAATTTCCTTATGTTACCAATTTAGTTTATGAATTCTCCTTGTTTTCTTTGATCCATATTAATGCAATTTATATTTTCATATTTATGATTGCGTTCATTAATTTGTTGTTCTTATTTCCAAGGGTTTGATAAAATGCTTGGTAGGATTTTTAATTAGATTTTTGTATTCTTAGCTTGGATTGATTAATTAGAGACTCTTGAGTTGTCAAAGTCTTTTGTTGAATGGTGATTGAAAATTGCTAGTTGGCCTAGACTTCACTGAATCTAATCTTTGATTAGGACTTGTGAACTTATGTTGATTTTGCTCACTTGACTTTCTTTCATTGTTAGAGGTTAAGTGAAAGGAAAAGGCAATTACCATCACAATTGATAATGACAATGAGGATAGGAATTCCAATTCTTGATCCTTGCTAGGAGCTTTCTTAGTTATTGATTTATTTTCTTGCCGTTTTATTTTCTTGTTCCTTATTTCAAAAACCCAAAAATATACTTTATCATAAACAATAATGAACACTTCCCTGCAATTCCTTGAGAGATGACCCGAGGTTTAAATATTTGCTTAAGTGACAAAAAAATTAAATTTTGATTGAGGTTTAATTGTCAGTTTAGAACTATACTTGCAACGCGATAATTTTTGTGAAAATCTCTACCGACATTTTTCCTCTGTCAAATTTTTGGCGCCGTTGCCGGAGAATCCAAAATGTGTGCCTTATTATTGGTTATTGTACATATTTGCTTTTTGCTTGTTTGTTAGTTTTTGTCAGTTTTAGGACTTTGTTGCTTATTTTTATTAGTTTTTGTTTTTATTTGCTACTATGAGTTCTCACCCATTTGGCTATGAGTTTGGTTCAAATTATGTTGTAGGAAATGAGAGCTACAATGAAAACATGCATCAGGGATGGGACAATCAAAGATGGGAGGAGCCATAAGGATTTGATCAACCCTCTTGGTAACAACCGCCTCCAATGTACTATGAGCCACAACCATTCCATGATGCATACTAAGACAATGGTTATGGTGGACCTCTTTGCGACAATCAACAACCACCACCATATACCTATGAACCCCCTCCTCAATATAGCCTTTAACCACCGTACTCACAAGCCCCATGTTACCAAACACCCTTATATGACCCTAATCCTTACCCACTATACCAAGAGCCTTATGAGCCTTACGAGCCATACATAGAACCACCCCAATTCCAACACAATTACTCCCAAGAACCACCACCTCCAATTTATGCAAACTTTAAACCACAATATGATTCTAATTATATTAGCCAAGTGGAACAAGAGCCACGGGACCATTTTAAGGAAGCAATGGATCGACTTCAAGCAACTATCCATCAAATGGAGCGAGAGGAAAGCCGAAAAGCACACGAAGCTCTCATGGCTAACAAATGTCAACTTGAGAACAAGGAACTAGAGTGTGTTGTGCAACAAGTGGAAAAAATGGAGAATGTTGAACCACCACGTCCTTATTCTGATGAACCACTCTCTTATCATGAACCTTTCCTCCTAAGTAATGAACCCTCATATCCACCCCAATCTCCAATGGATGACACTCTTGGTGTTCTTCTTCAAGAGCAAAGTGAGATGCAAAGAACAACACTAGAATTCATAGCTACCTTGACCGAGGTAGTATATAATTTAGCTTCACTGCGCTTCAACACTCAAGGAACTCCCATGGCTACATGTGGAGAATCTAATGAAGAACGTAGCATGAAGGAGAAACTAGAAGTTCCGGTGGAAAGTGAGAAATGTGACTTTGTGTTGGAACAATTGGAGGAAGCGGTAATTGTTAAAGAGGAAGAAGTGGTTGAAGACTTAGGAGATGCTAAACCTCTATGGGAATCTAGAGTTGCAGAGTATTCTCCCAAGAAGCTTGAAATTGACGTTACGGAGGCTAGTGCACAACCTCCAAGGCATATTTCTTATGAAGAATTGGATGGAATAGATCAAGAAACAAGTTCCCTTCGCGATGATGATCATGAATCAAGTCCTCCTAGTGATGAATTTACATCCACAAGTGAATCCATTGAGTTTGAAGAGCCTTTTCCCGATGAAATTGAAAGCAACATTGAGGTAGATTTCTCTCAACCTCATATTCATGATTTGAGTGACGAAGAAGAGTTGGATGAATTTGGTGAGGAAAGGATTGAAAGTGAAGAATCTTTTCAAAAGGTAGAAGTCCTTCGACAAGGTTGGACTGGAGTTGAATATGCTTTGTCAAGATCGTTGGAGACTTCTCTACCTAGGTCGCCGTCTACTCCTTCATTTGAGTGAGTAAAACTTATCTCTATTAGCTTTACTGTCCCACTTGAGTATGGTATTCTTGAAACGGATGGCCAACTTAGGAGGCTTTATGGAATGAAGCGTAAGAGAAGGATGTTCAGTGGTTGGAGTTGCAAATCAAGACTCATCAATGTTGATATTTCAAGAGCTAGATGCAAGGGTTGGATCGGTGATCACTTGGTTGGGTCTAAGAGAAGATTTTGGTACCTCATTGAGAATTCGGATTGCTTGTCACCCAATTGGAACAATGCTGATCCACTTAAAGACGGGTGTAGAAACAAGATTTGGGATCCGGGCATACAAGAGGATTAACTTTGGGAGCTCAAAGCTTGTCAAGAACTTCCTCGAGGCTTGGTGAATTCACTTGGAAATGTTGGAGCTTATTGGAAGTCCAAGCGTTGGTGGAAGTTTCAAGATGAGTTCAAGCACAAGCCACCATGACAAGGAGCTCACCAAATGTCCAACTGAAGGACTTTAACTAAAAGTGCTAGGTGGGAGACACCCCACTATGGTAAACTCTCCCTATTTTATCTTTTATTTATATTGGTAATAAGTTGAAATTTTAATTTTAGTTAGGTTTATTCAGCTTAACTTGTGGTTTTACTTGTTTAATAATGTTTGCATTAATTTTGTAGCTTGTTGGTTTATCATAAAAAAAAACAGTGCATACAATGCATAAGCATTAATGACGTGCACGCATCATGTGTAGGTTCACACTGTTGAAAAAATGGACAAAGAGTTACGCTGGAACTGTGCAGGAGGCCACGCGTAAGCGTGTCCCATGCATACGTGTGTTCCACGCATACGCGTCACATGCAATTTTGACAATCCAAGCGTAGGTGTCAGTGACGCATATGCGTGGAATGAAAATCGGCATAATTTGATAATTGGACAGAGAGTTGGGCTGGAGGCGTGCTGCAACCGTGCGTCTGGCATGAACAGTTGTCACGCGTATGCGTGACCAACGCTCACACGTCATTTTTTATTTTTGGGGCATCCACGCGCATGCGTGGAGGGCGCTTATACGTCATATGCTTGTTTCTGTTTTCACGAGTACGCATGATGCATGCGCGCGCATCACGTCTGCTTCCCGTTTTCCATTTTACTTCTTTCGTCTCTCCTTTCTTATTCTTTCCTCTTTCCTTTCTTCTTCCTTTTTCTTCTTTCTTTCTTACTTCCTTCTTCTTCATTTCTTTAACTTCTCCTCCTTATTCGCTTTTATTTTCTTTTCTTCATTGCATTTACATACTGTCATGCATTGCATTTTAACTTTGTGCAAGTTTTTATTTTCTTTTCTAAGTTTCCATTTTTTTCCGTTGGTGTTAAATTTTCTTACTCATCTGCTGTATATTTCTTGCATTATTTTGGTGCATCTTAACTTGTTTGATATTGATTGGGTAATATTATTTATAGGTCAATGCTTCTTCTTTGATGACTCTTGTATTCCTTGTGCATTGACATGAACTTATATTGTCTTTCACAACCCATTCTTTCTTCCTTACTATTTGCACTTTATGCCACACACACAAGATTAGTACTTTAGTCATTTCTGACTCTTTATTCATTATTTTTGTGATTCATTTTCATTGAGTTATGAAGGGACCCACTACTCTCATGCTTATCACTAATCTTGTTTGAACTTGATGCTTCCGAGTATTCTTTTCATTTACTTATACTTCGACTTTCATGTTGCATCAAGTGCTAATTGATATGTCATTCACCTATATTGTTTTCTCACTTGCATGTTGTAGCTACCGTATCGTTGAGAATCTCATTATTCTTTGGCATTAGCCCACCTAGATTTTATTTGTTTGCATATTTAATTTGTGGGTTATTCTTCTTCCTTTTTCTCTTCTCTCAGGATGGCCACCGAGGAGGAAAACGGAAAAGCTTTCAAATAGGGCGATAAACAGGTCCCTCCGCACATTATTTGGAGAAAGTGCAGTAGTTGTAGCTCACAACCCCCGTCCACTTGCACATCTTTACATGTACTGAGGACGGTGCAATCTTTAAGTATGGGGATGTCGATACCGACTTCCGTGGGTTAGTTACTTTCTTTTCAACACTAATGTTTAGTTTTCTTTGTTACTGAGTTGTTGCATTGCATGATAGATTGCATGGTAGTTAATTGCTTGCATTTATGTACTACTTGGTTGAAGTAATATTTTCTTTTTCAAGAAACCTTTTAGAGCATTTCACTAATTTGAATTAAAATCTTTGTTGAAGTTGTTTGAAGATATTTAACTTGGAACATGATTTTAGAGCTCAAACATACAAAACCAGTAAACTTTTTAAGCCTATTTGATTGGTTGTATTTTATCAACCAATATTCTGTTTTAGTGTGTGTTGTTCTCTCTAAAATTGTGATCTATATCTTGCTTAATTCTATATTTCCATGGTTTGATTACACTTATATGATTAAGGCGTTGTTTCATTTAGCTCACATATCCATATGGCCATATCTTATCATTACCCTTTGCAACCACATGTTGAGCCTATTTTACCCCATTTATTTTTTAATTGAGCACATCATTAACTCTAAGCGTAAAACAATAAATGTTCCCAATTTGAATTCTTGATTATCTTAAACTAGTGAGGTGCACATGAATTAAGTGTGGGGAAATTGAATTGGAGAATACATGTTTAGGAAAAAAAAGAGAAAAAAACAGAAAAAAATACGAATAATGAGAAAAGAGAAAAAGAAAAGAAAAGAGCAAATAAATAAAAAGGGGACAAAATGCCCCAAGGTTAATAAGCGAACTAATGCATATAACTTGTACTTAAAAGATATCAAGGTGCATGAATTTGTGGAAAATAGTTAATGGATGGCTAGGCTTTACATTGTGATAACATGGAATGTCTTGAGTTAGGTGGGAAGTTTAGGTTAATCAAGGATTCGAATTTTAGTCCACTTAACCAAATACATTCCTACCTTGACCCTAACCCCATTACAACCCTTGAAAAGACTTCTTGATATGTGTATTTGTGCATTAGATTTTGTTGATTGGTAGAAGAAGAGTAAGTTAGAAAGCAAGATTAGTAGAGAATTGAGAGAATCAACCCTCAAACACTAGAGTGATTAGAGTGTATACACTTCCAGTGAGGGTTTGATGCTCGATTCTTTGTTCCCGGCTTTCACGAGCTTTCTTCTTGCAAGTCTACTTGTACTTTATTTTGAGATTTAAATTAGTTGAATCCAGTTCATATTCGTTCTTGGAGAATTTGAATTACTTTTAACCAAGTAGATAGAAGCACCTTAGCATGTAGTTGCATTCATATAGATAGGTTGCATTTCATACATTCTACCATTCCTCTTCACTCTTTTATAGTTTCTCGTGAGCTTAGCATGAGGACATGCTAATGTTTAAGTGTGGGGAGATTGATAAACCGCTATTTTACGGTTTATTTTATACTGAATTAACTGGATTTCATCCACTATTCTCACACTTATTCATTTAATTCGCATGTTTTACATTTTCCTTCCTAATTTTGTGCTATGAGTGAAAACATGATTCTTTGGCCTTAAATTACTAATTTTTAATCCTCTCTTATTACCATTCGATGTCGTGATATGTGTGTTAAGTGTTCTCATGTTTTCCAAGGCAGGAATGGCTTAGAGGATGGAAAGAAAGCATGCAGAAGTGGAAGGAATACAAGAAGAAAGTAGAGTTTTGAGAAGCTGGCAGTGACGCGTATGAATGGGCGACGCGTACGCGTGACTAGTGCAGCAAATGAGCGATGCGTACGCATGACATGACGTGTACGCGTGACCAGGATTTTGTCAAATGCGTGGGCAACGTGTACACGTGGCAAAGCCTCACGTGCTATAGATATCAGAAAATGTTGGAAGTGGTTTCTGGGCTAGTTTTGGCCCAATTCCAAGTCCGAAAACACATATTAGAGGCTGTAGAATGGGAGAATCATTGATTCTCACTTTTTACACATTAATTTTAGGTTTAGATGTAGTTTTCTTCTCCTCTCTCTTGGTTTTAGGGTTTTTAGGTTTATTTCTTCTCAATTTCAGATTTCTACCTTCTTTAATTTAGGTTTCTTCTACTTTTATTTGTTCTAGCCCTTTATTTATCTATTTCTCTTGTTGATTTCCTTAAGAATTCTCCTTGTTTCCTTTGATCCATATTAATGCAATTATTTATGATTGCGTTCATTAATTTGTTGTTATTATTTCCTCTTGCAATTGTTTGTCTTAGATTTTGTTATGTCTTGTTAGTTTTCTATGCTTTTATTGTGTGCCTTCCAAGTGTTTGATAAAATGCTTGGGAGGGTTTTTAATTAGATTTTTGTATTCTTAGCTTGGATTAATTAATTAGAGACTTTTGAGTTGTCAAAGTCTTTTGTTGAATGGTGATTAAAAATTGCTAGTTGGCCTAGGCTTCACTAAATCTAATCTTTGATTAGGACTTGTGAACTTAAGTTGATTTTGCTCACTTGACTTTCCTTCATTGTTAGAGAGGTTAACTAAGTGAAAGCAAAAGGCAATTACCATCACAATTGATAATGACAATGAGGATAGGAATTCCAATTCTCGATCCTTGCTAGGAGCTTTCTTAGTTATTAATTTATTTTCTTGCCATTTTATTTTCTTGTTCCTTATTTCAAAAATCCAAAAATACACTTTATCACAACCAATAATAAACACTTCCCTGTAATTCCTTGAGAGACGACCCGAGGTTTAAGTACTTCGGTTTATTTTTATTGGGTTTGCTTAAGTGACAAACAAATTAAATGTTGATTGAGGTTTTAATTGTCGGTTTAGAACTATAGTTGCAACGCGATAATTTTTGTGACAATCTTTACCGACATTTTTTCTCCGTCAATAATCCGTGTATTATGTAATTTTATCATTGCAATATCAACATTGGAATACATATTTTTGTTCACTAATTTTAACAACTAATGACTAAGATTTTTTGACAGATAAATTGATATCAAGAGAGCTCATCAGGATATAGATAAGCGAAAGGAATTGGAACCTCTACTTTACGCAACAGGTATGCACCAACTACGATTCGCATAAATTATAAAAATTATATCATACATCTTTAAAATATTTCATTATTGGTTTTTTTAAGAAATCATTGTTTGCAATGTTTATATTTACTTCGAAAAAAATTCAAAATTTGATTTCGTTAAATGTTTGCTATCAATTTTATAATTTTAGAAATAAAATTATAAAAATTAAATTTTTTAAAACAAATAAAGGGTAGAGTTATGCCTTATTTGGGATGTATCATTACTTAATTCTAAAATAATATATAAAACACTACTAAAATATATTGTAATACATATATGCAATACATTATAGAAAACCGGAATCCAATCGTTATGGAGTACATAGAAGGATGAGCAATCAATTTCATCAATGAGACCAACAGACAATAAAGTAAGGATTACAGCATTAATGACAGTGACAATTGCATTGATGATACATATTTTTTGTTTTAGTGTTATTGATCAAACGTGAAATTGACTAAGGTTCATCCACTCAAAATTTATTCTATTTGTTAGGGAGGTACAGTTAAAGCAAACAAAACTCAATTATGGAAGATGTTAAAGCGAAATATTTGATCAAAAGAATAAAAGTAATGTAATAAACTTTTATTACATAATAAATATTTTCGTCTATTTCGTCCTATATACCAATTATGTTAAAACTTTAACTTCTTTTTTTAGCCATGAAATTAGAAAAACACAACTAACTTATTTGGATACAAAACAATATCATTGCAGGTAATTGTTATTAAAAAAAATACATAACAAAAAAGATGTAATATCATTTAATTTACATTTTGTCAATGATAAACAAGGATTAATGTAATTTCTTTTGTCCTTTCAAAAAGTTAAATGCAAAATAAGATATCATAATTCTACAGGTTTTAATTGAATTCTTCTCTATAATAAGGAATCAATTTAATTGAATAAACCTGGAGCGTTTATATGGTTATTTTTATGGTAAACAAAATTTGACAGTTTTTCAAGACGTAAAAAGTTATTGACAAGGAAATGTATGTTACGAAAAATTTTTTCCAGGTACACAATCTTTGTATTCTCCTATTTTTTCCATTAATTCTCTTATAGTTTGATATTTAAAAATGAAAAAAAAAGCATATTCGTTTCTTCTATCCTTCCACTATTTCTAGGAAAATGAAGGCCTCATCAAATTCAGAATCATATTTTGACCTACCACTTAAAAAAGAAGACAAACATGAATATCCATGATATTTAGGCAAAATTAATCTTTTGTAAATAACTAACATGCATTTTGGTTTATAGATATACTCTTTTTAAATTCGGATAACATTTTGTCGTTATTTCTTGAACTATACCTTTTTATGATAATATATACATATATCTTTATTGTGTGCTTTTATAATTTAGCATTTTAAAAGCTTTTTATAGTAACTTTACTCTCAACAAAATATCATATAAATAAGGCTACGTTAATTTTAAAATGATGAAAAAACAATACTTATCTAACAAATTTAAAGGGTGAATGATATATTAACACCAATACTAAAATATGATATAAATAAGATCACATCAATATTAAAATAAAAAAGGTGATCTAATAAATTTGAAGAGCGAATAATAGATTATAAAAATAAAATTAATTTCTTCAAAATATATATTAAGCTTAGTAAAAATAATGAAAATTTTCAAGGAATTTATCTATAGGGCATTCCAAAATTGATTTGAGTAAAATATCTTTCATTGAAACTTGCATGATTTATACCATGTCAGTTTTGAGCCTAATTGTATAGTAGCATCATATAACCACTATTTTCATTTTTGTATGTGTTACTCTCTTTCTAGGATTGCAATATTTGATTTGTTTAATTTTTTATGTCCATTATTTTGTGTATGAATACATTTATATGGTTGAGCTCACTTACCCAAATGGTCTTATCCTTTTATCCACTTTTGTTAACCAATTTTGAGCCTGTTTAATCCCTTTTATTCTTTATTTTAGCGCATCACTATCCCTAAGTGAAAAATAATAAATGTCCTAAATTTGGAACTTTGATTAGTTTAGGCTAATAAGAATGTGTATCATTCAAGTGTGGGAAAGTGTGGAAAACATTGGTTGAGATAAAAGTGTATTTTGTAGCTTTGTTGAAAATCTTAAGACCTTGGTTCATACTCATGCATTAAATGTTTAAACCACATGCATTGATACTTTTGCATATATTTTATATATAAAAAAAGAGAGAAGAAAAATAAAAAAGAAGGAAAATAAAAAGAAAAAGAGAAAATCAATAAAAAGGGGACAAATGTTAACCCCAACGAAAGGTAATAATAATAATGCATATGGGTTGTGAATTGAAAATAATGCATGAGTGTGCGAAAAAGTGAATAATGGGTAGTTAGGTTTTTTGCATTTGAATTGTATAGGTTGTTATATGTGTTAGGTGAGAGCTTAAATTAATCAAAGATACAAATTTCAAGCTCATTTGACCATATGCATCCCTTACCTTTACCCTAACCCCATAACAACCTTGAAAAAGTCCTCATGATAATTGCATGCATTCATTGAATAATTATTGATTGTTAGATGAAAGACAAATCTTAGAAATCATGATTAGAGGAGAATTGAGTGAATCAACCATATACACTTGAGCGATCAGAGCGTATACACATCCTGTGAGGGGTTCGATTGCTCAATTCTATGTTTCCACCAGTTATTATGCTTAATCTTGCAAGTTGTAAATCCTTTTCAATCTTTAATCAATTGTTGGATTTGACTTGGTTGTGCTTGCTTTGGCCCTTATGTTTATATATGCATTCATGGGAATTGATTTATTTTAATCAAATAGTTGCATGCATTTAGGTAGATTGCATATAGATAGTTTATTTTGGATAAGCGTTACATCCCTTTAGTCTTATCCTTCTTGGTATAGCATGAGGACATGCTATTGTTTAAGTGTGGAGATGTGATAAATCCATATTTCATGGTATTTATTTGGTTTAATTGGGTGGATTTTATTGACTTCTCTTGTATTTATTCACTAAAATAGCATGGTTTTATAAATTCTCCCTAAATTGTGCTTAAGAGTAAAAACATGCTTTTTAGGCCCTTAAAATGCTAAATTTAATTCACTTTTATTCCATTCAATACCTTGATGTATTTGTGTAAGTAATTTAAGGTTTAGGAGGTAAGGATTGCTTGGAAGGATGAAGGAAAAGTATGCAAAAGTGGAGAAGTTCATAAAGAAGTGAAGGATTTGTAGAGCTATCAATTCTAACCTCTTCATATTAAAGTGATTATAACTTGAGCTACAAAGCTCCAAATTAGGCGGTTCTAGTGGTATTAGAAAGCTAACATCCTGGGCAAAATGATATACAATTTTCTATGATGGATGTGTGTTAAGACATCCATGTACACAGCCAAAGTGTCGTGTATGCAGGACACAAAAATGTGACTCACTTAAGGCAATACGTGACCAGTGATTTCTGAAGCTTTTGGGCCTAATCCAACCCATTTATGATGCTATTGAACCAAGAATTGAAGGGAAAATGAACCAAGTAGTCCTAATTTTAGTTTTAGCCATGTTTTAGATTAGATTTCTAGAGAGAGAAGCTCTCTCTTTTTTCTAGAATTAGGGTAGATTTAGCTACATTTCATCTTAGATTTAGGTTTTAATCTTGCTTTAATTTAGTTTTTCTTGCAATTTTTTGTTATTAAATTTTTGTTCTCTTAGTTTTACATGTTGTTTCTTTTATTTGGTCGGTCACTTTCATGTTTATGACTTCTTGTTGATTTTGATTTCTATTAATGCAATTTGATGTTCTTATGTTAATTGATGTTTAATTGAGTTGTTATTATTGTTATCTTGCATTTGGAAGCTTTAGATTTTATTATCATTGCAATTTTACCATATTTTTATTTTATTTCTTTCAAGTGTTTGATAAAATGCTTGGTTTGATTTTAGAGTAGATTTTAGCACTCTTGACTTGAGATTGAGGACTTAGGTGCCTTGATGTCATTGATGTCTAGTGTGATTGGTAATTTAGAGTTGTTAGTTGATTTTGGGATCAATTATGTCCACTTGACTTCACCCTACGATGTTAGAGGAAAACTAAGTGAAATTAACCCTTTGTAATGACCATGTTGTGGTCAATGATCTAGATAGGAAGCATTGACTCTTAATCCTTGCCATAAGTGCCTTTTAGCATTTGATTTCTTTGTTTGATCTTTACTTTCTTGTAATTTATATTTCTTGTTCATCATTCTAAAAAGCCCCCAAAAATTCTCATAACCAATAATATGCACACTTTCCTGCAATTCCTTTGAGAGATGACCCGGGATTTAAATACTCTCGGTTATTATTGGTTTGTATTGTGACAAACAAAATTAAACTTTGATTAAGGATTAATTGTTGATTTGTATCTATACTTCGATGAGATTATTTTTATGAAAATTATAAACTGGCGATTTTCCTACGTCAAAATGCACCAAACACCCTAACCCTTATAAACTTGAGTGGCTAAGTGATGTTGGTAAACTGAAGCTTGCGAAGTAAGCCCATGCATAGCTCTCCATTGGGAGATACAGTGATGAAGTAATTTGTGATGTGGTTTCCATGCAGGCTTGTCATATACTCTTAGGGCATCCATGGCAGTATGATAGGAGGGTGTTCCATGATGGTTTCACAAATCGATACTTCTTTACTTACCTTGGGAAGAAGATTATCCTTACACCTTTATCCCCTAAAAAATGTACTTGCAGCAATTGAGCATGCGTGAATCCATAAAAGAGTCTTTAGGATGTGAGAAAATTGAAAAATAAGAGGGTAAAGAGAGGATTCTGAGAGAAGAAAAGAGTGAGAAAAAGAGTCAGGATTTGAGTGAAAAAGAGAGTTGTAAGAGTGAAAAATCTATGGGTTCCATAGAGAGTGAGAGTGCTCACAAAATGTGTTTTTATAATAAAGAGAGGGATCTGAAGCATGCTATTTTGGGAAAAAAATCATTGGTGTTAGTGAGATTTAGAGAATCTTTACTATCTAACATTGACACTAACCATGATCTGCCTAGTGCGTTTATTTCACCTTTGCAAGAATTTGGTGATGTCTTCCTAGAGCAGATGCCATCGAGTTTACCTCCGTTATGTGGCATTAAGCTTCAGATTGACTTTATCTTTGGTTCAAGCATTCCAAATTGGCCAGCTTACCGGACCAATCCTGAGGAGAAAAAGGAAATGTAACGGCAAGTCGAGGACCTTTTGGCTAAGGGTTTTATGAGAGAAAGCATGAGTCCTTGTGCTATTTTGGTACTTTTGGTACCCAAGAAGGATGGCTCATGGAGGATGTGTGTTGACTGTAGAGTTATAAACAAGATTACAGTAAAGTATCGCCATTCTATTTCTAAACTTGATGATATGCTTGATGAATTGCATGGTTCTGTTATTTTTACTAAAATAGATTTAAGGAGTAGTTATCATCAAATACGAATGAAACTTGGTGATGAATAAAAAACAGCTTTCAAAACTAAATATGGATTGTATGAGTGGTTAGTTATGCCATTTGGATTGACTAATGCATCTATTACATTCATGAAATTAATGAATCATGTTTTGAGAAAATTTTTAGGCAATTTGTAGTTGTTTATTTTGATGATATCCTTATCTATAATAAATGTCTTGATAATCATATTTTACATGTTCAGTCTATTTTAGAGGAACTTAGAAAGAAAAAATTGTATGCTAATCTCTAAAAGTGTTCGTTCTATCTGAGTAAAGTTGTGTTCCTAGGTTTTGTGATAAGTTCTGAAGGGATTGAGGTAGATGACGAGAAGGTGAAGACTATTAGAGAATGGCTCACACTTCAAAGTGTCTCTGATGTTAGAAGTTTTCATGGTCTTGCGGGTTTTTATAGGAAGTTTGTTAAAGATTTTTTTTACTATTGTTGCACAAACATGTCAGCTTTAAATAGGATCAAGAACAAGAGCTTGCTTTTAACACCTTGAAAGATTTATTGCGTTCTGCCCCCATTCTTATCTTACCAGATTTTTCTAAAACTTTTGAAATAAAATGTGATTCTTTTGGAATGGTATAGGTGCTATTTTGATGCAGGAAAAATGAGTAATCGCCTATTTCAGTGAGAAGTTGAATGGAGCTTGCTCAACTACTCAACTTATGATAAGGAGCTTTATGCCTTGGTGAGAGCTTTAGAAGTGTGGCAACATTACTTACTACCTAAGGAATTTATGGTGTATACTAACCATGAATCCCTCAAACACTTGAAGGGCCAAGGAAAGCTGAATAAGAGACATGCAAAATGAAAAGAATTTCTTGAATCCTTTCCATACGTAATTGCCTATAAGCAAAGTAAAGAGAATGTGGTTGCTGATGCATTATCTAAGAGGACAATCCATTCTTTCACAGATTCTTTGCCCTTTGAACTTGTCTATGATTTTATTCCTCTAACTGTCTTATATTTAATGCCTTTACCTTTGTGTGATCTTGTTAGCTTAGATGGAGCAAGCAAGACTGAGAAGGTTAAAGCAATACATGCAAAAGCACGCGACCTAATTGAGACGAAGAGTAAAACCACAACCGAAAGGACTAACAAGAGCCGAAAGCACGTAGTCTTTGAACTAGGAGATTGGATTTGAGTACAATTAGGCAAGGAGAGACTTTCTACTCAAAGGAAGTCTAAACTTGATGCTAGAGAGGATGGGCCGATTCAAGTATTTGAGAAGATCAATGATAACGCCTACAAGATTGACCTACCAGGTGAGTATAATATGTCTGCTACTTTCAATGTTTCTGATCTCTCTTCTTTTGATATGAACATAGATTCGAGGATGAATATTTTTAAAGAATGAAGGAATGATACATGCTCGGGAAGATAATTAGAGCATTTTAAGGCAAAATGGTAGAATGAGAATTTCACACTTTCAAAGGGTTCCATCACTAGAGCATGTGCAAAGAAGTTCAAGGAGAGCTTTGGGAACTTGGCAGCACTTATGCATGAGGAGTTACATCAAGTTCTAACAAAGGGAGAAAGGACAAGGCCTATTAGGCTAAGTCAGGACAGCAAAAAATCCTATAATGCTTTTCAAATTTAGTAGGAGGCATGATTTATTATAAATTTTCTAATTTTTAGGCCTTTATTTTAGTTTGTTTTACTATTAGAGTTTGTTGGAATTTACTTCTAATTTGCATAGTAGTATTTGTAGGGATTTTAAATTTAAATCAAATCTGATTTAATCCAATAATATCAAATCTAATTTAAATTAATTTATCTTATTTTATTTTTTAGTTAGTTTGTTAGGAGCCTATTTAAACACCTTTGGTGAGACAATTTAATTAACTTTTGATAAATAAAATTTTTAATTGTTTTATACATGTTTTTATTGTGTGATTAAGTGAGGTGAGTGATTTGTTTCACTTGTTGTATGTAGAAGATTGAAGGATCCAACTTAAGGTGAATCTGCATGGTGATTTTTTCAACTTCAGCCTTCTAATTTAGGTTGTTAAGGACAAGTTCTTTGAAGGTCTAGTAGAGAATCCCTTTGAGTGACCTAGGTTGCTAAGAATAGATTTCTTAGAAGTCTAATAGGAAAACTCTTATTTATCCTTTTATGTTTCTGTGGTGTCATTTAGGTGTGTCTTTTTATGCCAATAATTCTTTTTTTGTGTCATTCTTTTTGTTATCCCCTCTTCAACTCTCCCTTTGAGACTTTAATGCTTTAAATTTACTAAACTCCTTAAACCCCAATAACCACTTATCAATTTCTCATTTTGATAAAAAGAGTGATCAGTAATGGAAAGAAATAGAAAAGAATGGATAATTAGGATAATTGGATGTACTTTCTTTTTCCGTAAATATTCTTTTTAATGGAAAGAAATATGGTAACATGCTTAAGAAGATTGGAATATTGTGAAAAGAGAGTGATTTGGAAAAAAGAGAAAATGGAGAATTGGTTGAAATGAAGGTGGCAATGAAATTGGGAAGAAGCCTATCACAGCTGAGGGAACTTGCCTCAAAATTTGCTTCCGGTCAAATGGAGGGAATCACGGTTGATGAATTCCCCAGCAAGTTATTTTGAGCGAGGCTAACATCATTAATTAATTAATTCATTCATTAGTTTAACTTTTTTGTAAGTGTATATGCGGCTGTAGCATGTAATTAATCATATTCTTTCCTTCATTGTATTGTATAACAATTACACATATGATATATATGTATATTGGAAGCCACTCAGATAAAGACGTCCAAAACGTCTTTTTTTAAAGAGTTTTTTAGTAATTAAAATTTAACTCATATAATTGATTAAACCATGTTATTTTTTATCAAAATTAAGCCAGACAAATTAATTTAACCAAAAAATAGTGAATCAAATTTTGAACTGGTTTAAATTAATATTATTTTTTATAAAAAATTACTACAATATCTTTGTTATAAAAAATTATTAAAATACTCCTATTATATATATATATATATATATATATATATATATATATATATATATATATATATATATATATATATTCTAGTCTTTTACTTCTCTGTTGTCATAAGGTTAGAATTTAGAGTTTTTAAAAATAATATATATATATATATATATAATAAATTATTTTAGCATTTTCTATAATAAGAATATTGTAGTTATTTTTTATAAAAAATAATATTAATTTAGACCGATTCAAAATTTGATTCACTATTTTTTTGGTTAAACCAATTTGTATGACCTAATTTTGACAAAAATAAATAGTTTAATCAATTATATGCATTTAATTTTAATTACTAAAAAATATTTTTAAAAAAATATTTTAGACATCTTTATCTGAGTGCCTACCATGCATATTTTGGATCAGCTTATATATTCATTTTCTCTTCATGCATGAAAATAGGATTATAGAATTATACCGTGGTCTCTTTAATTTATACAAATGTTATAAGATTCGTAGTTTTAATTTTTGTTAGAAGTTGCAGTTTTTTTTCAATATATATAGTCAACATTTATAAGAAAAATTTAGTGCAAAATACTATATGACTAACAAAATTGATTGTTTTTTACTAATAATTGGCCAACATTCTAAATACTAAGTATTAAATATAAAATTAATGGTTCTGTTTCTTATGTATATCTTGAGAAATTAGTAATTCTGTTTCTCAGTAATTTTATTTGATAAAAAGAAATTAGTTTTTTCATATGTGATGTTGATATCTTTATTCTTTTTGGTAGGGTTCTTCCTTGCAGACATCTCCAAATTGTAGCATATAGTCTATACTTGAAACTCCTCAAATAACATGCTTTTGAACTTAAATTTCAGATAAAAAAGTTTCATTATCAAAAGTAAGCTTCAGTCTATATAACATTTATCTCTTTCAAAAAATCAGTTAGTATAGCCAATGTATACATGCCAATTAGATTTCTTTACTTTTAAGCCTTTTGGCCATTCTTTATCAAGATTGAAAGTTTAGATATGAATTATTAAAAATAATGGGTTGGTAATGTCCAGTTAATATAAGCCATTTGTTTCTTCTACTCATGGTATAGAGGGTCATAAAAGCTGTATATGATGTTTTTCATCCTTCCCAGTTATTTTGGCATATCACAAAGTGAGCGTAACATTCTTGTGGTTGAATTTGTTTTTTCGATTGTCTGGCAATCGCTTGGTGCATCGTTGGATGATGAAGGGTTGCTGAAACTTACTCCTAAAAAGAAGTCTAGATGGGCTACAATATATCAAGACATGGAACTGGATGATTTTTGCCATTTTGTAGTTGTTCCTTATGTATTCTCTCTGCATGCATGCACACCACACATTTCCATCTACACATCACACACCCATCCACTATAAATTGAAACACTTATTCACTGGTGTCTACATTTATAACATTTAATACAATTAGAAATTTGAAAATATATAAATTTGGTGTTGGTGGTTAAAGGAAATTTTCACTCCATTCGGAATATTATCTTGCAAAAAAAATGCCACTCTTTAAAAAGAGAAAGGAAAAGAAACCAACATCCCCCTCATAGGATACGTAAAGATTCTGGTCAAAACTACATGAAGACCACTATAATAACTCAGTTATAAACTCTAATGCATTAGGTTACATACTTTTGATTTTAGTTACATGCACCTAACTAGATCCAAGGAATTAGCTATGGTAGGAAAGTTGAACAAGGTGCTGCAAGATCTTTTCTAAAAGATGCCTATTATGTGGTGAGGATGAGAGCTGTAGAATAAATGGTCCAATTTTCAGTGTACCCCTTTTTTTCTAATAATTAAAAACATGCCCAAGAGATAAAGTATAAGTATGCTGAGTTGGATAGTATTAGTGTGTAGAATGGAGATATTGGGCTTTGGTTAAAAAGTTGGATTATGCCGAAAATGTCTTTGTAGCGTCAGTTTCCATGAAATGAAGTGAATGAGAAAAAAAGGTTAACCCTATTGGAGCTTTAATTTAGGTTGGTAGGATTGGGCCCAGTTGGATGGGGTTTGATTGGTTTTTAATCAAATAAAAAAAAGAAAACAAGAGTTTAATTAGTTTAGAGTGTTGGGATGCATGTGGTATGCCACATCCTTGAAGGTTAAAAAATATTGGGAAGTGAGGTAACTGAATTCAATTAAGGATCAATGCACGTCCCAAAAAAATAAAAAATAAGAATTAATATGTAACACCCTAATATTCAAATCCTTATGCTCGAGTCATAAGTCAATGATATTACGGTGGTACGACTCTAAGGTGGATTTTTAATATATACACATAGGTAATTTCGAAAGGAGTATTAATCGAGAAGCCTGAAAAGAGTAGAAATAAAATCGCGAAGACGTATCACTCACGATTCGACAACGAAAAGATAAAACGTGAAGCCGAAAGCGATATATGGACAAGGCATAAAGGAGATTAAGAGATAGATAACAGATAGATATATATAACATAAGTAAATAGCCACTAGTCGCGACCCGCGAAGTTTAGGCCGGCTAGGGTACAGTATGAAAGTAGTTGACAACAGAACATCCTAATCTCTCCCAAAGGAAACATAAGAGCCTCTATAGGCAAGTTCCAAAAGAGTCCAACACATAATATAATATCTTCAAAACAAAGGTGGAGAGATTCTAAGCAAAACACAAAGTAGAGAAAATAAAGATCTTCGCCGGCTCTCAGACGAACCACAGCTCACTTCTGAGCACCTGGACCTGTATCTGAAAAACAAGAGATATATACGGAATGAGAACCCCGGGCCCATGGGTTCCCAGTACGGTAAAAGTGCCAAATAAATACAATGCACTGCAATAAAAACTCACTAAGCATCCTAAACTCCTTTTCACCAAGTGTCCAGCCTAGATTCTCACTAATCCATGAATAGGCATCTGTCGTAAGGGGATACTAAATCTAGTTCATGTTACACATGTTTCCCAACTCGCTGATTCTTACACGAATCAGACTCAGAATCATAAGCAAAACCATCACCAGTTGTTCTGTCTCAGCAACTCTATATCAATACATCATACCCTCGCCTGGAGCTAGTGAAATCACATCACTGCGTCTACCCAGGGGGCTCAAATTATCTCATTCAAAAATCATCATCATCATGCAATCGCATCACCAATTCATCTCATCAAGAACAGCCCCCAACATCCACCGACACCAACATGAGGGATCTCTCAGTTGTACAAACACAAGCAATACAGACAAGTAATACACAAATAAGGTACAAGTAGAACAAGTAGCACGTAATCAGGTAACATAGCATGTATGATATAGAAATCCAAAACAAATAGGCAAACCCAAACAATTCAAACATATGCAAATGATGTATGCCTGCCCTATGGCTGATGATATCATCTGTCGGTTATATAGCCAACCCGACATGTCCTGGTAGCTAACCATTGGACAGAAACACCCCTTGCGGAGCAAGTAGGTTTGAGCTACAACCCCCTTGCTACTACCCGCTCAACCCAGAGCCAGTGGAACAACCACTACTGCGGCTACTACCCAGGCGGGTGTTTAAAAGCTCAACCTGGAGCCAGTGGAACAACCACTACTACGGCTACTACCCAGGCGTCACAATCTCTGACATGGAGCAAGTGGAACGAACCACAACCCTTGCTACTGCCCAGGTATCTTAAGCATTAACCCGGAGCAAGTGGGACGAACCACAACCCTTGCTACTGCCCAGGTATCTTAAACATTAACCAATATCACATACATACATCAACCTAGGGCTCATAAAAATGATAAATCACAAGGGTTTGAGCACTTCTTACCTCAGCCCATATGAAGTAGGGATAGAACCCACTTAGAATCCATGTTGGAGTATCCCTAAACACCCAAAATCACAAAATTTCAACACTAACTTTCCAAAAACGTGTAACAGTGGGGAATTTCGAAAACTGGGCAAAGATGAATGGAATACTCACCACAAAACTTAGATAGAAATGTAGAGGATGAGAAGAGCGACGCGTGGCCGCAAACGGCTCGTCAATCGGAGCTCCGTAGCTCAAGTTATGGTGGTTTGAAGATCAAAGAGAGTTAGGTTTTCTCTCTCCCAATTTCAGCGCCCAACACCCCTTCTTTAGGGCAAAATGAGCTGAAATGCTCATAACTAATGTTTATATATGTTGGGTCTTGGGCCCACTTAGGCCCAGTTCACTTATTTTCGTCCGTTGGCCCAATTTTAGACCAAAACCTTTAAGATTAGCGCTCTAAATCGCACTTCAAATATTTCTACCTCCCCTAATCATAATTCCTCATTTCTTAATCTTATTTACTCATAATCAATTTTCTCAACTGCAGTACCAGACAGACCTCAGCCGGTACTGCTGGTCAAAATTCCACTGCGTGCTTTTACGCAGAAAACTATGTCTTCCGACTCGGAAAAATTCACTGAATCCAAAAATCATATTTAAATCATCAAATTCCAATTGCCAAATATTCCAACCATATTCGCTCCTACTTAACTCATTATTTAATTAATTTCGGTTAGACCGGGTATTACATTCTACCCCCCTAACAGAAATTTTCGCCCTCGAAAATTCCATCCATCACTACGAGTACGCGAGCGTAGTCTACCTTTATATCCAACACATAACAGTTCCAATGTCCTTTTACTCTGCGCGCTTCCACTACCGCGCTCTGATTTTTCTATCTCCAAGGGTCTCGGTCATTCGTTCAACACCGACCAACAGCCTCGTTCCTTACTTTTATCGTCTCATCAACCCACACCCTATTAAATCTCAAATCATGTCATCGATAATATTGCCATCTTCGTTAATCATAGCCATCATCCCACATCACTATAATCAATCAAAGCATTCTTCGTTTTTAGAATTCAATGAGTTTGGACTAAGAAGCTAACTCTTAAGAATCCGCTTTTTTTTACTAATCTATAAAAGCTTTCGAGACACATCTCTTTTGTTGAAGTCACCCAGATCAAAAATCATTTTCAAAAATATAACCAACACTCCTTCAAATTCTTGGGAAAAAGAAATTCAACAGCACCTCCCCAAAAATTGGAGTTTACCACTCGTCACGGGTTCCCTCAAACCAATCTCAGTACCGCATCAGTATTGCAATTTAAAGGTTTCCAAACGATTCCTCTGAAACCATCATTACAAATCTTGATCTAAATCCAAGGTCACCATGACCAAACATCATAGCACTCATCTCTCAAACACGACAACTTACACTCAATCATCATCTAAATCCGACTATGCATCAATGATAATTTCCTCAAGTACCCAACCACAACTTAGCATGACTGGTATTTCAAATCAACGTTTCCAAATCCATCATTTAGGACTATTCCTTATCTATTTAAATCAAAGGAACTAAAAGTCACGGGTTCAATCCGTTTCACCAAAAATCCAGAAATTAACCAACTATATAACAAACACAACACATCATTCTTAACAGAAAATCATTTACATCAGAGGCATTTATCCATTTGTATTAAGGCAATTCCTTACTCGGACCATCTGGTTTGCTTCTCAGTCTAATATTAAGCTCGGCATTCCGAGTTTTTACTGTACAGGCGGTATTATAAAATCACACACTACCATTTAAGCTCGATTATTGAAATTACCTCAATCTTACTGCCGCAATCGGCCCGCATCCTGACTCTCTCCTTGTTGGCAATTTCTTGATACATGCCCTGGTAACCCGCACTTGTAACATACGCCTGACCCCAATCGGCACGGCCTATTTGGGTGATGACTTCCACACCTCTGACAGCTCGAAACATCAGAAGCAGCCGCTGCCCGTTTTCCCTTACTGTTTCTTTGGGACTCCTCACTCGTCGCAAGGTCATTTCGCCTTTGAGGAAAACGTTGTGGGTATCCTCTTCTCTTAAACTCTTGACCCCTTGTTGGGTATTCTTGATTGTGCTCCCTGCGGTGGGACTCCCGACGGTCATTCTTTGCCTCAACAGCCTTCCTCACACATTCT
Source organism: Arachis hypogaea (assembly GCF_003086295.3). Classification (NCBI taxonomy): domain Eukaryota; kingdom Viridiplantae; phylum Streptophyta; class Magnoliopsida; order Fabales; family Fabaceae; genus Arachis; species Arachis hypogaea. The sequence goes on along the minus strand of NC_092043.1, from coordinate 21,899,723 downwards.
TTAGCAATACGACTCTTGTTCACAAGTTCAGAGAAGATCCTAATCTCCATCGGTCCAACGGAGCTCAGGATTTCACTTCGAAGTCCTCCCTCATACTTAATACACTTCCATTCCTCAAAGTCTCCCGGAGCCCTCTGACACATGCGGGAAAACCTGAATAGCTCCTCAAATTTGTCTGTATACTCAGATACGGACATAGCACCTTGCTTCAGCTGCAGTAACTCCAATTCCTTGGCTGTCCTGGCGGAATTTGGAAAGTACTTCTTATAGAATTCCACCTGGAAGGCATCCCAAGTGATAGGATCATTCCCCTGTTGCAGGAGACGTCGAGCCCCTTGCCACCAATGCGATGCTTCCCCCATGAGCAGATAGGTAGCAAATTCAACACGCTGCTCTTCAGGCACCAACTGCGCTTGCAGTGCTCGCTCCATGGCCTGAAACCAAGTATCAGCTTCAGTCGGATTGGTGGTTCCCTTGAACTTAGGTGGGTTAACCTTTAAGAATGTTGCCAGTGTCATCGGGCCCTGAGCTTCCCTTTCGCCATTGCCATTATTGTTTATTTGTTGCCCAAGGGCCTCCGCAGTGGCCTGCATAGCAGCAGCCATATTCTCCAACGCCGCCATAAGGTTTATCGGGTTATTCGAGTTGATCTCCGGTTCCTGTGTACTAGAACGATCTCTCTCACGTCCCCGACCGGGTCCACGAGGCACCATCTGGTTCCTATACACACCAAACAATCGATATCAAGTTGATCAGTCTCAATATCGGAAGTATAGTGCTTCAAAGTACCAAAGGTACACTCATGGACTTCATGCTAGATGTATCAGTTAGATACCCTAACTAGCACAGGCACAAACTCAGAGTATGCATTGAAGCATAAGCAGTTCCATCCCTCAGGCTCACGAGGACGAACTGCTCTGATACCATAATGTAACACCCTAATATTCAAATCCTTATGCTCGAGTCATAAGTCAATGATATTACGGTGGTACGACTCTCAGGTGGATTTTTAATATATACACATAGGTAATTTCGAAAGGAGTATTAATCGAGAAGCCTGAAAAGAGTAGAAATAAAATCGCGAAGACGTATCACTCACGATTCGACAACGAAAAGATAAAACGTGAAGCCGAAAGCGATATATGGACAAGGCATAAAGGAGATTAAGAGATAGATAACAGATAGATATATATAACATAAGTAAATAGCCACTAGTCGCGACCCGCGAAGTTTAGGCCGGCTATGGTACAGTATGAAAGTAGTTGACAACAGAACATCCTAATCTCTCCCAAAGGAAACATAAGAGCCTCTATAGGCAAGTTCCAAAAGAGTCCAACACATAATATAATATCTTCAAAACAAAGGTGGAGAGATTCTAAGCAAAACACAAAGTAGAGAAAATAAAGATCTTCGCCGGCTCTCAGACGAACCACAGCTCACTTCTGAGCACCTGGACCTGTATCTGAAAAACAAGAGATATATACGGAATGAGAACCCCGGGCCCATGGGTTCCCAGTACGGTAAAAGTGCCAAATAAATACAATGCACTGCAATAAAAACTCACTAAGCATCCTAAACTCCTTTTCACCAAGTGTCCAGCCTAGATTCTCACTAATCCATGAATAGGCATCTGTCGTAAGGGGATACTAAATCTAGTTCATGTTACACATGTTTCCCAACTCGCTGATTCTTACACGAATCAGACTCAGAATCATAAGCAAAACCATCACCAGTTGTTCTGTCTCAGCAACTCTATATCAATACATCATACCCTCGCCTGGAGCTAGTGAAATCACATCACTGCGTCTACCCAGGGGGCTCAAATTATCTCATTCAAAAATCATCATCATCATGCAATCGCATCACCAATTCATCTCATCAAGAACAGCCCCCAACATCCACCGACACCAACATGAGGGATCTCTCAGTTGTACAAACACAAGCAATACAGACAAGTAATACACAAATAAGGTACAAGTAGAACAAGTAGCACGTAATCAGGTAACATAGCATGTATGATATAGAAATCCAAAACAAATAGGCAAACCCAAACAATTCAAACATATGCAAATGATGTATGCCTGCCCTATGGCTGATGATATCATCTGTCGGTTATATAGCCAACCCGACCTGTCCTAGTAGCTAACCATTGGACAGAAACACCCCTTGCGGAGCAAGTAGGTTTGAGCTACAACCCCCTTGCTACTACCCGCTCAACCCAGAGCCAGTGGAACAACCACTACTGCGGCTACTACCCAGGCGGGTGTTTAAAAGCTCAACCTGGAGCCAGTGGAACAACCACTACTACGGCTACTACCCACGCGTCACAATCTCTGACCTGGAGCAAGTGGGACGAACCACAACCCTTGCTACTGCCCAGGTATCTTAAGCATTAACCCGGAGCAAGTGGGACGAACCACAACCCTTGCTACTGCCCAGGTATCTTAAACATTAACCAATATCACATACATATATCAACCTAGGGCTCATAAAAATGATAAATCACAAGGGTTTGAGCACTTCTTACCTCAGCCCATATGAAGTAGGGATAGAACCCACTTAGAATCCATGTTGGAGTATCCCTAAACACCCAAAATCACAAAATTTCAACACTAACTTCCCAAAAACGTGTAACAGTGGGGAATTTCGAAAACTGGGCAGCGATGAATGGAATACTCACCACAAAACTTAGATAAAAATGTAGAGGATGAGAAGAGCGACGCGTGGCCGCAAACGGCTCGTCAATCGGAGCTCCGTAGCTCAAGTTATGGTGGTTTGAAGATCAAAGAGAGTTAGGTTTTCTCTCTTCTCTTCTCTCTCCCAATTTCAGCGCCCAACACCCCTTCTTTAGGGCAAAATGAGCTGAAATGCTCATAACTAATGTTTATATATGTTGGGTCTTGGGCCCACTTAGGCCCAGTTCACTTATTTTTGTCCGTTGGCCCAATTTTAGACCAAAACCTTTAAGATTAGCGCTCTAAATCGCACTTCAAATATTTCTACCTCCCCTAATCATAATTCCTCATTTCTTAATCTTATTTACTCATAATCAATTTTCTCAACTGCAGTACCAGACAGACCACAGCCGGTACTGCTGGTCAAAATTCCACTGCGCGCCTTTCCGAGTCGGAAGACATAGTTTTCTGCGTAAAAGCGCGCAGTGGAATTTTGACCAGCAGTACCGGCTGAGGTCTGTCTGGTACTGCAGTTGAGAAAATTGATTATGAGTAAATAAGATTACGAAATGAGGAATTATGATTAGGGGAGGTAGAAATATTTGAAGTGCGATTTAGAGCGCTAATCTTAAAGGTTTTGGTCTAAAATTGGGCCAACGGACAAAAATAAGTGAACTGGGCCTAAGTGGGCCCAAGACCCAACATATATAAACATTAGTTATGAGCATTTCAGCTCATTTTGCCCTAAAGAAGGGGTGTTGGGCGCTGAAATTGGGAGAGAGAAGAGAAGAGAGAAAACCTAACTCTCTTTGATCTTCAAACCACCATAACTTGAGCTACGGAGCTCCGATTGACGAGCCGTTTGCGGCCACGCGTCGCTCTTCTCATCCTCTACATTTCTATCTAAGTTTTGTGGTGAGTATTCCATTCATCTCTGCCCAGTTTTCGAAATTCCCCACTGTTACACGTTTTTGGGAAGTTAGTGTTGAAATTTTGTGATTTTGGGTGTTTAGGGATACTCCAACATGGATTCTAAGTGGGTTCTATCCCTACTTCATATGGGCTGAGGTAAGAAGTGCTCAAACCCTTGTGATTTATCATTTTTATGAGCCCTAGGTTGATGTATGTATGTGATATTGGTTAATGTTTAAGATACCTGGGCAGTAGCAAGGGTTGTGGTTCATCCCACTTGCTCCGGGTTAATGCTTAAGATACCTGGGTAGTAGCAAGGGTTGTGGTTCGTCCCACTTGCTCCAGGGCAGAGATTGTGACGCCTGGGTAGTAGCCGTAGTAGTGGTTGTTCCACTGGCTCCAGGTTGAGCTTTTAAACACCCGCCTGGGTAGTAGCCGCAGTAGTGGTTGTTCCACTGGCTCTGGGTTGAGCGGGTAGTAGCAAGGGGGTTGTAGCTCAAACCTACTTGCTCCGCAAGGGGTGTTTCTGTCCAATGGTTAGCTACCAGGACATGTCGGGTTGGCTATATAACTGACAGATGATATCATCAGCCATAGGGCAGGCATACATCATTTGCATATGTTTGAATTGTTTGGGTTTGCCTATTTGTTTTGGATTTCTATATCATACATGCTATGTTACCTGATTACGTGCTACTTGTTCTACTTGTACCTTATTTGTGTATTACTTGTCTGTATTGCTTGTGTTTGTACAACTGAGAGATCCCTCATGTTGGTGTCGGTGGATGTTGGGGGCTGTTCTTGATGAGATGAATTGGTGATGCGATTGCATGATGATGATGATTTTTGAATGAGATAATTTGAGCCCCCTGGGTAGACGCAGTGATGTGATTTCACTAGCTCCAGGAGAGGGTATGATGTATTGATATAGAGTTGCTGAGACAGAACAACTGGTGATGGTTTTGCTTATGATTCTGAGTCTGATTCGTGTAAGAATCAGCGAGTTGGGAAACATGTGTAACATGAACTAGATTTAGTATCTCCTTACGACAGATGCCTATTCATGGATTAGTGAGAATCTAGGCTGGACACTTGGTGAAAAGGAGTTTAGGATGCTTAGTGAGTTTTTATTGCAGTGCATTGTATTTATTTGGCACTTTTACCGTACTGGGAACCCATGGGCCCGGGGTTCTCATTCCGTATATATCTCTTGTTTTTCAGATACAGGTCCAGGTGCTTAGAAGTGAGCTGTGGTTCGTCTGAGAGCCGGCGAAGATCTTTATTTTCTCTACTTTGTGTTTTGCTTAGAATCTCTCCACCTTTGTTTTGAAGATATTATATTATGTGTTGGACTCTTTTGGAACTTGCCTATAGAGGCTCTTATGTTTCCTTTGGGAGAGATTAGGATGTTCTGTTGTCAACTACTTTCATACTGTACCCTAGCCGGCCTAAACTTCGCGGGTCGCGACTAGTGGCTATTTACTTATGTTATATATATCTATCTGTTATCTATCTCTTAATCTCCTTTATGCCTTGTCCATATATCGCTTTCGGCTTCACGTTTTATCTTTTCGTTGTCGAATCGTGAGTGATACGTCTTCGCGATTTTATTTCTACTCTTTTCAGGCTTCTCGATTAATACTCCTTTCGAAATTACCTATGTGTATATATTAAAAATCCACCTGAGAGTCGTACCACCGTAATATCATTGACTTATGACTCGAGCATAAGGATTTGAATATTAGGGTGTTACATAATATGTGCGTATGGTATGAATACCGAAGATGTTTATATTTTTGAGGATCACTCAGGTTAAATTTTTATTTTTTTAATTGAAATTTCTTATGTTATGCAAAATTTGGAAGTCTAAATTTCACCAGATCACTCAAATTTAAATATTAATTATAGTTTCCTTTTTTTTAAATCAAGAACCTAGTTATTTACTAACTTCCATAATGTGAATTTCATTTGGATTAATTGTTAGTCATTTTGTAAAGATTAAAATTATAATTTGTCATTTATGTGTTTATATTGATTTGTATAATATTATATTTTTATCTATGTATTTGTAAGTTTAATGTTATTAATTTTAGTTACACACATAATGAAATGTCCGAAGTTTTATTTGTACAATATTACATGATACGTATAGAAAAAAATAATGATAAAATACTCATATACTGAGGTTTTGAACTCCAAACTAATTACCATATAGTATTTTGTACGCTTGTCGTGCTGTTAATAAAAAATAAGTAATAATAATTCTATACATTTATAAGTAGGTTTATATGTTAACTAAGTTTCTTTAGTGGCATGTAATAATTCAATAAGATGTTCACCATCGTACAATGAAATAGGTGATAACCTCTTTAATTTATATACTGTCTATTAACATAATTATATTAAAATCAGGTAGCATGTTATGATTCATTCTTAGATTTAACAAAATATATTTTTAGTAAATTATGTATGATGAAAAATATTGTGAAAGGCATCTTTGCACTAATAATAATTTTAGTATATATATAAAAGTGAGGTTGGGTTAAAGAATAAAAAATTTGACTAACAAAATAAAAAATATTTAAGAATAATAGAAAACAAAATATGATCTGATTTTATACATTTTAATTATTACTGAAATAACTGGATGATATTAAATATAATAAGTATTTAATTATAAATATTATATATATAATTGAGTGATTTTTATCAGCTTTTCACCCACTTATTCATATGAATTGCACGATATTACAATTCCTTCCCAAATGTATTCTATGACCGAAAACTTGCTTCCTCAAGCTTTAAATTGTGTATTTTAATTTCTCTTTTATACCATTCGATGTCTTGATATGTGTGTTAAGTGATTTCAGGCTTCATAGGGCAGGAATGGCTTAGAGAATGGAGAGGAAGCTTGCAAAAAGGGAAGGAGCACAATAAATAAAGGAGACAACCAGCGGACAGCGACGCGCACACATAGCTGACGCGTGCGCAAGATTTGGACAAAACACAATGACGTGTACGCGTGCTTGACGCTATGTGCGTAGATTGGAGTTCGTGCAAACGACGCGAGCGCGTGCCTGACGCGCACGCGTGGATAGGAAAATCATCAAACAACGCGTACGCGTGACTGACGCGTACGCGTGACATGTGCGATTTGCAGAAATTACAGAATACGCTGAAGATGATTTTGGGCTGCGTTTTGACCCATATTCTGACCCAAAAACACATATTAAAATCAGGGAACATGCAGAGACTCAAAATATCAACTCATAACACACTTTTCATAATTTAGATGTAGTCTTAGAGAGAGAAGTTCTCTCCTCTCTCTCAGGATTTAGGATTTAGGATTTCTTTTAGTCATTAGGATTGTTTCTTCATACCAGGTTCAATAATTTATGTTTCTCATCTACTTTTATTTACTCTGATGCTTTTATTTGTATCTGATTTGTGTTGCCCAATTGGCTTATGAACTTTTCATGTTAGGATTTTCTTAATTAATATAGTTTGAGGTATTTCAGAATTATGACGCTTATTTAGCTTTTTATATTCTTGGCTTTAATTGATTAACTGGAGATTCTTGAGTTATCAAACTCACCGTGGTTGATGATTGTTATCTTTGCTAATTGACTTGAATTCTACTAACTCTAGTCTTTCCTTAGGAGTTGACCAGGACTTGGGGATCTAACTAATTATTCCACGTGACTTTCCTTTGTTTTAGCAAGGTTAACTAAGTGGGATTGAAACTCAATTCTCATCACCACCGATAAGGATAACTAGGATAGGACTTTTGAATTTTCATACATTGCCAAGAGTTTATTTTATAGTTATTTATTTATTTTTCTCGTCATTTGAATTGCCTGATCCTTACTTTCAAAACCCCCAATTTACAAAACTCATAACCAATAATAAGAACATACTTCCCTACAGTTCCTTGAGAAGACGACCCGAGGTTTAAATACTTCGGTTATCAATTTTAAAGGGGTTTGTTACTTGTGACAACCAAACGTTTGTAAGAAAGGTTGATTGCTTGGTCTAGAAACTATACTTGCAACAATTATTTATTATAACTTATAAACCATGAATCTTCAGTTCTTCAAAAATGGCGCCGTTGTCGGGGAATTGCAAACGTGTGCCTTATTATTTGTTATTGTAAATATTTTTATAAAAAAAATTTCAAATTTTTATTTTAAAATTTTTATCTTATCTTATTTTATTTCAAAATCAAATTTCAAATTTTAAATCTTTTTCAAAAAAAAAATCATATCTTTTCCAAAATCTTATCTTATCTTTTTTTTCAAAAATCATATCTTTTTCAAAATATTATCTTATCCTTTTTCAAAAAAATCATATCTTTTTCGAAATAGTTTCTTTTTTATTAATTTTTGTTTTTATTTTCTCTCACTACTATGAACTCTCACCCATTTGGCTATGAGTCTAGTTACAATTATGTTGCAGGAAGAGGATATTACAATGAGAAAAAGCATCAAGGTTAGAACAATCAAAGATGGGAGGAACAACAAGGATTTGATCAACCCTTATGGCAACAACCACCTCCAATGGACTATCAACAACCCTTCTGTGATGCATATCAAGGCAATGGCTATGGTGAGCACTCTTTTTATTATCAACAACCACCACCATGTGCCTATGAACCCCTCCTCAACATAACTTTGGACCACCATACTCACAAGCCCCTTTCCACCATTCACCTCCATATGACCCTAATCCGTATCCACCATACCATCCACCTTATGAGCCAAATGAACCATACATAGAACCACCCCATTCCAACAAAATTACTCTCATAAGCCACCACCTCAATATTCACCATCTCCATGCCATTATCAAAATGAACCACCTTCCTACCATGAACCTTTTCTCCAAAAGAATGCACCCTCATACCCACCCCAACCTCCAGTAAATGACAAACTTCGTGTTTTTCTTCAAGGGCAAGCAAAGATGCAAAGGGGCATATTGGAACTCACTACTGCCTTAACTGAGGTAGTAAATATAATAGCTTCTTGACATCTGAGCACTCAAAGTACTCCCATGGTTACATGTGGAGAATTAAAAGAAGAGCGTAGCATGAAGGAGACACTAGAAACTTCGGTGGACAATGAGGAGCATGGCTTTGTATTAGAACAAGTGGAGGAAGCCATAATAGTTGTAGAAGAATAAGTGGTTGAAGATTTAGGAGATGTAGAACCTCCATGGGAAATTCAAGTCATGGAGCCTCCTTCAAAGATGTTTGAAATTGATGTTGAGGAGGGTGTACAACCTCCAAGGCATCTCATGGTTGAAGACTTTGAATGGGACGATCAAGAGATGGATTCAATCATCAATGAATTCCTATCTACATTTGAATCCTCTCCCATTGGACTTGACATGGAGATTAAAGAAGAAGAAGCACAACCTCCCATGTCCTTGGCGAATAATGAAGAAGAAATTGAATCAGAAGAAAGCTACCAAGAGAAAGAGGTTGAAATTGAAGAAGCTTGCAAAGAGGTGGAAGATGTCAAAGAAGAACATAAAGGAGTGGAGCTTGCAAGTTCATTAGAAACTCCTTCCCCTAAGTTGCCATCATCCTTCACAACATTCAAGTGGGTAAAATTCATATCCCTTAGCTTTCTAATTCCACTTGAATATGGGCTACTGGAGACGGATGGACAACTTAGAGCTCTTTGGGGCATTAAAAGTAAGAGGAAGATGGTTAGTGGTAAGAGTTGTCCTGCAAGGTTCAACATGGTTCTGTGCTCAAAATTTAAATGTAAAGGTTGGTGTAGAGCTCAACTGAATGGGTCGAGGAAGTTGTTTGGCCGCTTTAGTGAGAATTCAGATTGCTTGCTATCTAGATGGAATCATGATAATCTACACAAAGACGGGTGCAAAAGCAAGGTTTAGGGACCCAGAATTCATTCCAACAATCAACACTCGTAGGGCCTTGTCACTTGCTTTCACTTGCTTGAAGGCTTTCTGCACCTAGTTTGGGATCCCGGAGGCTATTGGAAGCACAAACATTGGTGGGGATTCCTGGATCAGTACAAGCATAAGCCACTATAACAGGGAGCTCACCAAATGTCCAACTTAAGGACTTTAACTAAAAGTGCTAGGTGGGAGGGAGACAACACACTATGATATGATCGTCCCTTTTTCAGTTTTAATTCTAGTCTACTTTGTTTTTGAGTTTTGATTGGACCTGGAATCATGCATAACATTCATATTGGCATTGCATTCTGCATACTGCATTATTATAAAAAAAACGCATGTGACGCGTAAGCGTTGTCGACACGTCCACGTCATATGTGCGTTGGGAAGAAAACTAAATTGAACAGAGAGTCATGCGAAAGCGTGGCTGGAGGCGTGCCTTTGGCACAATTTGACCCACGCGACCGCGTCGCTGACGCGTCCGCGTCATGTGAGAAAAATGCCTCCCACGCGTCCGCGTCACCCACGCGAACGCGTGCCCTAAAAATTGACATAAAAAGGGTGTATGGCATTAAGTTGTGATGGAGTGGGGCTGGAACCGTGCCAGAAGCACAAACCCTACCACGCGAACGCGTGCCCCACGCGAACGCGTGCCCCACGCGAACGCGTGCCCCACGCGAACGCGTGCCCCACGCGAACGCGTGCCCCACGCGAACGCGTGCCCCACGCGAACGCGTGCCCCACGCGTCCGTGCTGTTTTTCAAAACAAGGCCAACCACGCGATCGCGTCCTCCACGCGACCACGTCACCCTAAAATTTGGCAATATGAGTTTCAAACAGAGAGTTGCACGACCACGAGGCTGCACTCGCGCTGATGGCACGAATCACTTCACGCGAATGCGTGACCCACGCGTCCACGTCATTTCATAGAAGCGCTATTCGCGCGAACGCGTCACTCACGCGTCCGCGTCACAAGCGGCGCACAGCTTATCCAAATCAGCCAAATATCTTATCTTTTTCTTCCCCATATCTAAATCTTTTCTTTCCTTCTTATTTATTTCTTCCTCCTTTCTTACTTTCTTTTTCTTTTCCATTGGTGTTAAAATTCTCTTCTTCAACTATTGCATCTTTTCTTGAATTATTCTGGTGCTTCATGACTTGTTTTATTCTGATTAGGTATTATTATTCATAAGTCAATGCTAATTTTTATAATACTGATATTCCTTTTGCATTGATATGTACTTACTCTATCTTGCATTACCCACACTCTCTTTCCCATTGTTGCAACTTTTTGCACTATTGATATGCGATGTGCTTTTATTATTTTCTCACATGCATGTTGTAGCTACCATGTAATTGAGACCTTTATTATTTGGCATTAACACCCATATTTTATTTATTTTCTTATCTTTATTTTTGGGTTACTTTCCTTCTTTTTTTCTCTTCTTTCAGGATGGCCACCACGAAGAAAGAGAAAAAGCTTCTTAATGGGGAGCCAGGCAAGTTAATCTGCACAATCTATAGAGAAAGACATCAGTTGGAGCAGCCCGTCCACTTGTACATATTTGCATGCATCGAGGACGGTGTAATCTTTAAGTGTGGGGAGGTCAATACCAATCTCCACAGGTTAGTTAGTCCCTTCTCAACACCAATTTTTTATTTTTCTATGTTAGTTCATTGCTGCATTTGAATGTGTATTTGGATGTTTGATTGCATACTTTACCACCACTTGGTTAAAGTAAGAATTTCTTTTTCAAGAAAATTTTTAGAGCATTTCACTAATTTGAATTAAAATTTTTGTTAAACTTGTCTGAAGAAATATTATATTGGAACATGGTTTAGAGCTCGAACACACAAAACCATTGAGATTTTGAGCCTATTTGAATTGGTTGCATTCTATCAACCAATATTTTATTTTTGGTGTGTTATTCTCTCTAAAATTGTGATCCTTGTCTTGCTTGATTCTATATTTCCATTGTTTAATGTATGCATACACTTATATGATTAAGGCCTTATTTCACTGAGCTTACATACCCATATGGCCTTACCCTTTCATTATCCTTTGCAAACCAATGTTGAGCCAATTATACCCCTTTGTTCTTTACTTTAGCTCATCACTAACTCTAAGCAGAAAACAATAATGTCCTTAATTTGAATCCTTGGTTAGCTTAGGCTAGTGAAAGTGCTTATGATTTAAGTGTGGGAAATTGGGTTTGGAAACATTTGGTTTGGGAATTGAGTATGTTAGACTTGGTGCGAAAATGTGAAAAATGTTTATGCATTCAATATCTTAATCATATGCATTGAGAAAAACAAAAGAAAAGAAAAATAAAAAGAAATATGAAAAAAAGCAAGTAATAAAAAAGGGGACAAAATGTCCCAAATTAAGTAATAATATCAATGCATATGAGTTGTACTTAAATTTGGGATGCATGAATGTGTGGTAAACATAGTTAATGGGTAGTTAGATCTTGAATTGTGATTACACGAATTGTCTTAAGTTAGGCGGAAAGTTTAAGTTAATTAAGGATTCAGATTTCAGTCCACTTGGCCAAATACAATCCTACCTTGACCCTAACCCCATTACAACCCTTAAAAGACCTCTTGATATGTGTATTTCTGCATTAAACTTTTGTTGATTGGTAGAGGAAGAGCAAGCCTTAGAAAGCAAGGTTAGTAGAAAATTGAGAGAATCGAACCTTAAACACTCGAGTGATTAGAGTGTATACACTTCTGGTGAGGGTTCGATGCTCGATTCCTTGTTCCCTGCCTTCATGAGCTGTTTTCTTCTTGCAAGTTATTTGTACTTTATTCTATGATTTGAATTAGTGAAATCCAGTTCATATTTGTTCTTGAAAGATTTATTTACTTTTTCACCAAGTAGATAGAATTATTTTAGCATGTAGTTGCATTCACATTCATAGGTTGCATTGCATGAGTCTTGCTTTTTCCTACTCATTTATTTTATCTCCTTAAGCAAAACATGAGGACATGCTAATATTTAAGTGTGGGAAGGTTGATAAACCACTATTTTATGGTTTATATTGTGTTTAATTGAGTGATTTTTATCAGCTTTTTACCCACTTATTCATATAAATTGCATGATATTACAATTCCTTCCCAAATTTATTCTATGACTGACAACTTGCTTCCTCAAGCTTTAAATTGTGTATTTTAATTTCTCTTGTATACCATTCAATGCCTTGATATGTGTTTTAAGTGATTTTAGGCTTCATAGGGCAGGAATGTCTTAGAGAATGGAGAGGAAGCTTGCAAAAAGGGAAGGAGCACAAGAAATAAAGGAGACAACCAGCGGACAGCGACGCACACGCATGGCTGACGCGTGCGCGCGATTTGGACAAAACACAGCGAGGCGTATGCGTTCTTGACGCGTGCGCATAGATTGGAGTTCGCGCAAATGACACGAGCGCGTGCTTGACGCGCACGCGTGGAGAGGAAAATCGTCAAACGACGCGTACGCGTGACTGACGCGCATGCGTGACATGCGCGATCTGCAGAAATTATAGAATACGCTGAAGACGATTTTGGGCCGCGTTTTGACCCAGATTTTGGTTCAGAAACACAGATTAAAATCAGGGAACATGCAGAGACTCAAAATATCGACTCATAACGGACTTTTCATAATTTAGATGTGGTTTTAGAGAGAGAGGTTCTCTCCTCTCTCTCGGGATTTAGGATTTAGGATTTCTTTTAGTCATTAGGATTGTTTCTTCATACCATGTTCAATAATTTATGTTTTTCTTCTACTTTTATTTATTCTGATGCTTTTATATGTATCTGATTTGTGTTGCCCAATTGGCTTATGAACTTTTCATGTTAGGATTTTCTTAATTAATATAGTTTGAGGTATTTCAAAATTATGACTCTTATTTAGCTTTTTATATTCTTAGCTTTAATTGATTAACTGGAGATTCTTGAGTTATCAAACTCACCGTGGTTGATGATTGTTATCTTTGCTAATTGACTTGAATTCCACTAACTCTAGTCTTTCCTTAGGAGTTGACCAGGACTTGGGGATCTAACTAATTAGTCCACTTGACTTTCCTTTATTTTATCAAGGTTAACTAAGTGTGATTGAAACTCAATTCTCATCACCACCGATAAGGATAACTAGGATAGGACTTCCGAATTTTCATACATTGCCAAGAGTTTATTTTATAGTTATTTATTTATTTTTCTCGTCATTTGAATTGCCTGTTCCTTACTTTCAAAACCCCCAATTTACAAAACTCATAACCAATAATAAGAACATACTTTCCTGCAGTTCCTTGAGAAGATGACCCGAGGTTTAAATACTTCGGTTATCAATTTTAAAGGGGTTTGTTACTTGTTACAACCAAATGTTTGTAAGAAAGGTTGATTGCTTGGTCTAGAAACTATACTTGCAACGAGAATTTATTATAACATCTAAACCATCAATCTTCAGTTCTTCAATGCTTGAACAGTGCATATTTTTGATAGTGAAGTTTATGAATGTTAAAATTGTTGGCTCTTGAAAGAATGATGACCAAAGAGAAATGTTATTGATAATTTGAAAAATCATAAAATTGATTCTTGAAGCAAGAAAAAATAGTGAAAAACACAAGCTTGCAAAACAATGGCGAAAAAGAAAAAGAAAAAAAAAGAAAAAGCAAGTACAAAAATCAATTTCCCTTAAAACCAAAAGGAAAGGGTAAAGAGGATCCAAGGCTTTGAGCATCAGTGGATAGGAGGGCCCAAAGAAATAAAATCCGGGCCTAAGCGGCTAAATCAAGCTGTCCCTAACTATGTGCTTGTGTCATGAAGGTCCAAGTGAAAAGCTTGAGACTGAGTGGTTAAAGTCGTGATCCAAAGCAATAAAAGTGTACTCAAGAATTCTGGACACCTCTAACTGGGGACTTTAGCAAAGCTGAGTCACAATCTGAAAAGGTTCACCCAGTTATGTGTCTGTGGCATTTATGTAACTGGTGGTAATACTGGAAAACAAGATACATAGGGTCATGGTCAAGGCTCATAAAGTAGCTGTGTTTAAGAATTACATACTGAACTAGGAGAATCAATAACACTATCTAAATTCTGAGTTTCTATAGATGCCAATCATTCTAAATTTCAAAGGATAAAGTGAGATGCCAAAACTGTTCAGAAGCAAAAAACTACTAGCCCCGCTCATCTAATTGGGACTAGGTTTCATTGATATTGTGAGATTTATTGTATATTCTATTTTGTTTTCAGTTGCTTGGGGACAAGCAACAATTTAAGTTTGGTATTGTGATGAGCGGATAATTTATACGCTTTTTGGCATTGTTTTTAGGTAGTTTTTAGTATGATTTAGTTAGTTTTTAGTATATAATTATTAGTTTTTATGCAAAAATCACATTTCTAGACTTTACTATGAGTTTGTGTGTTTTTCTGTGATTTCAAGTATTTTCTGGCTCAAATTGAGGGACCTGAGCAAAAATATGATTCAGAGGCTGAAAAAGGATTGCATATGCTGTTGGATTCTGACCTCCCTGCACTCGAAATGAATTTTCTGGAGTTACAAAAGTCCAATTGGTGTGCTCTCAATTGCGTTGGAAAGTAGAAATCTTGGGCTTTCCAGCAATGTATAATAGTTCATACTTTGCACGAGATTTGATGGCCGAAATTGTCGTCAACACGCCGGTCAAAGACCCTTTTCTGGTGTTAAACGCCAGAACTGGCATAAAAGTTGGAGTTAAACGCCCAAACTGGCACCAGAGCTGGCGTTTAACTCCAAGAGAAGCCTATGTACGTGAAAGCTTCAATGCTCAGCCCAAGCACACACCAAGTGGGCCCTAGAAGTGGATTTCTACATCATTTACTTATTTCCAGCAATGTATAATATAACCTTTTACTATTGTATTTTCATATTTTGATCATCTTTGATCTTGGGGTAGGTCTTTGAACCCTTTTTCGATTGTTTAATGTTATTTGGGAGGCATGGCTAGACCTTGTTCTTATGTATTTTCGACGGTGGAGTTTCTACACATCATAGATTAAGGTGTGGAGCTCTGCTGTTCCTCATGAATTAATGCAAAGTACTATTGTTCTTCTATTCAATTCATGCTTATTCTTATTCTAAGATATTCACTCGTACTTCAACCTGATGGATGTGATGATCTGTGACACTCATCATCATCCTCCCTTATGAATGCGTGCCTGACAACCACATCCGTTCTATCTGCAAGAGCTTGAGTGCGTATCTCTTGGCCTCCTGGTTCATGATGCATGGGTGCCTCTCCTGACAATAGAGCTATCCATTCCGTGAGATCAGAGTCTTTGTGGTTTAAGCTAGAATCAATTGGTAGCATTCTTGAGATCTGAAAAGTCTAAACCTTGTCTGTAGTATTCCGAGTAGGATCTGGGATGGGATGATTGTGTCAAGCCTCAAACTCGCGAGTGTTGGGCATAGTGACAGTGTGCAAAAGGATCAATGGATCTTATTTTGACATGATCGAGAACCGACAGATGATTAGCCCTACGTAACCCGTAGCCGGACCATTTTCACTGAGAGGATGGATGGTAGCCATTGACAACGGTGATCCACCTACATACAGCTTGCCATGGAAAGGAGTATGAATGATTGGATGAAGGTAGTAGGAAAGCAGAGGCTCAGACGGAACAAAGCATCTCCATACGCTTATCTGAAATTCCCACCAATGAATTGCATAAGTATCTCTATCCTATTTTATGTTTTATTTCTCTTTTAATTATCAAAATCTCATAACCATGTAAATCCGCCTGACTGAGATTTACAAGATGACCATAGCTTGCTTCAAGCGAACAATCTCCGTGGGATCGACCCTTACTCACGTAAGGTATTACTTGGACGACCCAGTGCACTTGCTGGTCAGCTACACGGAGTTGTGTATCACGATTCCGTGTACCAGGCCACGACCAAGACTCTAAAAAGCTGGGTTCATGAATAAAAAAGAACTGAACTACGAGATTCAATAATATCATCTGGATTCTAGGTTCCTAAAGAGACCAACACTTCTGAGTTTCAATGGATAGTGAGATGCCAAAACTATTCAGAAGCAAAAGGTCACTAAGTCCCACATATCTAATTGAAACTAAGCTTCATTGAAAACTCTGAGATTTATTGTATCTTACTCTTCTTTTTATCGAACTTTGTTTTTAGTTGCTTGGGGACAAGCAATAGTTTAAATTTGGTGTTCTAATGAGCAGATATTTTATACGCTTTTTGCCATCATTTTCATATAGTTTACGTATGTTTTGTTTGAGTTTTATTTTTGTTTTCATAGGTTTTAGAGCAAAATTCACATTTTTTGACTTTACTTTGAATTTGTGTGTTTTTATGCAATTTCAGGTATTTTTTGGCTGAAATTGAGGAGTTGGAACGAAAGTTTGATTCAGAGACAGAGAAAGCACTGCAAATGCTGTTCGAATTTGACCTCCTTTCTTGCGAAAGAGCTTTTCTGGAACTACAGAAGTCCAAATGGAGCATTCTCAATGGCATTGGAAAGCTAACATCCAGAGCTTTTCAGCAATCTATAATAGTTTATACTTTGCTTTAGAATTGAAGGCCCAAAATTGGCGTTTAACGCCAGCCTCCTGCCTTATTCTGGCGTCCAGTTCCCAAAGGAGAAGACACCAGTGTCCAATGCCCATAAAGGACCCACTAGCCAGCGTTCAACGCCTTAGAGGCCTCCTAGCACGTGGACTCAATTAAGCTCTTCCCAAACACCCACCAAGTGGGCCCCAGAACTGGATTTTAGCACTAAAAAGACTGTTTTAACCTTCTTATGTAATCCTTAGTCATTGGTCTAGTATTTATTTGAGAAATTTAACAAATTTTACAACAGAGGAGACCTTATGTCATATTTTCGAATTCCTTTGTATTTTTCTATCAATATGAGTTTCTAAACCTCCTAGGTTGAGGGGAGGAACTCTACTGAGTTTTATAGATTAATAAAATACTACTATTCTATCTCAATATGTGTTTGATTCTCTATTCTAAGTTCTATATCCGTTCTTCATCATCATGAATGCATTGAACGGGAACAAGGTTATCTCATTCTACTGGGGTTCAGAGTGAGTCCTTCATCGGACAATGATGAACCACCAGCTTGATTATACATCTCTTAAACAGCTAATTCACGACTTCGTTGGGAACTTATCGAGACATCAGTTTAGCGAAGTATGGGAGGATTAGAGTCTTTGTGGTAGAGGCTAGAACCAAAGGCGCATCATCCTCTGATCCGAAAGATTCAACCTTGTCTGTGGTGTTTTAAGTAGGATCACAAAAGAGAATGAATTACAGGAGCTTCACCCTCAATCAAAAATGGATCCGCACTAACCCTGGGTTTCAGATCTGGAAGAGCATTAGCGATCTTATAATAAAGACGTTAATCACTTACAGCTTGCCATAGAAAAAATCATTCACAGTTGGAATAGACAGTAAGATTGGATTAATCCAGAAGAACAAAGCATCTCCAAGCCTTAACCATCTTCCTATCATTGCAAACACATCAACCTAGTAACGTTTTATTTATTTTACTTTCATGCATTTTAAACAATCAACCAACTTCTCTATTCGCCTGACTAAGATCTACAAAATAAATATAGCTTTCTTCAAATCACAATCCTCATGGGATTGACCCTGACTCACTCAGGTATTACTTGGACGACCCAGTATACTTGCTGGTTCAGTTATACGAAGTGTGGGAATTCGTGCACCATGAACTTTAGGATAGGATTGAATTAATGGTAATTGATGATGATTGTGATGTTGATAAGGGATATGATGGTTATCGATGTTAATGATATATTATGATGATGGTTAATGTTGATGAGTGTGAATAATGATTGTGGTAATATGAATGTTGATAGTGATTGCAAATGTTGAGGTTAATTGATGAGGAGTATGAATATTGATCTTGATGATAATTGGTGAAGTATATGAGTTTTCTGAGGATAATTTGAGGAATAAAGATTATGACGGATTTGGTTAATATTAGATATTGTGACGTGATGATTATTGGAATTGATGAGGATCTTTATTGGTTGTTGATGTTGTTTTTGGTTGATGATGATTATGAGTATGAATTTATGATTGAATTGAAAATTATGATTGGTAGTGATATATGGTGTAACGGTTGAGTGATTTAGGTGTGAAACTGATAGAAATGATATAAAATGGTAAGATGTTGCATGTGGTGGTGTTTTATAATGATTGAGTAGGCTTTGATTTGGTTTTGAATTGAGAGTTGTGGTAAATTTGAGTTTTTAGTGTTTTTGGAAAAAATGGGTTTTAGGCCAACTTTGGAGTATCATATATTGAGCTACCATTTTCAAAATTAATTAAATTTTGTATCAAATTAAACATAATTCAAAGAGCTTTAAAATGGTACAGATTTTGTACAAATCAAAATTTTGTAGAAAAAGATATGATTGAGGGAAGTTGGTGCCAAAAATCTGAATTCTGTGATGTTGCAGAATTTGTGATTTCTGGTTTGTGTCTGCATGCACACTGTTGTGTGCGTGCTCTTAATAGTAGCTATGTTTTGGCTTGTGTGTATGCACAGCCTTGTGCGCACGCACACCCCTGTGCGCACGCACACCCTATGAATTTTTGAAAACGTGCGTACGCACACACACCCTGCGAATTTTGCAAGTTGTGCATACGCACAAGTTGGGAAAACTCTTCTGGGCGTACGTACACACAACCCTATGCATAGGCACATTGCCCTGTTTTGCAATGAAAACTTTGTTTAAAACCTTTTTGCTAGTTTTAAGATCTTGAATTAAGGGAGTAAATAATAAAGGAATAAAAAGGGTATTCTTAGTTACGAGTTTAGAGCCGGTGATATAGGTTTTAGAAGGTTTGTGTAATTTTTCTAGCTTGAGTGGCGAATGTTGAGCTGTGAAGTTTATGGTTGAAGAGATTATTGAGAAATAAGAATGCTTATGATGAATTCGAAAAGTTGAAAACCGGTGTTGGGATGGTTATGATGAGTTGAGAACTCACAACGGAATAATGAAATTATTGGATTATATGAGAGTGTGCGAGGCCTATATCCCTAAAGTGGCAGATTTCTCTGCAGCGTAAGAGTGTGCAGGGCCTATATTCCTGTGTCGTAGATTTTTCTGCTGCATGAATAGTTGTTGTTGTTTCCTTTTCTGCTGCATGAAGTGTGCGGGGACTATAATCCTGGCGTGGCAGACTCCCTGCTGCATGAGTGTGTAGGGCACTATATCTCTAGCTTGGCAGAAAAGGCTACATCTGGGAGGATGCGTCGGGTTGGCATTTATAGACCGACAAGTGATATCACGATCCAATAGGAAAGGCATTCATCATATGCATCTTTTACATGCTTGCTTGCTTTGATTACTTGAGTTATGCCTAATTGAATAATATGTCTAAATGCTAATTGACTTACTTGTTATACATGAATACTATTTGTGCTTTACTTTTCTACGTTACTTGTGTTTTCTACTGGGATTGAGGAGGTTCGGTAGGCGGTGGCGATGGGATCGTATGGAGGTTAGGTTGGTGAAGGCTGTGGGATACAGTAGTGTAATTAGTACTAGTTAGAAATCCTTTAAGTTTAGATAACCTTATTTATTATTTATGGTTTAAGTTATTTTATTTTGTTAAGCTTGAATATCGGTATCGATGTGAAGTTCTAAGATTGCATTTAGCGTCTTGAAACCTTACATTTTATATATTGGGCACTGTTACCATGTTGAGAACCTCCAGTTCTCATACCATATGTTGTTGTTGCTTTTTTTCAGATGCAAGTCGTAACCCACCTCGGTGAGTTGCGAGATGGTGACGGAGCGGAGGATCTTATTTTCTACTTTTGGTATTTTGATTATTTTGGTTGTAGTATTTTTTCTCACTCTTTCTGTTTTAGACTTTATGACCTTAGAAGCTAGTTTTTGAGAAATAAGTTGTATAAGTTATTTTAAAACTTCAAAACTCTGTTGTGTTCAGTTTGACTAGCCGGCCTAAACTCTGTAGGCTGCGAATAGTCCTCTTTTTGGTATATATATATATATATATATATATATATATATATATATATATGTTTTATTTAATTTAAGTACTACCTTATGCAACCTGGAACTATCTACAAGGTTATATATATTATGTTTTGTTCTTTCCCTGCCTACACGTTTAGTTATCGCGTGTGAATGCTTCGCATTTTGTAATTCTGCTTTACGTGACTTTGAGCTTTATTCCTTCATCGGGTTTCTAATTATATCTATTTTTGGACATATATTATATATTATAAGCTTTAGAAGTGTCGTGGTACTTTGTTATTCTTTGCTTTACGGCTAGAGGCAAGCCTTAGGGTAACGGGGTGTTACAGGTACTATATCCCAAGAGTGTGGCGGACACTATAATCTAGAGTGGTTTGGCAAGTTGAAGATGCAGGATCCCCTCTCTTGTTGTGATGTAGATGTGGGGAAGGTGATAGGACACTCTCTCTCAATTTATTCCCCCGCATTCATGTTGATTATGATTTGTTGGATGTGGGGAAGGTGAAAGGGCACTCTTTCTCGATGTTTTTCCCGATGTTCTCTTTCTGTCTGCAAGGTAGTAGGGTGATGCACGACGGATCGTCGATTAGGGATTTTTTTACCAATTGAAGCAGTGGATCCATTGCATGTGTAGCTCCCAACTGACGAAATAGCGCGAATCAAAGTCAAGACGAAGAGTATTACAATTCAAATCAATAAAAAATCAAGAGTTTTAAATCATGGGTCATTTTTCCTTAGACTAGCAATCAAGTGTGCAACGGAAGCTCCAAACAAACTTTCTGACCGAGCTGCTAAAGAAGAAAATATCAGAAATCATCGGTGTCTTTGAGAACTCCAATTGGCTAAATTCAAGAAGAAGGAGAGCTACATTACCGTCAGCTTTCACCGAACAAAAGTTATACCAACACAAAGAGAAAGAAGATATAAACACTTTTATCGAATTAAATTTTTTATTGGAGTTATAGATCTCAAGAAACCGAGGTTGGAAGCACCACCGTCATGAAGGTTCTCACTCTCCTCTCTCTCGGTTCTCTTTTCCTTTTTTCTTCCTTATGGCCTTAAAAATGAATGAATGATGATGATTAAATGAGTTTTGATGAAGTGAATGCGTGTTGTCAAGGTTATATATATCCATACATATATTAAAGCCACGCTTTTGGCTTTTCTTATCTTTACTATGTATATATATAATGAATATATACAATGGCATATATGTATAATAATGGCATTAGGCCACTTTCTTTTCCTTTTTAATAATAATAATAATAATAATAATAATAATAATAATAATAGAAATTAATTTAATTTTTGTTTTATCAAATTATTTTTTGATAAATAAGTCAAATTTAATAGAATAAGTAATAATTAAATTAAAAATTTCAATAATCATAAAATTTTATTTAATTATTTTTATTAAAAATAATTTTTTTAAAAACAAAATCTTCTTAAATAACTGATTATTTAATTTTAAATAATTTTATTAAAAATTTTATTTAATTATATAATATAATAACTCATAAATAACTGATTATTTAATTTTTAAAAATTTGGGGTGTTACATCCTACTCTATTTATAAATATTTTCATTCTCGAAAATTGATACATTAAAATAAGTTTGAACTCTACAAAAGGGGACTAAATTCAAGAAAAAAAAATACAAGCAACGTTGGTGCACGAAATTGTGATCTCTAATAATGGCATTCAACTTGGTATGCGCGTTTATAACTCAGCACTTTCTTTACAACTTCGCACAACTAACTAGCAAGTGCACTGGGTCGTCCAAGTAATAAATCTTACGTGACTAAGGGTCGATCCCACGGAAATTGTTGGTATGAAGCAAGCTATGGTCATCTTGTAAATCTCAGTTAGGCGGATAATAAATGGTTATGGAGTTTTCTTTTCCTTGCATTATTATTTTCGGCTGCTATCTCCTATTCTTTTTCAAAAATTTCTGTAAGGTTGTCTCTGGATTGTTGTAATTTAACTTCTCTTAGTTTCCTCTTCAGAGTCCTTTCAGGTTCAGGATCTGCTTCAACAAGAATATTCTTGTCCTTGCTCCTGCTCATATGAAAAAGAAGAGAACAGAAAATAATAATAGGGATCCTCTTTACCACAGTAGAGAGATTCGTTTATGTTAGTAGAAGAAAAAGGGAATAGAAGAAGGAAAATGTAAGAATCCAAACACAAGGGTGAAGATAGGGGTTCGAATTCTTGAGATGAAAAGAAGTGTTAAATAAATAAATAAATAGAAGAAGATGAGAGAGAGAGAATTCGAAAATTAATTTAAAAAAAGGGTTAGTGATTTTCGAAAATTAAAGGAAGAATCAAAATTTAAAATAAAAATTTAAAACAATTAGTTAATTAAAAGAATTTTGAAAAAAAAGGGAGGTAATTTTCGAAAATTAGAGAGCTAAAATTAGTTAGGTGGTTTTGAAAAAGATAAAAAATAAACAAAAGTTAATTGGTTAGTTGAGAAAGATTTGAAAATCAATTTTGAAAAGATAAAAAGTTGGAAGATATTTTGAAATCAAATTTTTGAAAAGTATATGATTTAAAAAGATATGATAAAAAGATATGATTAAAAGACATGATTGAAAAGATTTAATTTTTAAAATTAAAATTAATTACTTGACTAACAAGAAACTAAAAGATATTATTCTAGAATTTAAAGATTGAACCTTTCTTAACAAGAAGGTAACAAACTTCAAATTTTTGAATCAATCACATTACTTATTAGTTAAGTTTTGAAATAAAATTAAGAAAAAGATTTTGAAAAATGTTTTCAAATTTTTGAAAACCATAAAAAAATGAAAAAGATATGATTTTTGAAAAAAATTTTGAAAAGATAAGATTTTTTTTTTAAAATTGAAAATTTGACTTGACTTATAAGAAATAGGTAAGTTTTAAAAATTTTTTGACAAAGTCAACTCAAATTTTTGAAATTTATGAGAGAAAAAAGGAAAAGATATTTTTTTATTTTTGAATTTTTGATGATGAGAGAGAAAAACACAAATATGACCCAAAACATGAAAATTTTGGATCAAAACCAATGATGCATGCAAGAACACTATGAATGCAAAAATACACATGTAAAACAACAAAGGACACACAACAAGAAAATTTAAAGATCAAACAAGAAGACTTATCAAGAACAACTTGAAGATCATGAAGAACACATGCATGAATTTTCGAAAATTTTTAGAAAAGTAAAAATATACAATTGACACCAAACTTAAAAATTGACACGAAACTTAAACAAGAAACACAAAATATTTTTGATTTTTATGATTTTATGATTTTTTGTATATTTTTTTTCAAAAATTAGTTTTTAGAAAAATGAAAATAAGAAAAAATTTTTGAAAAATTTTTGAAAACTTTTTGAAAAGAAAATTACCTAATCTGAGCAATAAGATGAACCGTCAGTTGTCCAAACTCGAACAATCCCCGGCAACGGCACCAAAAACTTGGTGCATGAAATTGTGATCTCTA
The DNA here is from genome assembly GCF_003086295.3 of Arachis hypogaea. Lineage (NCBI taxonomy): Eukaryota > Viridiplantae > Streptophyta > Magnoliopsida > Fabales > Fabaceae > Arachis > Arachis hypogaea. The sequence goes on along the minus strand of NC_092043.1, from coordinate 21,875,694 downwards.
ATAATGGCATTCAACTTGGTATGCGCGTTTATAAGTCAGCACTTTCTTCACAACTTCACACAACTAACCAGCAAGTGCACTGGGTCGTCCAAGTAATAAACCTTACGTGAGTAAGGGTCGATCCTACGGAGATTGTTGGTATGAAGCAAGCTATGGTCATCTTGTAAATCTCAGTTAGGCAGATAATAAATGGTTATGGAGTTTTCGAATAATAATAATAAATAAACAGAAAATAAAGATAGAAATACTTATGTAAATCATTGGTGAGAATTTCAGATAAGTGTATGGAGATGCTTTCTCCCTGTTGGATCTCTGCTCTCCTACTGCCTTCCTTCAATCCTTCTTACTCCTTTCCATGGTAAGCTGTATGTAGGGCATCACTGTTGTCAATGGCTACATCCCATCCTCTCAGTGAAAATGGTCCAAATGCTCTGTCACAGCACGGCTAATCATCTGTTGGTTCTCGATCATATCGGAATAGAATCCATTGATTCTTTTGCGCTTGTCATCACGCCCAACAATTGCGAGTTTGAAGCTCGTCACAGTCATTCAATCCCTGAATCCTACTCGGAATACCACATACAAGGTTTAGACTTTTCGAATTCTCATGAATGCCGCCATCAATTCTAGCTTATACCACGAAGATTCTGATTAAGGAATCCAAGAGATATGTGTTCGGTCTAAGGTAGAACGGAAGTGGTTGTCAATCACGCGTTCATAAGTGAGAATGATGATGAGTGTCACGGATCATCACATTCATCATGTTGAAGTGCAACGAATATCTTAGAACAAGAATAAGTTGAATTGAATAGAAAATAGTAGTAATTGCATTAAAACTCGAGGTACAGTAGAGCTCCACACCCTTAATTTATGGTGTGCAGAAACGCCACCGTTGAAACTCATATTAAAGTCCATAAATATGAATTTAGCATAAAAACTAATGAAAACATCCCTAAAAGTAACTATATCCTACTAAAAACTACCTAAAAACAATGTCAAAAAGCGTATAAATTATCCGCTCATCAAACGTCAATGATGAACACTCGAAAGAATGCAAGTGAACAGATCGGATCACAATCAAGCAAAGATATGCATGAAACGATAAGGTGTGGTTGAAAGAAACATTCAAATCACATTTTAAGGACGGAATCCGAAACAAAGAATTCCAAAGAAAATAATGAAAGAAGAGATGGCACCAAGTCTCACAGCACCAATAAAGAGTATACGTCGAAACGAATCCTTAAAACATAACTTTTAATGTTCTCAAACCCCATGATTTGCATAACCTATTTGTTCTGAGGGTTACCTGAAACTGGAGGTCGATCTTGGATGAGATCTTCTGTGCTGGTTGGTGTTGCTGTGTCCGACCTGGTGGAGCTGGAGAGGCTGCTAATCCTTCATCACTGGAGGGTGGTGGTACCTGCAAGAGACTCCGATGCTTAAGTTAGCACGTGCTTTAGGCAGGTTTTTGTGGAATTAGAGTATGAGTTATACCTGGGTCCTGCAGTGTATTTATAGTAGTGGGGAGTGACCTTTATTTGAGATAAGTTAGTTATCTTATCTTATCTTTGTGCAAGGTCACCTATCTTTTAGGCCAGCCGCCTTTAGAGTAGGTTGTATCCTTTTGTTTGGGCCTGCTTGGGCCTCTTATGATGATTTGGCCAATCTCTTCAAGGAGAGGTCGGTGGCGACCAACCTTAAGAGGTCGGTCGCTCTTGTATTTGGCCAGCCCGAGTCGTATAGCTCGACCCAGGGTATGAACAGTGCCCCTGCTCGAGTTCGATCTTTTCCTTGAGGTCGTGCCTTTAGACTTCGACCCCATTGAAGAAGTTGTTCTCGAGAATTTTTGGGATTTGCTCCTTTGAATTCGAGGCATTTTTTTATTTTTAACTGTAGCGCGCGTTGTGCTTTTCTTAGGAATGTGCGAGGGCTTAAAAGCTCATTTATTTCTCAATTGCCATTTCTTCTTTTCCCTCTTTGCACCTCATTTTGAAATTAAAGCATCACTTTCAGTTTCTTTCCCTTTCTCTTTGTTTCTTTGCTTGTCTTTTTACCAAGTGCTTCGTCCGTCTGCTTTCTCTGTTTTCATATCCACAAGCTTCTTTGCTTGAAAGTGATTGTTGGCACGGATTCATCGTTATTTCGATCTAAGCAGTTATCCTCTTCTCTTCTACAAGTTGGTCTTCCTTCTTTATACTTTGACAATTGTTCTTTATGCATGCTTTCACTGTTTGTGTATTTTGCAAAGTTTTGATTTTTATTTGAGTTTTGCCTTGAGAAGTTTGAGTCCTTCTGGAAAAGATTGCATCTTTGTGCCTGATCATCATTGTGATGTGCGCTTTTTGGGTTTCTGGTAGTTTTTGCTTTCTTAGGGCTTTTGGCTTGTCGCTGTTTTTCTTTCTTGCGTGCCTTCTTTTCCCTTTTCTTTGTTGCACTGTTGGTAGGAAAAAAAAAGGTTTGAGACTTTCTTGATGATTCTCTGCGTGGCCTGTGATAATCATGGTCTTTGCTGTTTCCTCCAAAGGGTGCTGGTGGACGAAATTGTGATCAACAATAATGGCTCTTTGGCATGTGCCAAAAAGAACTAACTCAGCATTTTCTTTTCACAACTCCGTTCAACTTAACCAGCAAGTGTACTGGGTCATCCAAGTAATACCTTACGTGAGTAAGGGTCGATCCCACAGAGATTGTTGGTATGAAGCAAGCTATGGTCACCTTGTAAATCTCAGTTAGGCAGATTATTCGTTTAAATTTGATTAATGGAATAAATAGAAAATAAAAGGGATAGAAATACTTATGTAAATTAATAGTGGGAATTTCAGATAAGTGTATGGAGATGCTGTGCTCCTCTTGAATCTCTACTTTCCTATTACATTCATCCAATCCTTCCTACTCCTTTCCATGGCAAGCTGTATGTAGGGCATCACCGTTGTCAATGGCTACATCCCATCCTCTCAGTAAAAACGTTCCTATGCTCTGTCACAGCACGACTAATCATCTGTCGGTTCTCAATCAGGTTGGAATAGAATCCCTTGATTCTTTTGCGCTTGTCATCACGCCCAGCCTTCAGGAGTTTGAAGCTCGTCACAGTCATTCAATCCCAGAATCCTACTCGGAATACCATAGACAAGGTTTAGACTTTCCGGATCCTCATGAATGCTGCCATCTATCTAGCTTATACCATGAAGATTCTGTTGGGGAATCTAAGAGATATGCGCCCGGCCTAAGGTAGAACGGAAGTGGTTGTCAATCACGCGCGTTCATAGGTGAGAATGATGATGAGTGTCACGGATCATCACATTCATCAAGTTGAAGTGCAACGTATATCTTGGAATAAGAATAAAAGAGAATTGAATAGAAAGTAATAGTAATTGTATTGAAACTTGAGGTACAGCAGAGCTCCACACCCTTAATCTATGGTGTGTAGAAACTCCACTGTTGAAAATACATAGGTAAAAGGTTCAGGCATGGCCAAATGGCCAGCCCCCTGAATGTGATCAATAGCCTCCTAAGATGAAGAATAAAACAAAACTGAGACCAAAGATGTCTAATACAATAGTAACTTATCCTATTTATACTAGACTAGCTACTAGGGTTTACATGAGTAAGTATTTGATGCATAAATTCACTTCCAGGGCCCACTTGGTGTATGTCTGGGCTGAGCTTGATCTATCCACGAGCTGAGGCTTTTCTTGGAGTTGAACTCCAAGTTATAACGTGTTTTGGGCGTTCAACTCCGGATCATGACATTTTTCTGGCGTTTAACTCCAGACAGCAGCATGTACTTGGCGTTCAACGCCAAGTTACGTCGTCAATTTCCGAATAAAGTATGAACTATTATATATTTCTGGAAAGCTCTGAATGTCTACTTTCCAACGCCATTGAGAGCGCGCCATTGGGAGTTCTGTAGCTCCAGAAAATCCATTTCGAGTGCAGGGAGGTCAGATTCCAACAGCATCAGCAGTCCTTTTGTCAGCCTTTTTCAAAGTTTTGCTCAAATCCCTCAATTTCAGCCAGAAATTACCTGAAATCACAGAAAAACACACAAACTCATAGTAAAGTCTAGAAATGTGAATTTAACATAAAAACTAATGAAAACATCCCTAAAAGTAGCTTGAACTTACTAAAAACTACCTAAAAACAATGCCAAAAAGCGTATAAATTATCCGCTCATCACAACACCAAACTTAAATTGTTGCTTGTCCCCAAGCAACTGAAAATCAAATAGGATAAAAAGAAGAGAATATACTGTAAATCTCAAAATATCAATGAATATTAATTCTAATTAGATGAGCGAGACTTGTAGGTTTTTGCTTCTGAACAGTTTTGGCATCTCACTTTTTCCTTTGAAGTTTAGAATGATTGGCTTCTCTAGGAACTTAGAATTTCGGATAGTGTTATTGATTCTCCTAGTTAAGCATGTTGATTCTTAAACACAACTACTTATGAGTCTTGGCCGTGGCCCTAAGCATTTTGTTTTCCAGTATTACCACCGAATACATAAATGCCACAGACACATAACTGGGTGAACCTTTTCAGATTGTGACTCAACTTTGCTAGAGTCCCCAGTTAGTGGTGTCCAGAGCTCTTAAGCACACTCTTTTGCTTTGGATCACAACTTTAACCACTCAGTCTCAAGCTTTTCACTTGGACCTTCATGACACAAGCACATGGTTAGGGACAACTTGATGTAGCTGCTTAGGCCTGGATTTTATTTCCTTGGGCCCTCCTATCCATTGATGCTCAAAGCCTTGGATCCTTTTTACCCTTGCCTTTTGGTTTTAAAGGCTATTGGCTATTTCTGCTTGCTCTTTCTTTTTCTTTCTATTTTTTTCGCCATTTTTTTTCGCATAAGCTTTTGCTTTTCATTGCTTTTTCTTGCTTCAAGAATCAATTTCATGATTTTTCAGATTATCAATAACATTTCTCTTTGTTCATCATTCTTTCAAGAGCCAACAATTTTAACATTCATAAACAACAAGATAAAAAATATGCACTGTTCAAGCATTCATTCAGAAAACAAAAAGTATTGTCACCACATGAATATAATTGAATTAAATTCAATGATGAATTTGAAATTCATGTACTTCTTGTTCTTTTGAATTAAAACATTTTTCATTTAAGAGAGGTGAAGGATTAATGGAATTTATTCATAGCTTTAAGACATGGTTACTACATACTAATGATCATGAAGTAGAGACACAAAACATAGATAAACACAACATTAAAAACCGAAAAACAGAAAGAAATAAGAACAAGGAATGAATCCACCTTTAGTGGCGTCTTCTTCTTGAAGGACCAACAATGTCCTTAAGCTCTTCTATGTCCCTTCCTTGCCTTTGTTGCTCCTCCCTCATTGCTCTTTGATCTTCTCTTATTTCTTGGAGAATGATGGAGTGCTCATGATGTTCCACCCGTAATTGTTCCACATTGTGGCTCAAATCTTCTAAGGAGGTGTTGAGTTGCTCCCAATAGTTGTTAGGAGGAAAGTGCATCCCTTGAGGAATCTCAGGGATTTGTTGATGATGAGCTTCCTCATGCATCTCTTGAGAGCCATGAATGGTCTCTCTTGCTTGCTCCATCCTCTTCTTGGTGATGGGCTTATCCTCTTCAATGGAGATGTCTCCTTCTATGATAACTCCAGCTGAGTAACATAGATGGCAAATAAGGTGAGGAAAAGCTAGCCTTGCCATGGTGGAGGACTTGTCGGCTATTTTGTAGAGTTCATTGGAGATGACCTCATGAACTTCTACTTCCTCTCCAATCATGATGCTATGAATCATGATGGCCCGATCTACAGTAACTTCAGATCGGTTGCTAGTGGGAATGATGGAGCGTTGAATGAACTCCAACCATCCTCTAGCCACAGGCTTGAGGTCTAGTCTTCTTAGTTGAACTGGCTTGCCTTTGGAGTATATTCTCCATTGAGCTCCTTCCACACATATGTCCATTAGGACTTGGTCCAACCTTTGATTAAAGTTGACCCTTCTAGTGTAGGGGCGTTCATCTCCTTGCATCATAGGCAAGTGAAACGCCAACCTCACATTTTCCGGACTAAAATCTAAGTATTTCCCCCAAACCATAGTGAGATAATTCTTTGGATTCGGGTTCATACTTTGATCATGGTTCCTAGTGATCCATGCATTGGCATAGAACTCTTGAACCATTAAGATTCCGACTTGTTGCATGGGGTTGCTTAAGACTTCCCAACCTCTTCTTCGGATCTCATGTCGGATCTCCGGATACTCATTTTTCTTGAGCTTGAAAGGGACCTCAGGGATCACCTTCTTCTTTGCCACAACATCATAGAAGTGGTCTTGATGGCTTTTGGAGATGAATCTTTCCATCTCCCATGACTCGGAAGTGGAAGCTTTTGTCTTCCCTTTTCCTTTTCCGGCCTTAGGTGCCATTGATGGTAGTGGAAAACAAAAAAGATTGTGCTTTGACCACACACCAAACTTAAAATATTGCTCGTCCTCGAGCAATAGAAGAAAGAAGAGAAGAAGAAGAAGAAGAGAATATGGTAAAGAGGGAGAGATGTAGGTTCGGCCAAGGTGAAGAAGAGGGGGTTGTGTTGTGTGAAAATGAAGTAGAATGGAAGGGTATATATAGGAAGAGTGGTAAGTGTATGTTCGGCCATTTAGGGTGGGAATGGGTGGGAAAATTGGTTTTGAATTTTGAAGGTAGGTGGGGTTTATGGGGAAGAGTGGGTGGATGTGAGTGGTGAATGGGGTGATTGGGAAGAGGAATTGAGGTGATTGGTGAAGAGTGTTGGGAAGTGTGACATGGGGAATACAAATCACAAAAATAGGATTAGGAGGTAAGGAGTGAATATAGTAGGTGGGGATCCTGTGGGGTCCACAGATCCTGAGGTGATCCTGTGGGGTCCACAGATCCTGAGGTGTCAAGGAATTCTATCCCTGCACCAAATAGGCATGTAAAATGCCTTTGCACACCATTCTGGCGTTTAAACGCCCATTGGTGCACGTTCTGGGCGTTCAACGCCCATGTAAAGCATGTTTCTGGCGTTGAACGCCAGTTTCATGCTTGTTACTGGCGTTCAGCGCCAGCTTTTCTTCTCTAGGCACATTCCTGGCGTTCAGCGCCAGAATGTAGCTTGTTTCTGGCGTTCAGCGCTAGAATGATGCTCTGTTCTGGCGTTGAACGCCGGCCAGATGCATCTTACTGGCGTTGAACGCCAGCCTGTGCGTCCTCTAGGGTGTAAATTTTTTCTTCTGCTGTTTTTGATTCTGTTTTTAATTTTTATGATTTTTTTCGTGACTCCTCATGATCATGTACCTAATAAAACATAAAATAACAATAAAATAAAATTAGATAAATAAAATTGGGTTGCCTCCCAACAAGCGCTTCTTTAATGTCAATAGCTTGACAATGGCTCTCATGGAGCCACAAAGGTGATCAGGTCAATGTTGTATGGTCCCAACACCAAACTTAGAGTTTGGATATGGGATCTTAACACCAAACTTAGAGTTTGGTTGTGGCCTCACAACACCAAACTTAGAGTTTGACTGTGGGGGCTCTTCTAGACTCTGAACTGAGAGAAGCTCTTCATGATTACTCTCTTTTGTCACAGAGGGATGGCCTTGTGCCTTAAACACAAGGTAGTCCCCATTCAATTGAAGGATTAATTCACCTCTGTTAACATCTATCACAGCTTCTGCTATGGCTAGGAAAGGTCTTCCAAGGATGATGCATTCATCCTCTTCCTTCCTAGTGTCTAAGATTATGAAATCAGCAGGGATGTAAAGGCCTTCAACCTTTACTAAAACGTCCTCTACTATTCCATAAGCTTGTCTCAATGACTTGTCTGCCAATTGTAATGAGAACAAGGCAGGTTGTACCTCAATGATCCCCAGCTTCTCCATTACAGAGAGTGGCATAAGATTTATCCCTGACCCTAGATCACATAGAGCCTTTTCAAAGGTCATGGTGCCTATGGTACAAGGTATTAAGAACTTGCCAGGATCTTGTTTCTTTTGAGGTAGAGTTTTCTGAATCCAAGAATCTAGTTCACTAATGAGCAAGGGAGGTTCACTTTCCCAAGTCTCATTACCAAACAACTTGGCATTCAGCTTCATGATAGCTCCTAAATATTGAGCAACTTGCTCCCCAGTTACATCTTCATCCTCTTCAGAGGAAGAATAGTCTTCAGAGCTCATGAATGGCAGAAGGAGATTTAATGGAATCTCTATGGTCTCTACATGAGCCTCAGATTCCCTTGGGTCCTTAATAGGAAACTTCTTCTTGTTTGATGGACGTCCCAGGAGGTCTTCCTCACTAGGATTTTCGTCCTCCTCCTCCCTTGTGCATTCGGCCACATTGATCAAATCAATGGCCTTGCACTCTCCTTTTGGATTCTCTTCTGTATTGCTTGGGAGAATACTGGGAGGAGTTTCAATGACTTTCTTACTCAGCTGGCCCACTTGTGCTTCCAGATTTTTGATGGAGGATCTTGTTTCATTCATGAAACTGAAAGTGGCCTTTGACAGATCAGAGACTATATTGGCTAAATTAGAAGTGTTTTGTTCAGAATTCTCTGTCTGTTGCTGAGAAGATGATGGATATGGCTTGCTATTGCTCAGCCTATTACGTCCACCATTGTTAAAGCCTTGTTGGGGCTTTTGTTGATCCTTCCATGAGAAATTTGGATGATTTCTCCATGATGAGTTATAGGTGTTTCCATAAGGTTCACCCATGTAATTAACCTCTGCCATGGTAGGGTTCTCAGGATCATAAGCTTCTTCAGAAGCTGCCTCCTTAGTACTGTTGGATGCATGTTGCCATCCATTTAGATCTTGAGAGATCATGTTGACTTGCTGAGTCAACACTTTGTTCTGAGCCAATATGGCATTCAGAGCATCAATTTCAAGAACTCCTTTCTTCTGAGGTATCCCATTATTCACGAAATTCCTCTCAGAAGTGTACATGAATTGGTTGTTTGTAACCATGTCAATGAGTTCTTGAGCCTCTTCAGGCGTTTTCTTTAGGTGAATAGATCCACCTGCAGAATGGTCCAATGACATTTTCAAAAATTCAGATAGACCATAATAGAATATATCTAATATGGTCCATTCTGAAAACATGTCAGATGGACATCTTTTGGTCAGCTGCTTGTATCTTTCCCAAGCTTCATAGAGAGATTCACCATCTTTTTGTTTGAAGGTTTGAACATCCACTCTCAGCTTGCTCAGCTTCTGAGAAGGAAAGAATTTATCCAAGAAGGCTGTGACCAGCTTATCCCAAGAGTCCAGGCTATCCTTGGGTTGTGAATCCAACCATATTCTAGCTCTGTCTCTTACAGCAAAAAGGAAAAGCATGAGTCTGTAGACTTCAGGATCAACTCCATTCGTCTTTACAGTCTCACAGATCTGCAAGAACTTAGTTAAAAACTGGTAAGGATCTTCAGATGGAAGTCCATAAAACTTGCAGTTTTGTTGCATTACGGCAACTAGCTGAGGTTTCAGCTCAAAGTTGTTGGCTCCAATGGCAGGAATGGAGATGCTTCTTCCATCAAATTTGGACGTTGGCTTTGTGAAGTCACCAAGCATTCTCCTTGCATTATTATTATTTTCGGCTGCCATCTCCTTCTCTTGTTCGAAAATTTCTGAAAGGTTGTTTCTGGATTGTTGTAATTTAGCTTCTCTTAATTTTCTCTTCAGAGTCCTTTCAGGTTCTGGATCAATTTCAACAAGAGTGCCTTTATCCTTGTTCCTGCTCATATGAAAGAGAGAAGAAAACAAGAAAAGAAAGAGGAATCCTCTATGTCACAGTATAGAGATTCCTTTATGTTAGTAGAAAAAGAAAAGAGAGAAGAAAGTAGAAGAGGGGATTCGGATATTAGGTGGAGAGGGGTGAAGAGAAGCGTTAGTAATTAAATAATTGAATAGAATAAGAATAGAGAGGGAGAATTTCGAAAAAATTTTTGAAAAAGAGGTTAGTAATTTTCGAAAATTGGAGATAAGATAAGATCAAAATTAAAATTTAAAACAAAAGAATTTTTGAAAAAGAGATGAGATATTTTCGAAAATTAGAGAGGGAAAAGTAGTTAGTTGGTTTTGAAAAAGATATGAAACAAACAAAAGTAAAAGAGTTAGTTGAAAAAGATATTAAAATCAAATTTTGAAAAGATAAGAAGATAAGAAGTTAGATAAGATATTTTGAAATCAACTTTTGAAAAAGATAAAATTTTTGAAAAAGATAAGATAAAAGATAAAAAGATCTAATTTTTAAAATGACTTAACTAACAAGAAACTACAAGATAAGATTCTAGAACTTAAAGATTGAACCTTTCTTTACAAGAAAGTAACAAACTTCAAATTTTTGAACCAATCACATTAATTGTTAGCTAATTTTCAAAAATTAGATGTAAAAGATAAGAAAAAGATTTTGAAAAATATTTTTAAAAAAAATTTCAAAAATTAATAAGAAAAAAGGAAAAGATTTAATTTTTGAAAAAGTTTTGAAAAGATAAGATTTTTAAAATTGAAAATTTGACTTGACTTGTAAGAAACAACTAATTTTAAAAATTTTTGACTAAGTCAACTCAAATTTTTGAAAATTATGAGAAAAATAAGGAAAAGATATTTTTTTTTGAATTTTTAATGATGAGAGAGAAAAACAACAAAAATGACTTACAACATGAAAATTATGAATCAAAACTCATGATGCATGCAAAAACACTATGAATGTCAAGATGAACACCAAGAACACTTTGAAGATCATGATGAACATCAAGAACATAATTTTGAAAAATTTTTGATGCAAAGAAAACATGCAAGACACCAAACTTAGAAATCTTTAATGCATGGACTCTAACAAAGGAAAAATGCATAGGAAAAACAACAAACAACACAAAACAAGAAATCATCAAGATCAAACAAGAGGATTTACCAAGAACATCTTGAAGATCATGAAGAACACTATGAATGCATGAATTTTCGAAAAATGCAAGAAAATTTTTTTTAAAGCATGCAATTGACACCAAACTTAAAAATTGACTCAAGACTCAAACAAGAAATACCAAATATTTTTGATTTTTATGATTTTCTAATTTTTTTGTATTTTTATTTTATTTTTTTCGAAAATATTTTTGAAAAAAAATGAAAAAGAAAAGAAAAATTTTGAAAAAGATTTTTGAAAAGAAAATTACCTAATCTGAGCAACAAGATGAACCGTTAGTTGTCCATACTCGAACAATCCCCGGCAACGGCGCCAAAAACTTGGTGGACGAAATTGTGATCAACAATAATGGCTCTTTGGCATGTGCCAAAAAGAACTAACAGCACTTTCTTTTCACAACTCCGTTCAACTTAACCAGCAAGTGTACTGGGTCATACAAGTAATACCTTACGTGAGTAAGGGTCGATCCCACAGAGATTGTTGGTATGAAGCAAGCTATGGTCACCTTGTAAATCTCAGTTAGGCAGATTATTGGTTTAAATTTGATTAATGGAATAAATAAAAAATAAAAGGGATAGAAATACTTATGTAAATTAATAGTGGGAATTTCAGATAAGTGTATGGAGATGCTGTGCTCCTCTTGAATCTCTACTTTCCTATTGCATTCATCCAATCCTTCCTACTCCTTTCCATGGCAAGCTGTATGTAGGGCATCACCGTTGTCAATGGCTACATCCCATCCTCTCAGTGAAAACGTTCCTATGCTCTGTCACAGCACGGCTAATCATCTGTCGGTTCTCAATCAGGTTGGAATAGAATCCCTTGATTCTTTTGCGCTTGTCATCACGCCCAGCCTTCAGGAGTTTGAAGCTCGTCACAGTCATTCAATCCTAGAATCCTACTCGGAATACCATAGACAAGGTTTAGACTTTCCGGATCCTCATGAATGCCGCCATCTATCTAGCTTATACCACGAAGATTCTGTTGGGGAATCTAAGAGATATGCGCCCTGCCTAAAGTAGAACGGAAGTGGTTGTCAATCACGCGCGTTCATAGGTGAGAATGATGATGAGTGTCATGGATCATCACATTCATCAAAGTTAAGTATAACGTATATCTTGGAATAAGGATAGAAGAGAATTGAATAGAAAGTAATAATAATTATATTGAAACCTGAGGTACAGCAGAGCTCCACACCCTTAATCTATGGTGTGTAGAAACTCCACTGTTGAAAATACATAAGTAAAAGGTTCAGGCATGGCCGAATGGCCAGCCCCCTGAATGTGATCAATAGCCTCCTAAGATGAAGAATAAAATAAAACTGAGACCAAAGATGTCTAATACAATAGTAACTTATCCTATTTATACTAGACTAGCTACTAGGGTTTACATGAGTAAGTATTTGATGCATAAATTCACTTCCAGAGCCCACTTGGTGTATGTCTGGGCTGAGCTTGATCTATCCACAAGCTGAGGCTTTTCTTGGAGTTGAACTCCAAGTTATAACATGTTTTGGGCGTTCAACTCCGGATCATGATGTTTTTCTGGCGTTTAACTCCAGACAGCAGCGTGTAATTGGCGTTCAATGCCAAGTTACGTCATCAATTTCCGAATAAAGTATGAACTATTATATATTGCTGGAATGATCTGGATGTCTACTTTCCAACGCCGTTGAGAGAGCGCCATTTGGAGTTTTGTAGCTCCAGAAAATCAATTTCGAGTGCAGGGAGGTCAGATTCCAACAGCATCAGCAGTCCTTTTGTCAGCCTTTTTCAGAGTTTTGCTCAAATCCCTCAATTTCAGCCAGAAATTACCTGAAATCACAGAAAAACACACAAACTCATAGTAAAGTCCAGAAATGTGAATTTAACACAAAAACTAATGAAAACATCCCTAAAAGTAGCTTGAACTTACTAAGAACTACCTAAAAACAATGCCAAAAAGCGTATAAATTATGTGCTCATCAGGTGCTCCTGGACTTTATTTGTCAATCCTCCGCTATCTGCGAGTCCTAGGGTTTCCCTTTTATTGCCATATCTGACACTTTGCTGATTGCTTCTTTTGGTATCTTCTTATTGTCTGAGTTGTTCGGTAGTGACCACTTTTTTCTTTTTCTTACTGTAGGGATAGTTGGCCTATGTCTTCACAAAAAATATTGTCGAGATGTCTTCGAAAGTCCCTACTGGTATGACCGATTGACTGGATTCAATAGTTCTAATGTGTGTGACCGTAGCTGACTTCGAGTATTGTGTAAGACTTAGGAGGTTCCATAGTATTTGTAGCAATAGGGATGATGAGAAGAACTACGAACTGGTGACACCTGACCTTGAGGAGAGGATTTGTTTTCCTTTATTAACTCAAGGAGAACGTCCCTTGTTCTATGCTTATGACTACTTTTTTAGTCAGTTGAATATCACCATCCCTTTTACTGCTTTCGAGACCGATCTGTTGTGGTCTTGTAATGTGGCCCCCTTCTCAGCTCCATTCGAACTCATGGGGTTTCTTAAACATTTTTCAACTGTTGTGTCAAGAATTGGGCGTCCGACCTACCCAAGCTCTCTTTCTATATCTTTTCGTGTTGACCAAGTCTGGGGTAGTGATGCACGGAATTGTGATTTACATGTTTCACAACTCCGGTGCCACTAACCAGCAAGTGCACTGGGTCGTCCAAGTAATACCTTAAGTGAGTAAGGGTCGATCCCACGGAGATTGTCGGCTTGAAGCAAGCTATGGTTTTCTTGTAACTTTTATTCAGGATATCAATAATAATTCTTAGTTTTATTTGTAAAAAGTAAAAGAACATGAAATAAATAATACTTGTTATGCAGTAATGGAGAACAAGTTGAGGTTTCGGAGATGCTCTACCCTCTGCATTTCTGCTTTCCTACTGCCTTCTTCTTCAAACACGCCTGGCTCCTTCTATGGCAAGCTTTATGTTGGTGGATCACCGTTGTTAATGGCTACTATCCATCCTCTCAGTAAAAACATGTCTGGTACGGTTTCCCGCATGGCTAATCATCTGTCGGTTCTCACTTGTGTAGGAATAAGATCCATTGATCTTTTTGCACACTGTCACTGCGCCCAACAGTTGCGAGTTTGAAGCTCGTCACAGTCATCCCTTCCTAAATCCTACTCGAAATACCACAGACAAGGTTTAGACTTTCTGGATCTCAGGAATGCTGCCAATTGATTCTAGCCTATACCACGAAGGTTCTGATCTCACGGAATTGAATGCTCTATTGTCAGGAGAGACAATCAAACTCGTGAATTAGGAGCCCAAGAGATACACACTCAAGCTGTTGCAGGTAGAACGGAAGTGGTTGTTAGGCACGCGTTCATAAGTTGAGAATTGTGATGAGTGTCACGGATCATCACATTCATCACATTGAAGTACGAGTGAATATCTTAGAACAGAAGCAAGCGCGATTGAATAGAAAATAGTAGTAATTGCATTAATTCATCGAGACACAACAGAGCTCCTCACCCCCAACCATGGGGTTTAGAGGCTCATGCCCTCAAAGGTACAATAAGGAATGTAAAAATGTCATGGGTACAAAGTAAATCTCTAAAAGTAGTTTTTATACTAAACTAGTAACCTAGGTTTACAGAGAATGAGTAACTAGGTGCAGATAGTGCAAAAATCCGCTTCCGGGGACCACTTGGTGTGTGTTTGGGCTGAGCTTCCTAGCTTTCACGTGCATAGGCTCTTCTTGGAGTTTAAACACCAGTTTTGGTGCCAGTTTGGGCATTTAACTCCAGCTTTGGTGCCAGTTCTGGCGTTTTACGCCAGAAAAGAGTCTTTGGTGAGCGTTTTGACGCCAGTTTGGGCCATCAAATCTCGGGCAAAGTATGGACTATTATACAGTGTTGGAAATCCCAAGATGTCTACTTTCCAACGCAATTGAGAGCGTGTGAATTTGGGCTTCTGTAGCTCCAGAAAATCCACTTTGAGTGCAGGGAGGTCAGAATTCAACAGCATCTTCAGTCCTTTCTCAGCCTCTGAATCAGATTTTTGCTCAGGTCCCTCAATTTCAGCCAGAAAATACCTGAAATCACAGAAAAACACACAAACTCATAGTAAAGTCCAGAAATGTGAATTTTGCATAAAAACTAATAAAAATATAATAAAAAGTGAGTAAAACATGTTACAAACTATGTAAAAATACTACCAAAAAACGTATAATTTATCCGCTCATCACAACACCAAACTTAAACGGTTGCTTGTCCCCAAGCAACTAGACAAATAAAATAGGATAAAAAGAAGATGGCTATGGTGCAATAACATCTCAGAGTCTTTAATGAAGCTTAAATTCAAATTAGATGAGCGGGGCTTAGAGCTTTTTGCTTCTGAATAGTTTTGGCATCTCAATTTATCCTTTGAAGTTCAGAATGATTGGCATCCATAAGAACTCAAAACTCAGATAGTGTCATTGATCCTCCTAGTTAAGTATGTTGATTCTTGAACACAGCTACTTATGAGTCTTGGCTGTGATCCTAAGCATCTTGTTTTCCAGTATTACCACCGGATACATAAATGCCACAGACACATAAATAAGTGAAACTTTTTAGATTGTGACGTAGCTTTGCTAGAGTTCCCAGTTAGAGGTGTCCAGAGTTCTTAGGCACACTCTTTATGCTTTGGATCACGACTTTAACCACTCAGTCTCAAGCTTGTCAGTTGGACCTTCATGCCACAAGTACATGTTTAGGGACAGTTTGATTTAGCCACTTAGGCCAGGATTTTATTTCCTTGGGCCCTCCTATCCACTAATACTCAAAGCTTTGGATCCATTTCACCCTTGCCTTTTAGTTTAAAGGGTTAGGCACACTCTTTTTCTTTCTTCCCCCCTTTTTTTTTATCTTTTTTCACTGCTTTTTCTTGCTTCAAGAATCAATTTTATGATTTTTCATATTATCAATAACATTTCTCTTTTTTCATTATTCTTTCAAGAGCTAACAATTTTAACATTCATAAACTTCACTATAAAAAATATGCACTGTTCAAGCATTCATTCAAAGAGCTAAAGTAATGCCACCACATATAAATAATTTGAATTTTTCTTATTTTGTATATTTGCACCCTTGCTCTTCTAAAAAAAATCTGCTATTTTATTCATGTTTGATGATGATAAGAAAATTAAATTATACCCAAATTGATAAAAATAATACTAATTCTCATGCAATTATAATACTAATAATCATTCAATCCTAATACTAATGCTTATGCAACTCTTAATATATGTCTCTAATGACAGAAGTTATCACAGAGTTAGGACTCAACAACCTTGATTTTGGGAGATAGGTACTCCTTCAATCTGTGTGACACCTGGTGCTTCAAGGGATAACCTCTAGCGATTCAGCTCCTGTAGCTCACGCCCTTGCAGCTCTTGTTCCTTGAGCAATTTGCAAAGCATGCTGTTCTGGTTCTGCTGCTCTTCTTTAAGTTGATCCATAGCTTCTTGCAGCTTGGTGACAGATGCTTCCAAGTATGCCTAATAGTCAAATTGGGGGATTTCTGGGAGAAGTTCATGCTCCCTCCTTTTGGTGGGGTTGTCTTGAGCTTGAGATCCATCCATTATCTTTTTAGTGATTGAGTGCTTAGTTGGGACGAACTCATCCACTCCCATCTATACCCATGCATCTTTACACAACAAATAGATCAAGATTGGGTAAGCCAATTTGGCCTCAGTAGATTCCTTTTATGCAATTGTGTACATTTCACAAGGAATTAGCTGATGAACCTCCACCTTTCTTCCCAACATAATGCAGTGAATCATCACTGCCCTTTTTACAGTAACTTTAAAATGGTTACTTGTGGAAAGTCTATAATGCCCAATGAAATCAAGCCAGCCCTTAGCAACTGGTTTGAGATCTCCCCTCTTTAGTTAGTTTGGGACACTTTTTGTGTTGGTTATCCACTTGGTTCCAGGGAGGCATATGTCTTCTAGAACTTGATCCAGCTTTTTATCTTTAGCCATTCTTCTATTAAAGGATTCTGGATCATCTTGCAGTTGAGGAAGTTTGAGGACTTCCCTTATTTTGTCCAGGTGAAAGTAAATAATCTTTCCCCTGACCATAGTCCGGAAGGTGTGGAAGGTAGCTCCCTCCATTCTTTGCTTATCTGTTAGCCACATATTTTCATAGAATTCCTGGACTATATTTCTTCCCACATTCATCTTAGGATTAGCTAGGATTTCCTAGCCTCTATTTCAAATCTGCTCTTGGATTTCCAGATATTCGTCTTCTTTCAGATCAAATTTAACTTCCGGGATCACTGATCTTCTGCATGTGATTTTGAAGTAATGGTCTGCTTGTTCTTTGGTGTAGAACCTTTCATGCATCCAAGGTTTTGGATTATTCTCTTTCTTGCCTCTTGGAGTGGTTTGTTTTCCTTTAGGGGCCATAATCTTGGTGAGTTTTAGCTCAGTGATCACGGAAAAACACACCAAACTTAGATGTTTGCTTGTCCTCAAGCAAAAGAAAGGAAAGAAGAGGGATAGAAGGAGAGAAGAATTCGAATGGTGACTGAATGGGGATAGCCGAATGGGATTTAAAAGGGAGGGGGTGGGTTTTAAAATTTTTGAAAAAGATATGATAGAAAGATATGATTGGTAAAAGATAAACATGATATGAAAAAGATAGGATTTTAAAATTTTGAAAGATATGGAAAAGATATGGGGAAATTGAATTTGAAATTTTTTTAATGCATCTAAGAAATAGGAGGTAATATGGTTGATTTGAAAAGATATGGAAAGAATTTGGAAAGATGAATGAGTTTTAAAAAGAGTTGAAAAAGATTTGAAAATGATTTATAAGTTAATTATTTAATTTTTTCGAAAATGGATTTTGAGAGATGAAGATTTGTAATGTGTTTATGTAGAAAATTATGAATTAAAACAAGAAAATTTGAAAAAATTTGAATTGGGAACGAAATTCCCCTCCCCATACTCTTCTAAACGCCCAGAATGGTATCTGATGACATGTCACCATGTCATGTTTTTCTATGTTTTTTCATACAAGAAATTGATGATTTGTGCTTAAATATTGAATTCTTTTGGGCTTAAATGGTATATTTCCTTGATCTTTTAATTTTATAAATCTTGTAGGAAATAAGAAGAAAAAGAAGCAAAGAAGCACAAAATAAACTAAAAAGGAGAAAAAAAAAAGAGCTTTGGGGCACACTTTGAAGTTGGAGCACACTTTGGAGCCTTAGGCCACGCTTTTAAAAACGTGGCCCATGACCAAATCAAGGGAGCGTGGCAATCAGCACTCAAAGCTTGGCTCTCCCCATGAACCTAGCTTTGCCGTACAAGAAAAATGAGCTTGGAGGCAAGAAATTTCGCTAAGTTAAAATCTGCGCGTTCATAGCATGACCATGCCTTATTCAAAGGGCCATAACTTGAGCTACCGATGTCCGATTAATGTGCTTCCAGTTGTGTTGAAAAGCTCACATTCAGAGCTTTCTAACGATATATAGAAATTCATATTTGGCATGAAATTGAGGCATGAGTGAAAGGTAACTTTAAGGGCCAAAAATAAGCAAAAAAATCAGCCAATGCTTCCACCAAGGTTCGAAGCTGGAGCCTCACTCCAAAGCAAAGGAGCGCTCATTTGGAGAGCTTTATCGTGCTCCCACTCAAAAGAAAATGCAAGGAAATGGTAAAAAATGAAGCAGCCAAGGTTCGAACCTATGATGGCAAGGAAGGAGTGCCACTCTTCAAAGGAAATTTGCTTCCTCAAAATGCTCCCTGCAAGGTTCGAATTGGGAGTGCACACTAAAGACAAGAAGGAATCTGTGCTCTTGCCAAGAGCTTAGTGCTACCTCCCTTGTCAAGCAAAGCTTGTCACGCACCAAAAGGGCCAAGGAAACAAGCACCAAAGCTGTGCTCTCCTCATGAATCGAGCTTTGCCCTAGGAGTGTGACCCATGGTCCAAAAATCAAATTAAAATCAACCCTTCACCAAAATTTACAAGCCCAAAAGCAAGAAAAACTCATGACACCACTCAAAGGCACAAGGACCAGTTAGCTTAGGAATTCATTTTAATTATAATTTGTTTAGAATTTCATTTTCATTTTTCATTTTTATTTTGTAAAGCCTATATAAGGCATTATCCTCATTCTTGAAGAGGAGGCTGGCTCCACTAGAGAGCATTAGGAGTAGAGAGCTCTCTCTTTTAGTTTTCTTTTTTGAATTTGAGAATTGAAGATCAGATTTGAGTTCTACTTTCATTTCCACTCTTCTGTGATTTAAATTTCTGAAATCTTCTGCTACAATTTCCTTTTGTTGCAAGTTTACAATTTAATTTACATTGAGCTTGATTTTGATCTTTGGTTCCCATTGCTTTCTGTTCTCATTGATCTCAATTTACATTTCCTACATAATTTAATCTCTCTACACTTCACATTTGAGTTTGTTGTGATCTAATTTACTCTTCCTGCAATTTAAATTTTCTGCAATTGTTCTGAGATTGATCTGCTACTCTCCTGTACTTTCTAACACCCAGCCCCCTTTACATTTTGCTATTTACTTTTCTTGTTCTCTAAGCTTTTGTCCAATCTACATTCTGCTCTTTACATTTGATGCAATTTACCTTTCTTGCTCTTTAAGTTTTCTGCCCATTTACATTCTACAGCTTTAAATTCACTGCTATTTACATTCTGTTGCTTCAATTTCACATAATTCACTCAATGTTGGCTTGACTAAACTAATCACCTACTAAAGCTGATTGATCCATCAATCCCTGTGGGATCGACCTCACTCTAAGTGATTTATTACTACTTGATGCGACCTGGTACACTTGCCGGTGAGTTGTGTGTTTGGAATTCATTTTTCCACAAAAACATCATCAAGTTTTTGGCACCGTTGCCAGGGATTGATTTAGATCAACAATGATTAAGTGGGTGAGAGGTCTAGATCAAGCATTTTCTTTGTTTTTGTTTTCTGTTTTAGCTTGAAACCAAGGTGTTTGTATTTTTGCCTCACTAAGCAAATTCTCATCTGAGACATGACTTACAATTGCTTTGGTGATTGTGTTTTACAAAATTCAAATGGAGTTCAACTCATCTTATGATCAAACAAATTTTATGGGATATTACCCACCATCACTAATCTCTAATGATGGTTGGGAATATCACCAACAAATTACAGATCCTGAGTACTCTAATCTGTGGAGATATGCCTCAGAACCACAAGATGAGCAAGAGAATCATATGGGATACTTTCCACTACCACAAAATGATTCATATCATTATCCTCATGGTGGATGGGAGTATCACCAAGAATTAAAAGTATATGAATATTTCCCAGAGCCACAAAGTGACTCATACTGTGATGACAGTTACACAAACCATGGCTGGGAAGGGAAATGCAATGATTCACATTCTAATTATTCAAGGACATTATCACTTGATTGTGCTACCAGAGCATACTTGGAAGAGTGTTCATCACTTGATTATGCCTCAACACAAAGTTTTCTCCAAGATCCATATAATTCAATCGACCAACCACAAAACTTATTCCACAATCTACAAGATTCATTCTATACCACTCAAAACAACTTCACCACAGCACCCATATATCCAGAAACTCATTCTCAGCCTTTATCCCTTGAGCTAGCATTTGAACAATACTTACAAACATCAATGGACTCTTTGAAAGAGCCGGAAATCCTCCTTAAGAAGATGGATGGGCATTTAGAGCAAATAAGAAGAAACTTAGAACCATCAAACAGTGAGGATAAAGACCAATTTATGGATGAGGAAGTGAAAAAACAAGAACCAAAGGTCCCTGTGTCAAGTAAAATTGTACTGAAGGATGAGGGACATGAGCCAAGGATTTTACATTCACAAAAGCTACTTGAGGTGACAATGAAACATAAAGATTCCCTCCCAAAGGCATTAATGGAAAATCATGAAGAAGAAATGGAGGAAGACACTCAAGAGAAATCACACTCAATGGAAATAGAGAAGTGCATAGAGGAAGGGCTCACAGAACCACCATTGCAAGGGGCTCTTGATGAAGACAAAACTCCAATAATCACACAGCAACCATGTCTTGAAATCAAAGAAGTGAAGGCAACTAACAAGAGCACCAATCCTGTCCCTGATCCAGCAAGCAAGATCAATCAAGCCAATTGCAAAAGAAAGCTTGCTGAGGAAAGGCCAAGACAAGG
Organism: Arachis hypogaea; assembly: GCF_003086295.3. Lineage (NCBI taxonomy): Eukaryota > Viridiplantae > Streptophyta > Magnoliopsida > Fabales > Fabaceae > Arachis > Arachis hypogaea. The sequence goes on along the minus strand of NC_092043.1, from coordinate 21,854,601 downwards.
GACAGTAGCTGAATCTTCTCCCCTCTTGAAGTTATTCCTCTTAACAAACTGGAAGAAGAGGAAGAAAGTGAAGAACAACATGTCAACAATAGGTAACATTTCCCTTATTTGTTTTGTTTTCTTTATTTGCTTTGTTTAAATTCAATAAATTGGCATATGGTTACATTCTAAGTTTGGTGTTGCCTTGCAACAAATTGTTTTTAATCTTTTTGGATGATTGCATCAAATCAAAAATTAAAGTGTCACACCAAGATTCTAAGTTTGGTGTGCCATTTATTTTCTATGCAATTTATTCAAGCAACACTACTTGTCTGTATAATCATAATGCCTCTGCAGTTTTATTTTTCTCTTTTGATTTGACACTTTTTCATTCTACTTGCTTTAGTCATTTTTCTGTTTTTAAATGCTTTCATTTAGTTTGCTGTTTAACTGTTTTTGTTAATACCTCACCAAGAAATCCTTATTCATGACAGATGCTTCACTTGGTGATTCTAGTTAACATATAACAGTTTCAGTTGCTTAGTTATTCAAATAAATTGACATATGGTTACATTCTAAGTTTGGTGTTGCTATGTGTTCCGAGGGTTACCTGAAATTGTAGGCCGATCTCGGATGAGATCTTCTGTGTTGGTCGGAGCCGACGTGTCCGGCAGGTGTACGGCGGCCGGAGCTGATGTGTCCGACTTGTCGGACTTGGTAGTGGTGCTGATCCTTCGTCCCCGGAGGGTGGGGGGTACCTGCAAGGGACTCCGATGCTTAAGTTAGCAAGGGTATTAAGCAGGTATTGAGTAGAATCAGAGTATGAGTTATACCTGGGTGCTCCAGTGTATTTATAGTGTTGAGACGTGACCTTTGTTGGATAAGATAAGTTAGTTATCTTATCTTATCTTTATCTTTAGGGTTAAGGTCAGCGTGTCTTCAACGGAACCGCCCTTATCTCTATAGGCTTAGGCCGCCTTAGGATTTGGGTCGTGTTCCTCCATTTGGGCCCTTTACTGGGCTCTCTTGTCGATTTGGCCGAGCTCTCTGAGAAGAGGTCGGATAGTCTGACCTGAAGAGGTCGATCGCTTTATCTTCAATCATCCCAGGTCGGATAGCTCGACCCAGGGTATGAACAGTGCCCCTGCTTGAGCTCGGTCTTCTTTCCTGAGGTCGAGTCCTAGACTTCGGTCCTTCTTGAGGCCGAACTCAAGCATTTTTGTCGATTCCCCTTGTAGAAGTTTTTGAATGTAGAACGTTTTCTTCTAAAAGCGCGCGCTTTTATATCGGCGCTTTGGAAACGTGCGAGGGTTTAATGCCTTTTATTTAACATTAATTGCCCCGTTTCTTCTAGGCCCTTTTATTTTGATTTTGAAAACCCAGAAACGGTTTTTCTTCTTCACGCATTTCGTAACTTCTTCGCATTTCTCTCTTCTCCCATTTTTAACTTTTCCTCTGTGTTTGCTCTGTTTTGGTACTCCGTTGGTGCTTCCTTTGAGAGACGTTTTCCTGCCCCAGCTTTCCATTTTCTTCAGAACTTTCCAGGTTTGGTTTCTACTTTCCGTTTCCTTACTTTTTTTGCTTTTTGACCTTCGGTTTATGATAAAGTTTTCTTTTTGCTTGCATGCTTGTTTGGAAAACTTGAATCTTTTTGCATTTGTCGTGCCTGTTTATCGCCGTGTGTTCTGGAGCTTCTTCATTTTCTGCATGATCGCTTTTTGCTTAATGCCTTTAGGGCTTTCGCTTGTCATTGCCTTTCCTGTTTGTACTTTTGATGGTGTTTTTTGCCTAATTCTGGAAAAGGTTGTATCTTTGGTGTTATTCTGTTTGGTATTGTTGACGTTGACAGTGCTTTTGCTGGTAAACTATAGAAAGATAGTTGCTTTAATGAATTTTGCATTTTTTATCTTGCTGGACGAAATGCTTGTTGCTTTAGGCCTTGTTTCCTTGTTTTCGAGAGACGTTGGGGTGTAGGTTTTTCCCAGGGACCTTGCTTTGTTGTTGCTGCCTCCAAAGGATGCCCCAAGACTTTTGGTTTGAGTCTTGGGGTTTTCCTTTTCTGTATGCCTCGTCTGTATGATATTTAAGTTTGCTTTCTACCTTCTCCGAGATGTTTTTAGTAACCCCGTCTTCTTTTATTCCTTGTAGGATTAGTTGGCCCTATGTCTTCTCACAATAACATCGTAGAGATGTCTTCCAGAGTTCCCGAGGGGATGTCCGACTGGCTGGACTCCCTTGTCTTGTTGTGTGTTTCTGTTGTGGATGCCGAGTTCTGTGCTGAACTGAGGAAGCGCCATAGGATTTGTGGTAACAACGCTCGTGAGGAGGATTATGAGCTTGTTGCCCCTGACTCTGACGAGAGAGTTTGCTTTCCGACTTCTGTCGAGGGAGAGCGTCCTTTCTTTTATGCTTACGAGTACTTTTTCAGTCAGTTGAACGTTTCTTTTCCTTTTACCGCTTTTGAGACCGACCTGCTGTGGTCGTGTAATATTGCTCCTTCCCAGCTTCACCCCAATTCCTGGGGTTTTATTAAGATTTTTCAACTTCTCTGCCGTGAACTAGATGTAACTCCTTCCCAGACTTTGTTCCTTTATTTGTTTGTTTCCGCCAAGCCTGGTGGTTCCTCAAAAAAGAAAGCTTCTTGGGTTTCTTTTCGGTCCGCCCAGGGGCACAAAGTGTTTGCTATGTATGATGAGTCTTTTAAGGACTTTAAGAACTACTTTTTCAAAGTTCGAGCTGTTGAGGGGGTCTGCCCCTTTTTTCTTGATGAAAACGACGAGCCCTCCTTCCCCCTAGAGTGGCAAAAAGATGTTCGAGTATCTCGCTACACTTGGGAGATGCTAGATGACGTTGAACGCGCCTTTGTGGTTGTCCTCGAGGATCTTTGGGGGAAACCACCTCATCTTGATACGAAGAGATTCTTGAATGATCCTTCCTTGGTTCGAACTATTCTGGGTATTTTGTTTGGCTTTGCTTTTATACTTGTTTTTCCTTTCTCTACATTACATTTGTAACTCTTTGGCTGTTGCCATGTTTGCAGAGATGTCGAAAAATACTGATTCATTGAAGGCCTTTAAGAAGGCGAAGAAGGCCACTGCTGCTTTGAACATCTCGGCCAAGGTGGCCGGTGAGGGATCTTCTCAGATTCCTTTGAAGCCTCCTGTACCGAGTTCCCCTGGACCGAGGAAAGCAATTCCTGTTCCTCGGGTCCGCCTAGTTGATCCTCCCCAATCATCTACTGCAGCTTCTAGTCCCCCTCCTAGTAAAAAGCAAAAAACCATTGAACCCTTCAATTTGGATGCCCCCGACTTTGATGCCGTTGAATTTATTGATCAGCAAATTGCTCCCTATGGTGGACTTCCCATGGACGATGTGTCTCTCCTTCAGCACCTGTATTTTATGGCCAAGAATAGTGTGAAGATGGCTCATATGAGTGCGGCTATTTTCCGGACACTTCAGGGGATTCCGATTCATGCCACCAAGTCTTTTATGGAGGAGGCCAAGTCGGAGTTTGATCGGATCAAGGGCCTGAAGGAGGAGTTGGAGGTGAAGTTGGCAAAGGTGGAGAATGAGCTGGAGGGTGAAAAGGCTAGTTCTATCGCCCTTGCTGCTTCTTTGAGGCTGGCTGAAGACATGGTCCTGAAGCATAAGGACAGCTATGTCTCAGCTTATAGGGAAATCATGCGCCTTCGGAGTGAGTTGGAGACTGCTCGGGCTGATTATGGTGAGCTTCAGGGCCATCTTGTGGGTAGCGTAACTACTGCCTCCGAGAATCTGATGGAGCAGTTTCGCGTTGTTGCCCCTGATGCCGACCTGTCTCTTGTCAGCTTGGATAATGTGGTGAGGGATGGCAAGATTGTCCCTGACGACCAAGATGATGATGATGCTGACCCTCCTCTAGTTCCTTCTCTCAAAGTGTCAACCTCCTCGGTTTTTCCTGTTACAGCTGATTCGGATTGCCAAATCTTGAACCGGGGTGATGGAACTGTTGACGCTGTGCCTATTCAAGCTCGCCCTCCTTCTCCTGATTCTGATGCCACCAAGAAAGCTCCCGATGCTGCCGAGAAAACTTCTGTTGATTTGTAGTTGGCCCGATTTGTGGGCGTTTTGTGGAAACGTCTTTATAACTTTTTTGTGTAGATGGCCCAATGTGTGGGCTTTTTGAACTCTTTATTTTTCTATTTCTCGTTTGACATTTTTAAGTTGCCTACCTGGTAACTTCATTTTGAAAAACAAAAGGCCGCTTTCTGAGGTTGATTATGGTGGCTTTTTGAAGCTTCGCATTCACGCTCTCTTTGGCGTAATATCCCTTTTCGGATTTTTGTATTTTGTTTCTTGGCCTCTTTGGATTGCTTTACACTTATTGCTTGTAGCTCGGATCCTTTGAGACTGTGGTTGCGTGGGTCCGACGTGCTTCCTAGTTTTTTCGCCATTGCTTTGTATTTTAGTGCTTTATAGCCAGCTTCTTCGCGTTGGTCCCTTTATGAGTTATTTTTGTAATCCTCTTTCTTGGACCTCTGTTAGGTCTCTTTCAGGGATTACTTTTATAACTTATCTTTGTAGGAGACCGACTTCATTAGGTCGATCTCTTCTAAGTTATTTTTGTAATCCTCTTTCTTGGACCTTTGTCAGGCCTCTTTCAGGGACTACTTGTATAACTTTTCAGTAGCAGGAGTCCGACTTTGTTATGTCGGTCTCCTTTTAAGTTATTTCTGTAATCCTCTTTTTTGGACCTTTGTCAGGTCTCTTCCAGGGATTACTTTGATAACTTTTTAATGGTAGGAGTCCGACTTGGTTATGTCGGTCTCCTTTAAGTTATTTTTCGTAGTCCTCTTTCTTGGATCTTTTGTCAGATCTCTTTCAGGGACTACTTGTATAACTTTTTGTTTTGGGTAGACTTTTATTATGTCGGGCCCTTCTAAGTTAAAGTAATCCTCTTTAATAGGGTTGGCCAGACCTCTTTCCAGGGTTTACTTATAACTTGGGTTGACTTGGTCCGACTTCCGCACGTCGGCCAGTCTTTAAGTTATTATTTTAGCTATCCATAAGACCTCGTCAGGTTCTTTTTTGGATTGCTTTCGATAACTTCTTACATTATTCTGTGTTCATCTTTGCCTATTTGTAGAAAACGGTTGGCATCTTTAGATCGTCCTTTGGGTGAATCGCGTTTTCACCTTTATCGGACGATTATCTTTATCGTGGTCGGGCAGTGAATTTGTTTTTCACTTTCTGCCGACCTGTTGCTTTATAATCGGACGATGAATACTTCAGATTAATGCGTCTTGGACTCTTGTAGAATATCTAAAATATATTTTATTTAAAGGAAAATGCGAATATATACATGTAGGATTTTTCTGGTCTAGGTCTCGACCTGGTGCCTCATTAAAAAACCTTTTCAGGAAAAAGAGTGCATCCATTTAGTGAGACCTTTTACCTTTTCTAACTATAGTACCTTCGTAGGTTGCAGGCGTGCCGTGCTCGGTGAAGCTCTCGTCCATCAAGCTCGGATAGTCTGTAGTAGCCCTTCCCCAGTACTTCAATGACTCGGGCTGCCAGCTTTCCTTCTCCGGGTCGAGCTGTTCCAATGTCATTTCTGATTAGGATGAGATCATTCTCTGCGAAGCTTCTCGGCACTACCTTTAGATAATATCTGGAAGCCATTCGTCATTTTAGAGCTTCTTCCCTGATCCGAGCTCTTTCTTGGATTTCAGGTAACAAGTCGAGTTCTTCTCTCTGAAGTTGAGAGTTTGCTCGTTCATTGTAATAGACTACTCGGGGAGATCCTTCTTCGATTTCTATTGGAATCATTGCCTTCGCTCCGTATTCCAGTCGGAATGGTGATTCGTTTGTAGAAGAATGGGGGGTTGTTCGATACGCCCATAGGACTTGTGGGAGTTCCTCGGCTCAGGCTCCTTTTGCTTCTTGTAGCCTCCGCTTTAGTCCGGCCAATATGACTTTGTTGGCCGCTTCGGCTTGTCCATTGACTTGGGGATGTTCCACGGAGGTGAACTGGTGTTTTATGTTCAAGTCGGCCACCAATTTTCTGAAGCCTGCCTCTGTAAATTGGGTACCGTTGTCCGTGGTGATGGAGTATGGTACCCCGAACCTTGTAATAATGTTCCTATATAGGAATTTTTGACTTCTTTGAGCGGTGGCTTTGCCTAGGGGTTCTGCCTCGATCCATTTTGTGAAATAGTCTACTCCTACTATGAGGAATTTTACTTGTCCCTATCACTGTGGGAAGGGTCCGAGAAGGTCGAGTCCCCATTTTGCAAATGGCCAGGGCGAGGTCACGCTGATGAGCTTTTCTGGTGGGGCGATGTGAAAGTTGGCATGCTTCTGGCATGGTGGGCATGTCCTCACAAATTCTGTAGCATCCTTTTGTAGAGTTAGCCAATAGAATCCCGCCCGAAGTATCTTTTTGGTGAGGGCTTGCGCTCCGAGATGATTACCACAAATGCCGCTGTGCACTTCCTCCAAGACTTCCTTTGTGTTAGAAGTCAGTACGTGGTGGACGAAATTGTGATCACATCAATGTAGTATTTTTTGTTGTTGTATGGAATCATTATTATGGCTCTTTGCTATGTGTGGACACAACTCCGTTCAACTAGCCAGCAAGTGTACTGGGTCGTCCAAGTAATAAACCTTACGTGAGTAAGGGTCGATCCCACAGAGATTGTTGGTATGAAGCAAGCTATGGTCACCTTGTAAATCTCAGTCAGGTGGATTCAAGTATAATTGGATTATTGGTTTAAATTTGATTAATGGAATAAATAGAAAATAAAGATAAATAAACTAAGATAGAAATACTTATGTAAAATAATGGTGAGAATTTCAGATAGGCGTATGGAGATGATGTGCTCCTCTCGAATTTCTACTTTCTTATTACATTCATCCGATCCTTCTTACTCCTTTCCATGGCAAGCTGTATGTAGGGCATCACCGTTGTCAATGGCTACATCCCTTCCTCTCAGTGAGAACGTTCCTATGCTCTGTCACAGCACGGCTAATCATCTGTCGGTTCTCAATCAGGTTGGAATAGAATCCCTTGATTCTTTTGCGTTTGTCATCACGCCCAGCCTTCAGGAGTTTGAAGATCGTCACAGTCATTCAATCCCAGAATCCTACTCGGAATACCATAGACAATGTTTAGACTTTCCGGATCCTCATGAATGCCGCCATCTATCTAACTTATACCACGAAGATTCTGTTGGGGAATCTAAGAGATATGCGCCCGGCCTAAGGTAGAACGGAAGTGGTTGTCAATCACGCGCGTTCATAGGTGAGAATGATGATGAGTGTCACGGATCATCACATTCATCAAGTTGAAGTGCAACGTATATCTTGGAATAAGAATAAAAGAGAATTGAATAGAAAGTAATAGTAATTGTATTGAAACTTGAGGTACAGCAGAGCTCCACACCCTTAATCTATGGTGTGTAGAAACTCCACCGTTGAAAATACATAAGTGAAAGGTTCAGGCATGGCCGAATGGCCAGCCCCCTGAATGTGATCAATAGACTCCTAAGATGAAGAATAAAACAAAACTGAGACCAAAGATGTCTAATACAATAGTAAATTATCCTATTTATACTAGACTAGCTACTAGGGTTTACATGAGTAAGTATTTGATGCATAAATTCACTTCCGAGGCCCACTTGGTGTATGTTTGGGCTGAGCTTGATCTATCCACGAGCTGAGGCGTTTATTGGAGTTGAACTCCGAGTTATAACGTGTTTTGGGCGTCCAACTCCGGATCATGACGTGTTTCTCGCGTTTAACTCCAGACAGCAGCATGTACTTGGCGTTCAACGCCAAGTTACGTCGTCAATTCCCGAATAAAGTATAAACTATTATATATTGTTGGAAAGCTCTGGATGTCTACTTTCCAACGCCGTTGAGAGCACGCCATTTCGAGTTCTGTAACTCCAGAAAATCCATTTCGAGTGTAGGGAGGTCAGATTCCAACAACATCAGCAGTCCTTTTGTCAGCCTTTTTCAGAGTTTTGCTCAAATCCCTCAATTTTAGCCAGAACATATCTGAAATCACAGAAAAACACACAAACTCATAGTAAAGTCTAGAAATGTGAATTTAACATAAAAACTAATGAAAACATCCCTAAAAGTAGCTTGAACTTACTAAAAACTACCAAAAAACAATGCCAAAAAGCGTATAAATTATTCGCTCATCACAACACCAAACTTAAATTGTTGCTTGTCCCCAAGCAACTGAAAATCAAATAGGATAAAAAGAAGAGAATATACTGTAAATTCCAAAATATCAATGAATATTAATTCTACTTAGATGAGCGGGACTTCTAGCTTTTTGCTTCTGAACAGTTTTGGCATCTCACTTTTTCCTTTGAAGTTTAGAATGATTGGCTTCTCTAGGAACTTAGAATTTCGGATAGTGTTATTGACTTTCCTAGTTAAGTATGTTGATTCTTTGAACACAGCTACTTATGAGTCTTGGCTGTGGCCCTAAGCACTTTGTTTTCCAGTATTACCACCGGATACATAAATGCCACAGACACATAACTGGGTGAACCTTTTTAGATTGTGACTCGGCTTTGCTAGAGTCCCCAGTTAGTGGTGTCCAGAGCTCTTAAGCACACTCTTTTGCTTTGGATCACGACTTTAACCACTCAGTCTCAAGCTTTTCACTTGGACCTGCATGACACAAGCACATGGTTAGGGACAGCTTGATTTAGCCGCTTAGGCCTGGATTTTATTTCCTTGGGCCCTCTTATCCATTGATGCTCAAAGCCTTAGATCCCATTTTTTTTACCCTTGCCTTTTGGTTTTAAGGGCTATTGGCTTTTTCTGCTTGCTTTTTCTTTGTCTTTCTATATTTTTTTCGCCAGTTTTTATTTTCGCAAGCCTTTGCTTTTTCACTGCTTTTTCTTGCTTCAAGAATCAATTTTATGATTTTTCAGATTGTCAATAACATTTCTCTTTGTTCATCATTCTTTCAAGAGTCAACAGTTTTAACATTCATAAATAACAAGATCAAAAATATACATTGTTCAAGCATTCATTCAGAAAACAAAAAGTATTGTCACCACATCAATATAATTAAACTAAATTCAAGGATAAATTCGAAATTCATGTACTTCTTGTTCTTTTGAATTAAAAACATTTTTCATTTAAGAGAGGTGAAGGATTCATAGAATTATTCATAGTCTTAAGACATAGTTACTAAATACTAGTGATCATGTAATAAAGACACAAGTATAGATAAACATATAACATAAAAAAAAAACGAAAAGCAGAAGAAAAATTTAAGAACAAGGAATGAGTCCACCTTAGTGAGGGTGGCGCCTTCTTGAAGGATCATTGATGTCCTTGAGCTCTTCTATGTCTCTGAATTGTTGTAATTTAGTTTCTCTTAGTTTCCTCTTCAGAGTCCTTTCAGGTTCTGGATCAGCTTCAACAAGAATGCCTTTTTCCTTGTTCCTGCTCATATGAAAGAGAAGAGGAAAAGAAAAGGAAGAGGAATCCTCTATGTCATAGTAAAGAGGATCCTTATTATTAGTAGAAGAAGAAAGGGGATAATGGAAGGAGAGGGATGAATAGTCTGTATAAAGAGTAAGGATAGGGGAGGTGATAAGAGATGAAGAGAAGTGTTAGTAAATAAATAAATAAATAGAAGAAGATGAGAGAGTGATTTTTGAAAATATTTTTGAAAAGGAGTTAGTAATTTCAAAAATTAAAGATGAATTAAAATTAAAATTAAAATTTGAAACAATTAGTTAATTAAAAAGAATTTTTGAAAAAGGAGTGAGATATTTTCGAAAATTAGAGAGGAAAGAGTAGTTAGGTGGTTTTGAAAAAGATAAGAAACAAACAAAAAGTTAATTAGTTAGTTGAAAAAGATATTAAAATCAAATTTGAAAAGATAAGAAGATAAGAAGTTAGATAAGATATTTTAAATCAAATTTTTGAAAAAGATATAATTTTAAAAAAGATAAGATAAAAAGATAAGATTTTTAAGAAAAAGATATTTTGAAAAAAAAGATTTAATTTTTAAAATTTAAAATTAATTACTTAACTAACAAGAAACTAAAAGATAAGATTCTAGAATTTAAAGATTGAACCTTTCTTAAAAAGAAAGTAACAAACTTCAAATATTTGAATCAATCACATTAATTGTTAGCTAATTTTCGAAAATTTGATATAAAGATAAGAAAAAGATTTTGAAAATAATTTGAAAAAGATTTTAAAAAGATAAGATTTTTAAAATTGAAAATTTGACTTGACTTGTAAGAAACAACTAATTTTAAAAATTTTTGACCAAGTCAACCCAAAATTTTGAAATTTTGGAGAAAAATAAGGAAAAGATAATTTTTTTTATTTTTGAATTTTTAATTATGAGAGAGAAAAACACAAAAATGACCCAAAACATGAAAATTTTGGATCAAACACATGATGCATGCAAGAACACTATGAATGTCAAGATGAACATCAAGAACACTTTGAAGATCATGATGAACATCAAGAACATAATTTTGAAAAATTTTTAATGCAAAGAAAACATGCAAGACACCAAACTTAGAAATCTTTAATGCATGGATTCTAACAAACGAAAAATGCATATGAAAAACAACAAAAGATGCAAAATAAGAAAACATCAAGATCAAACAAGAAGACTTACCAAGAACAACTTGAAGATCATGAAGAACACCATGAATGCATGAATTTTCGAAAAATTCATAATTTTTTTTTAAAACATGCAATTGACACCAAACTTAAAAGTTGACTCAAGACTCAAACAAGAAACACAAAATATTTTTTTTTATTTTTTTATGATTTTATTAATTTTTTTTGGATTTTTATTAATTTTTTTCAAAAATAAAGTTTAGAAAAACGAAAAAGAAAAGAAAAATTTTGAAAAAAGATTTTTGAAAAGAAAATTACCTAATCTGAGCAACAAGATGAACCGTCAGTTGTCCATACTCGAACAATCCCCGGCAACGGCGCCAAAAACTTGGTGGACGAAATTGTGATCACATCAATGTAGTATTTTTTGTTGTTGTATGGAATCATTATTATGGCTCTTTGCTATGTGTGGACACAACTCCGTTCAACTAGCCAGCAAGTGTACTGGGTCGTCCAAGTAATAAACCTTACGTGAGTAAGGGTCGATCCCACAGAGATTGTTGGTATGAAGCAAGCTATGGTCACCTTGTAAATCTCAGTCAGGTGGATTCAAGTATAATTGGATTATTGGTTTAAATTTGATTAATGGAATAAATAGAAAATAAAGATAAATAAACTAAGATAGAAATACTTATGTAAATTAATGGTGGGAATTTCAGATAGGCGTATGGAGATGATGTGCTCCTCTCGAATTTCTACTTTCTTATTACATTCATCCGATCCTTCTTACTCCTTTCCATGGCAAGCTGTATGTAGGGCATCACCGTTGTCAATGGCTACATCCCTTCCTCTCAGTGAAAACGTTCCTATGCTCTGTCACAGCACGGCTAATCATCTGTCGGTTCTCAATCAGGTTGGAATAGAATCCCTTGATTCTTTTGCGTTTGTCATCACGCCCAGCCTTCAGGAGTTTGAAGCTCGTCACAGTCATTCAATCCCAGAATCCTACTCGGAATACCATAGACAAGGTTTAGACTTTCCGGATCCTCATGAATGCCGCCATCTATCTAACGTATACCACGAAGATTCTGTTGGGGAATCTAAGAGATATGCGCCCGGCCTAAGGTAGAACGGAAGTGGTTGTCAATCACGCGCGTTCATAGGTGAGAATGATGATGAGTGTCACGGATCATCACATTCATCAAGTTGAAGTGCAACGTATATCTTGGAATAAGAATAAAAGAGAATTGAATAGAAAGTAATAGTAATTGTATTGAAACTTGAGGTACAGCAGAGCTCCACACCCTTAATCTATGGTGTGTAGAAACTCCACCGTTGAAAATACATAAGTGAAAGGTTCAGGCATGGCCGAATGGCCAGCCCCCTGAATGTGATCAATAGACTCCTAAGATGAAGAATAAAACAAAACTGAGACCAAAGATGTCTAATACAATAGTAAATTATCCTATTTATACTAGACTAGCTACTAGGGTTTACATGAGTAAGTATTTGATGCATAAATTCACTTCCGAGGCCCACTTGGTGTATGTTTGGGCTGAGCTTGATCTATCCACGAGCTGAGGCGTTTATTGGAGTTGAACTCCGAGTTATAACGTGTTTTGGGCGTCCAACTCCGGATCATGACGTGTTTCTCGCGTTTAACTCCAGACAGCAGCATGTACTTGGCGTTCAACGCCAAGTTACGTCGTCAATTCCCGAATAAAGTATAAACTATTATATATTGTTGGAAAGCTCTGGATGTCTACTTTCCAACGCCGTTGAGAGCACGCCATTTCGAGTTCTGTAACTCCAGAAAATCCATTTCGAGTGTAGGGAGGTCAGATTCCAACAACATCAGCAGTCCTTTTGTCAGCCTTTTTCAGAGTTTTGCTCAAATCCCTCAATTTTAGCCAGAACATATCTGAAATCACAGAAAAACACACAAACTCATAGTAAAGTCTAGAAATGTGAATTTAACATAAAAACTAATGAAAACATCCCTAAAAGTAGCTTGAACTTACTAAAAACTACCAAAAAACAATGCCAAAAAGCGTATAAATTATTCGCTCATCACAACACCAAACTTAAATTGTTGCTTGTCCCCAAGCAACTGAAAATCAAATAGGATAAAAAGAAGAGAATATACTGTAAATTCCAAAATATCAATGAATATTAATTCTACTTAGATGAGCGGGACTTCTAGCTTTTTGCTTCTGAACAGTTTTGGCATCTCACTTTTTCCTTTGAAGTTTAGAATGATTGGCTTCTCTAGGAACTTAGAATTTCGGATAGTGTTATTGACTTTCCTAGTTAAGTATGTTGATTCTTTGAACACAGCTACTTATGAGTCTTGGCTGTGGCCCTAAGCACTTTGTTTTCCAGTATTACCACCGGATACATAAATGCCACAGACACATAACTGGGTGAACCTTTTTAGATTGTGACTCGGCTTTGCTAGAGTCCCCAGTTAGTGGTGTCCAGAGCTCTTAAGCACACTCTTTTGCTTTGGATCACGACTTTAACCACTCAGTCTCAAGCTTTTCACTTGGACCTGCATGACACAAGCACATGGTTAGGGACAGCTTGATTTAGCCGCTTAGGCCTGGATTTTATTTCCTTGGGCCCTCTTATCCATTGATGCTCAAAGCCTTAGATCCCATTTTTTTTACCCTTGCCTTTTGGTTTTAAGGGCTATTGGCTTTTTCTGCTTGCTTTTTCTTTGTCTTTCTATATTTTTTTCGCCAGTTTTTATTTTCGCAAGCCTTTGCTTTTTCACTGCTTTTTCTTGCTTCAAGAATCAATTTTATGATTTTTCAGATTGTCAATAACATTTCTCTTTGTTCATCATTCTTTCAAGAGTCAACAGTTTTAACATTCATAAATAACAAGATCAAAAATATACATTGTTCAAGCATTCATTCAGAAAACAAAAAGTATTGTCACCACATCAATATAATTAAACTAAATTCAAGGATAAATTCGAAATTCATGTACTTCTTGTTCTTTTGAATTAAAAACATTTTTCATTTAAGAGAGGTGAAGGATTCATAGAATTATTCATAGTCTTAAGACATAGTTACTAAATACTAGTGATCATGTAATAAAGACACAAGTATAGATAAACATATAACATAAAAAAAAAACGAAAAGCAGAAGAAAAATTTAAGAACAAGGAATGAGTCCACCTTAGTGAGGGTGGCGCCTTCTTGAAGGATCATTGATGTCCTTGAGCTCTTCTATGTCTCTGAATTGTTGTAATTTAGTTTCTCTTAGTTTCCTCTTCAGAGTCCTTTCAGGTTCTGGATCAGCTTCAACAAGAATGCCTTTTTCCTTGTTCCTGCTCATATGAAAGAGAAGAGGAAAAGAAAAGGAAGAGGAATCCTCTATGTCATAGTAAAGAGGATCCTTATTATTAGTAGAAGAAGAAAGGGGATAATGGAAGGAGAGGGATGAATAGTCTGTATAAAGAGTAAGGATAGGGGAGGTGATAAGAGATGAAGAGAAGTGTTAGTAAATAAATAAATAAATAGAAGAAGATGAGAGAGTGATTTTTGAAAATATTTTTGAAAAGGAGTTAGTAATTTCAAAAATTAAAGATGAATTAAAATTAAAATTAAAATTTGAAACAATTAGTTAATTAAAAAGAATTTTTGAAAAAGGAGTGAGATATTTTCGAAAATTAGAGAGGAAAGAGTAGTTAGGTGGTTTTGAAAAAGATAAGAAACAAACAAAAAGTTAATTAGTTAGTTGAAAAAGATATTAAAATCAAATTTGAAAAGATAAGAAGATAAGAAGTTAGATAAGATATTTTAAATCAAATTTTGAAAAAGATATAATTTTAAAAAAGATAAGATAAAAAGATAAGATTTTTAAGAAAAAGATATTTTGAAAAAAAAGATTTAATTTTTAAAATTTAAAATTAATTACTTAACTAACAAGAAACTAAAAGATAAGATTCTAGAATTTAAAGATTGAACCTTTCTTAAAAAGAAAGTAACAAACTTCAAATATTTGAATCAATCACATTAATTGTTAGCTAATTTTCGAAAATTTGATATAAAGATAAGAAAAAGATTTTGAAAATAATTTGAAAAAGATTTTAAAAAGATAAGATTTTTAAAATTGAAAATTTGACTTGACTTGTAAGAAACAACTAATTTTAAAAATTTTTGACCAAGTCAACCCAAAATTTTGAAATTTTGGAGAAAAATAAGGAAAAGATAATTTTTTTTATTTTTGAATTTTTAATTATGAGAGAGAAAAACACAAAAATGACCCAAAACATGAAAATTTTGGATCAAACACATGATGCATGCAAGAACACTATGAATGTCAAGATGAACATCAAGAACACTTTGAAGATCATGATGAACATCAAGAACATAATTTTGAAAAATTTTTAATGCAAAGAAAACATGCAAGACACCAAACTTAGAAATCTTTAATGCATGGATTCTAACAAACGAAAAATGCATATGAAAAACAACAAAAGATGCAAAATAAGAAAACATCAAGATCAAACAAGAAGACTTACCAAGAACAACTTGAAGATCATGAAGAACACCATGAATGCATGAATTTTCGAAAAATTCATAATTTTTTTTTAAAACATGCAATTGACACCAAACTTAAAAGTTGACTCAAGACTCAAACAAGAAACACAAAATATTTTTTTTTATTTTTTTATGATTTTATTAATTTTTTTTGGATTTTTATTAATTTTTTTCAAAAATAAAGTTTAGAAAAACGAAAAAGAAAAGAAAAATTTTGAAAAAAGATTTTTGAAAAGAAAATTACCTAATCTGAGCAACAAGATGAACCGTCAGTTGTCCATACTCGAACAATCCCCGGCAACGGCGCCAAAAACTTGGTGGACGAAATTGTGATCACATCAATGTAGTATTTTTTGTTGTTGTATGGAATCATTATTATGGCTCTTTGCTATGTGTGGACACAACTCCGTTCAACTAGCCAGCAAGTGTACTGGGTCGTCCAAGTAATAAACCTTACGTGAGTAAGGGTCGATCCCACAGAGATTGTTGGTATGAAGCAAGCTATGGTCACCTTGTAAATCTCAGTCAGGTGGATTCAAGTATAATTGGATTATTGGTTTAAATTTGATTAATGGAATAAATAGAAAATAAAGATAAATAAACTAAGATAGAAATACTTATGTAAATTAATGGTGGGAATTTCAGATAGGCGTATGGAGATGATGTGCTCCTCTCGAATTTCTACTTTCTTATTACATTCATCCGATCCTTCTTACTCCTTTCCATGGCAAGCTGTATGTAGGGCATCACCGTTGTCAATGGCTACATCCCTTCCTCTCAGTGAAAACGTTCCTATGCTCTGTCACAGCACGGCTAATCATCTGTCGGTTCTCAATCAGGTTGGAATAGAATCCCTTGATTCTTTTGCGTTTGTCATCACGCCCAGCCTTCAGGAGTTTGAAGCTCGTCACAGTCATTCAATCCCAGAATCCTACTCGGAATACCATAGACAAGGTTTAGACTTTCCGGATCCTCATGAATGCCGCCATCTATCTAACGTATACCACGAAGATTCTGTTGGGGAATCTAAGAGATATGCGCCCGGCCTAAGGTAGAACGGAAGTGGTTGTCAATCACGCGCGTTCATAGGTGAGAATGATGATGAGTGTCACGGATCATCACATTCATCAAGTTGAAGTGCAACGTATATCTTGGAATAAGAATAAAAGAGAATTGAATAGAAAGTAATAGTAATTGTATTGAAACTTGAGGTACAGCAGAGCTCCACACCCTTAATCTATGGTGTGTAGAAACTCCACCGTTGAAAATACATAAGTGAAAGGTTCAGGCATGGCCGAATGGCCAGCCCCCTGAATGTGATCAATAGACTCCTAAGATGAAGAATAAAACAAAACTGAGACCAAAGATGTCTAATACAATAGTAAATTATCCTATTTATACTAGACTAGCTACTAGGGTTTACATGAGTAAGTATTTGATGCATAAGTCCACTTCCGGGGCCCACTTGGTGTATGTTTGGGCTGAGCTTGATCTATCCACGAGCTGAGGCGTTTATTGGAGTTGAACTCCGAGTTATAACGTGTTTTGGGCGTCCAACTCCGGATCATGACGTGTTTCTGGCGTTTAACTCCAGACAGCAGCATGTACTTGGCGTTCAACGCCAAGTTACGTCGTCAATTCCCGAATAAAGTATAAACTATTATATATTGTTGGAAAGATATGGATGTCTACTTTCCAACGCCGTTGAGAGCACGCCATGTCGAGTTCTGTAACTCCAGAAAATCCATTTCGAGTGTAGGGAGGTCAGATTCCAACAACATCAGCAGTCCTTTTGTCAGCCTTTTTCAGAGTTTTGCTCAAATCCCTCAATTTTAGCCAGAACTTACCTGAAATCACAGAAAAACACACAAACTCATAGTAAAGTCTAGAAATGTGAATTTAACATAAAAACTAATGAAAACATCCCTAAAAGTAGCTTGAACTTACTAAAAACTACCTAAAAACAATGCCAAAAAGCGTATAAATTATCCGCTCATCAGTACGCATTTTAGTAAAGGTGTTGATATCCCTCTTTTGTATAGTGTGTTGTTTATGATAGTGTAGTACTGTGCCTCCCTTTTTAGCCTTTTTGCCTCCTTTTCATCTGTAGGAAGTGCTTCTGTTTTGAGGTGATTTATTATGGGGGTCATCCATCCTTGATCCTGACCTATTATGGCTAGGACTTCTTCTTCCGATATTGATAGGTTCTGTAGTATCTCCTGGATGAGACTTCTGTTGTTGCCCCCTGGTTTGGTGCTGGCTAATTTTGAAAGTGCATCAGCTCGGGCATTTTGCTCTCGGGGAATGTGGTAGATCTTGTATTCTCCGAGTTGTCCGAGCTGTTCTTTGGTTCTATCCAAATATTTTTTCATGGTTGGGTCTTTAGCTTGGTAGCTTCCTGTTATTTGTGAGGTAACAACTTGTGAGTCGCTGTAGATGTTGAGTTTCCAAGCTCCAACCTTCCTAGCCAGCTTCAAACCGGCTAGTAGCGCTTCTTATTCCGCTTGATTGTTCGAGGCCAGGAATCCGAATTTAAGGGAGAGCTCAAGTTGAGTTCCTTGGTTGCTTTCGATTATCACACCCGCACCGCTTCCTGTTTTATTTGAGGATCCGTCGACGTATATGTTCCACTCTATGGGGATTTCCGGGATGTCTGTGAATTCTGCGATGAAATTGGCCAGGTGTTGTGATTTGATGGCTGTCCGTGCCTCATATTGGAGGTCGAACTCGGACAACTCGATTGCCCATTGTAGGATTCTTCCTGACAGATCTGTTTTCTGTAATATCCCTTTTATGGGCTGGTTGGTCCGAACTTTGATGGTATGTGCCTGGAAGTATGGGCGAAGTCGCCGGGATGTGAGTATCAGAGCGTATGCAAATTTTTCTATTTTCTGGTAGTTCAGCTCTGACCCCTGTAGTGCTTTACTAATGAAGTAGACGGGTTGTTGGCCTCTTTCGTCTTCTCGAATCAGCGCTGAGGCTATTGCCCGACTTCCTACTGCGAGGTATAGTATGAGCGATTCTCCCTCTTGTGGTCGAGATAGGATAGGTGGTTGCCCCAAGAATTCTTTGAAGTTTTTGAAGGCTTGTTCACATTCCGCTGTCCATTCGAAATTCTTTCCCTTCTTCAAGGTAGCGTAGAAAGGGAGGGATCTTATCGCTGATCCTGCGAGGAATCTGGACAAGGCTGCCAACCTTCCATTGAGTTGTTGTACCTCTTTGATGTAGGTTGGGCTCTTCATGTTGAGTATGGCCTGGCATTTATCTGGATTTGCCTCGATTCCCCTTTGTGTGAGCATAAATCCTAAAAATTTACCTGCTTCAATTGTGAAGGTGCATTTAGCCGGGTTGAGTCACATGCCGTGCTTCCTTATGGTATCGAATACTTGAATCAAATCGGTTAATAATGTCTCTTCGCTTTGTGTCTTTATCAACATGTCATCCACGTAGACCTCCATGATTTTTCCGATGTGATCTGAGAAGACTTTATTCATTAGCCTTTGATAAGTAGCTCCTGCGTTCTTGAGACCAAAAGGCATCACTATGTAACAGTAGTTTGCTTTCGGTGTTAGGAACGAGGTTTTTTCTTGATCTGGTGGATACATAGGGATTTAATTGTACCCTGAATATGCGTCCATGAATGAGAGATACTTATATCCTGATGAAGCATCCACTAGAGCGTTGATGCTTGGGAGTGGATAGGGGTCTTTTGGGCAGGCTTTCTTGAGGTCGGTGTAGTCGGTACACATTTGCCACTTCCCATTTGACTTTTTCACCAAGACAACGTTTGCTAGCCAAATGGATACTTAACTTCCCTTATGAACCCAGCCTCAAGTAGCGCTTGTACTTGCTCCTCTACAGCCTGAGCTCGTTCTGGTCCAAGTTTTCTTCGTCTTTGTTGTACCGGCCGGGATCCCGGATAGACTGCCAACTTGTGGCTCATTTGTTCGGGATCAATACCTGGCATGTCGACGGCTTTCCATGCGAAGAGATCAATATTATCTCGTAGGAACCGTATTAGTGATTCCTTTATGTCTCCTTTTAGGATCGTACCAATATTAGAGGTTTTATCCGAGGTGTCTCCGATCTGGATTCTTTCTACTTCTCCTTCGGGTTGTGGTTGGAGTTCTTCTCGCCTCTGAACTCCACCGAGCTCGATTGTGTGGAACTCTCCTCCTTCACCTCGGAGGTTTAGGCTTTCGTTGTAACAGCGACGTGCCATCTTTTGATCTGCCTTTATTGTAGCTATCCCTTCCACAGTTAGAAATTTCATACATAGATGTGGAGTTAAAACTATTGCACCGAGTTGATTTAACGTTGTCCGACCTATTAAGGCATTGTAGGCCGAGCTTATGTCGACCACGATGTAGTCTATCTTGAGTGTTCTGGATTGGTTCCCCTTTCCGAAGGTTGTATGCAGCGATACGTATCCCAGCGGTTGAACTGGGGTATCTCCTAGTCCGAACAGACTGTTCGGGTATGCTCTTAGCTCTTTTTCTTTTAGACCGAGTTTGTCGAAGGCAGTTTTGAATAAGATGTCGGCAGAGCTTCCTTGGTCAATTAGTGTACGGTGAAGGTTGGCGTTTGCCAGTATGATTGTAATGACCATGGGGTCGCCATGTCCCGAGATGATTCCGGATGCGTCTTCCTTGGTAAACGTGATTGCTGGGATGTCTGGGGTTTCCTTTTTTCCTTCGACGTGGATTACGTGAACGTGTCTTTCCGGTGTGCGAGGTGATCGTTCAGATCGTCCAACATCTTCATCCCTTCTTCTTTTTCTTGGTTCGTCATCCCGATTAGCCAAAAACCGATCTAGTTTTCCTTCTCTTACTAGTTTTTCTATGATGTTTTTCAAATCGAAGCATTCATTGGTGGAATGCCCTCGAAGTTGATGGTATTCACAGTATTCATTCCAATTTCCTCCTTCTCTTTTACCTTTAAGTGGCCGAGCTGGAGGGGTTTTCTCTGTATGGCAGACTTCTTTGTAAACATCTACCAAGGATACCCTAAGAGGGGTATAGTTATGATATTTTTTGATTTTCTCTCCGGAGCGATCTTCCTTTTTCTTGGATTCTTTATCTCGGTAGGCAGAACCGAACCTTGAGATTTCGATAAGTCGAGAGTTCTCTTCCATGTTGATGTATTTTTGTGCCCGCTCTTGTACTTCGTCTAAGGAGGTCGGGTATCTCTTTGATATAGATTGGCTAAATGGTCCTTCTTGCAGGCCATTTATGAGGCCCATAATGGCAGCTTCTGTTGGAAGACTTTGTATGTCCATGCATATTTTGTTGAATCTTTCCATGTAGTTGCGAAGGCTCTCCCGATCTCCTTGCTTGATCCCTAGTAGGCTAGGCGCGTGTTTGGCTTTATCCTTTTGTATGGAGAATCGGGCCAGGAACTTCTTGGCCAGGTCATCGAAACTCGAGATGGATTTCGGAGGTAGGTTGTCGAACCATTTGATGACTGTCTTGGTTAGAGTTGTTGGAAAGGCTTTGCAGCGAACTGCATCTGAAGCATCAGTGAGCTACATTCTACTTCTGAAGTGCTGAGATGATGGTTGGGATCCGAGGTGCCGTCATATAGAGTCATCTCCGGAAGCTTGAAATCTTTTGGAATTTTGGTTTTCATGATTTCTCTGGTGAATGGATCTTGATCTTTCTGAGATCTATCCTTTGTGGATGGTCGAGTAGCTTTAGTTTTGAGATCAGCTTCGAGTCTTATAAGTTTATCTTCTAATTCTCGGCGCCGCCTTATTTCCCGGCGTAGATCTTCTTCTTTTTCACGTCGATGTTGGGCTTCTTTCTCAAGTTGCTCGAATCGGTTTTGAAGTGCTTCTATTACTCCTGGATTTGAGGAATTTTTGTCTCCGTTGGTTTCTGGAGTATTTTTGAGTATCGTGTCCGCGTTTTTATGCGGCGTTCTGTCTTCCAAACCTGAATCGTGGTCATTGTCATGGTCATCCGCCAAGTTGATGGGATGGCTTCCAGGTTCCCCGCCAACGGCGCCAATGTTCCGAGGGTTACCTGAAACTGTAGGCCGATCTCGGATGAGATCTTCTGTGTTGGTCAGAGCCGACGTGTCCGGCAGGTGTACGGCGGCCGGAGCTGATGTGTTCGACTTGTGGGACTTGGTAGTGGTGCTGATCCTTCGTCCCCGGAGGGTGGGGGGTACCTGCAAGGGACTCCGATGCTTAAGTTAGCAAGGGTATTAAGCAAGTATTGAGTAGAATCAGAGTATGAGTTTCACCTGGGTGCTCCAGTGTATTTATAGTGTTGAGACGTGACCTTTGTTGGATAAGATAAGTTAGTTATCTTATCTTATCTTTATCTTTAGGGTTGAGGTCAGCGTGTCTTCAGCGGAACTGCCCTTATCTCTATAGGCTCAGGCCGCCTTAGGATTTGGGTCGTGTTCCTCCATTTGGGCCCTTTACTGGGCTCTCTTGTCGATTTGGCCGAGCTCTCTGAGAAGAGGTCGGATAGTCTGACCTGAAGAGGTCGGTCGCTTTATCTTCAATCATCCCAGGTCGGATAGCTCGACCCAGGGTATGAACACTATGCAACAAAATTTGCTTCCAATTTTTACTGGATACTTGCATCAATTTCAAGTGAAAGTGTCACACTAAGCTTGGTGTGCCACTTATCTTTTATGCAATGTATTGTGCACACCTTCTTATTTTTGCAATCACAATGTCTCTGTCTCTTGTGCCTTCATGGTTATCTTTAATCTTGCTTGCTTAAAGGATATGTACTACTAACATTTCATTGTGTGAAACACTCATGATCCATCTTAGCCCCATAGCCATTGTTATAATTGCTGCTTGAGAGTGAACAAGCATTCTAAAGTTGGTAGGGGAAGGAGAAAAATGGGAGGAAAATGACAACAATAGAAAAGACAAATTACAAGGTTGTAAAGTTCCTTTTCCTCTCATTTGTTTCCAACACTTTAAATTGCATGATTGTCTTTATTCTCTCTGTATGCATGTGTGGTATGAATAAACATAGCCTGAATTTTGACTTGCAACATGTTGCTGTGACATTATGAATACCAACTTGAGTTTTGTGAATTCAAAAGCAGTAAAGTATCATGACCATAAACAAAGAAGGAATTAAAGAAGAACTTAGCATGTGCATACAAGTATTGGAAGGCTAGTATGATTAATTGTTGCTCAATTGCATTAGACTTTATTTAATTAAATCTTTCATCTAGTACATTTTGTGAAATCTTTTGAAATCATGAAAACCTTAAAGGAAGCAAATAAGGCAAGAAAAGAAAAAAAGGGGGGAAAGAATGAGAAAGCTGAAGGCTCTGAGTACCAATGGCAATTTATTTTCTAAGTACTTGTGGTGTTTATGTATTAGGCAAAAAGCATGAAAACAAAACACTTAGAGTCAAGGCTAGGCTCAAGTGCAAAAGCACTCCGTCAAAGCTCAAGGTTTTGAGCATCAATGATTAGAGAGTCAAGAAAAGAAAAAATGAGCTTAATGAAGTCTTCTAATTCAAATGCTTGTGGTGCTTATGTATCAAGTGGTAATACTTGAAAACAAATCATTTAGAATCGTAGCTTTGTTATTAACTCATGGGGCAAAGCACCCAAAAGGAGAAGCTAATAAGAAAATCAAAAGCTTGTTTCAAGGAAGAATTATAAGGAAAAGATTTCATAAATTGAGGTAGATAGAAGCATCAATCATTTATATTTCTTTTATGATTATAGCATGTATAGAAAACTAGCTTGCCATGAACATTAACTTGCTATTCTTCTCACCTTGGATTGTCAATCTTTATTGCATGATTCTTTTCTTGCTTGGGGACAAGCAAGGTTTAAGTTTGGTGTTGTGATGACATGTCACCATGTCATGTTTTTCTATGCTTTTTCATACAAGAAATTGATGATTTGTGCTTAAATATTGAATGCTCTTGTGCTTAAATGGTATATTTTCTTGATCTTTTAATTTTATAAATCTTGTAGGATATAAGAAGAAAAAGAAGCAAAGAAGCACAAAATAAGCTAAAAAGGAGAAAAAAATAGCTTTGGGGCACACTTTGAAGTTGGAGCACACTTTGGAGCCTTAGGCCACGCTTTTAAAAGCATGGCCTATGACCAAATCAAGGGAGAGTGGCAATCAGCTCTCAAAGCTCGGCTCTCCCCATGAACCTAGCTTTGCCATATAAGAAATTTCACTAAGTTAAAATCTGGGCGTTCACAACATGACCATGCCTCCTTCAAAGGGCCATAACTTGAGCTACAGATGTTCGATTAATGTGCTTTTAGTTGTGTTGGAAAGATGACATTTAGAGCTTTCCAACGATATATGGCAATCCATATTTGGCATGAAATTGAGGCATGAGTGAAAGGCATCTTTAAGGGAAAAAAACAAGCAAAAAAATCAGCCAATGCTTCCACCAAGGTTCAAAGCTGGAGCCTCACTCCAAAGCAAAGGAGCGCTCCCACTCAAAAGAAAACGCAAGGAAATGGTAAAAAGTGAAGCAGCCA
The DNA here is from genome assembly GCF_003086295.3 of Arachis hypogaea. Classification (NCBI taxonomy): domain Eukaryota; kingdom Viridiplantae; phylum Streptophyta; class Magnoliopsida; order Fabales; family Fabaceae; genus Arachis; species Arachis hypogaea. The sequence goes on along the minus strand of NC_092043.1, from coordinate 21,830,979 downwards.
AGGTTCGAACCTATGATGGCAAGGAAGGAGTGCCACTCTTCAAAGGAAATTTGCTTCCTCAAAATTCTCCCAGCAATGTTTGAATTGGGAGTGCACACTAAAGACAACGAGGAAGCTGCGCTCTTGCCAAGAGCTGAGCGCTACCTCCCTTGTCAAGCAAAGCTTGTCACGCACCAAAAGGGCCAAGGAAACAAGCCCCAAAGCTATGCTCTCCCCATGAATCGAGCTTTGCCTTGGGAGTGTGACTGATGATCGGATTTTCTATCGGTAAAGAAATTCACAAATATATAATTGCGTTGTAAGTATAATTTCTAAACCAACAGAGAATCCTTTCGTACAAAAGTTTTGTTTGTCACTTAAGTAAACCCAATAAAAATAAATAACCGAAGTATTCAAACCTCGGATCGTCTTCTCAAGGAATTGCAGGGAGGTGTTCTTATTAATGGTTATGTAAAAAGATATTTTTTTAGGGTTTTCAAAAGGGCAGAACAAATAATTTAATTGACAAGAAAAATAAATAAATAAATAAGAAACTCTTGGCAAGGTATGAAAATTGAAATTCCTATCCTAGTTATCCTTATCAGGTGTGATGAGAATTGGGTTTTAATCCCACTTAGTTATCCCTTATTAAATAAAGGAAAGTCAAGTGGACTAATTAAATTGATCCTCAAGTCCTAGTCAACTTTTAGAGCGATCCAAATCAATTAGCCATTGCTAATTCCAACTACTGCTGAGTTTGATAACTCAAGTGTTACCAATTAACTGACCAAAGCCAAAAGGGAAGAAAATATACTCGAATGAAAATAATTTGGATAAAGTGAAAGCATCAATAACATAAATTAAAGAAAGCAATCATAAGTCTGAAATACCTCAAATTGAATTAAATAGAAAATCAATCTAAACATAAAGAGTTCATAAACTAAATTGAGAAAATAGATAAAAAGAAATATTGAACCAGTGATTGAAGAAGATGAAATCATAATCCTAATCCCAATCCTAAGAGAGAAGAGAGACCCTCTCTCTCTAAAAACTACATCTAATCCTAAAATTGTGTATATGATCTCCTATCCTGAGTCTCTGCATGTTCCCTACTTTACTTTGTGTTTTTGGGCCAAAATCTGGGTCAAAATGCGGCCCAAAATTGTCTTCAGTGTCTTTTGTAATTTCTGCACATCGCGCATGTCACGCGTACGCGTTGGTCACGCGTACGCATCGTTTGACGATTTTCCTCTCCACGCGTGCGCGTCAGGCACATGCTCGCGTTATTTTTGCGAACTCTATCCATGCGTACACGTCAAGCACGCGTACGCGTCGCTGTGATTTTGTCTAAATCGTGCGCACGCGTCAGCCATGCGTGTGCGTCACTGTCCACTGGTTGTCTCCTTTATTTCTTGCACTCCTTCCCTTTTTGCAGGCTTCCTATCCATTCTCTAAGCCATTCCTGCCCTATAAAGCCTGAAACACTTAACACACATATCAAGGCATCGAATGGTATAAAGAATAGTAAAAATATACAATTAAAGATCTTTAGGAAGCAAGTTTTCAATCATAGAACAATTTTGGGAAGGATTTGTTATATCATGCAAATCATATGAATATGTGGATGAAAAGCTTGATAAAACCACTCAATTAAACACAATATAAACCATAAAATAATGGTTTATCAACCTCCCCACACTTAAACATTAGCATGTCCTCATGCTAAGCTCAAGGAGATAAAATAAATGGGTAGGAAAAAACAGGACTCATGCAATGCAACCTATGAATGTGAATGCAACTTACATGCTAAAATGATTCTACCTACTTGGTGAAAAAGTATATAAATCTTTCAAGGATAAATATGAACTGGATTTCACTAATTCAAATCACAAAATAAAGTACAAATAACTTACAAGAAGAAAATAGCTCATGAAAGCAGGGAACAAGGAATCGAGCATCGAACCTTTACTAGAAGTGTATGTACTCTAATCGCTTAGGTGTTTAAGGTTTAATTCTCTCAATTCTCTACTAACCTTGCTTTCTAAGGCTTGCTCTTCATCTAACAATCAACAAAAATTTAATGCACCAATACACATATCAAGAGGTCTTTTTAAGGGTTGCAATGGGGTCAAGGTCAAGGTAAGATTGTATTTGGCCTAGTGGACTAAAACCTGAATCCTTAATTAACCTAAACTTTTCCCACCTAACTTAAGACAATCCATAAAATCACAATACAAGATCTAACTGCCCATTAACTATGTTTACCACATATTCATGCATCCCAAATTTAAGTACAACTCATATGCATTGATTTCACCATTTACATTGGGGCATTTTGTCCCCTTTTTATTTTTCTGCTCTTTTTTATTTCTTTTTCTCTCCTTTTTTTATTATTTTTCTTTTTATTTTTCTTTTCTTTTGTTTTTCTCAATGCATACGATTAAGGTATTGAATGCATAAACATGTTCTCCACATTTTTCACATTTTCACAGAAAGTCTAACATACTCAATTCCCAAACCAAACGTTTCCAAACCCACTTTCCCCACACTTACTTCATGAGCACTTTCACTAGACTAAGCTAATTAAGGATTCAAATTAAGGACATTAATTTTTTTCGCTTAGAGTTAGTGATGAGCTAAAGTAAAGAACAAAGGGGTATAATAGGCTCAACATTGGTTTGCTAAGGGTAATGAAAGGTAAGGCCATATGGGAATGTAGACTCAGTGAAACAAAGGCCTCAATCATATAAGTTCATGCATACATCAAACAATGAAAATATAGAATTAAGACATATATCACAATTTTAGAGAGAAAAACACACACTAAAAATAAAATATTGGTTGATAAGATGCAACCAATCTAATAGGCTCAAAATCTCACTGGTTTTGTGTGTTCGAGCTCTAAACCATGTTCCAAAATAAGATTTCTTCAAACAAGTTCAATAAAAATTTAATTCAAATTAGTGAAATGCTATAAAAAGTTTCTTGAAAACGAAAATATTACTTTAACCAAGTGGTGGTAAAGTATGCAATCAAACATGCAAATACACATGCAAATGCAGCAATGAACTAACATAAAAAAAAATAAAAAATTGGTGTTGAGAAGGGACTAACTAACCCGTGGAGATCAGTATTGACCTCCCCACACTTAAAGATTGCACCGTCCTCGGTGCATGCAAAGATGTTCAGGTGGGTGGGGGTTATGGTTCCTCAGCTGGTGCTCGTTGTGGAGTCTTTCCCTTTACCCTTCCTGGTGGCCATCCTGAAAAGGGAGAAGAGAAAGGGACATGAAGACAAAGGAAGAGGACAGTGCAAGTAATAATCGATGCCCAGGTAAGGAAAATAGTGAACGAAAGACATGGTCGCGATTCCATGTGATCAGTTCATCAATGGAAATATAGCAAGGCATGGTAAGTATTGGATGCAAGATGTTTATTAGCATGCCGGCAAAGGCATGAGTAGCATAGATCAAGTATCAAAAATTAAAAATGTATTATTACTCGTAACAAACCAACAATCACGTTTGTATTGACAATTATAATTAATGAATAAAATGTGGAAAGGGTTTTGTGAAAAAACAGGCATTAGAGTAGAAGGATAGAATAATGAAGAATGCATAATGTCATACGGGCTTTTTCACAAACACTTAGTATGCATGTTTAATATGATAGGGGAGAATAAAATTGGAACATGCAAGCATTTCAAAAATAATTAATATGAATTGTCAAACAACTCCATAATAATCCACAAGCAATAGTGGAAGACCTAAACAAAGTTCCAACACCAACATAAAAATGCATGAAGAAGAAAGAAGAAGAGACCCTAAATAATTATACTAAAAAGAAAATTAAGAAAAAATAATTAAATGCAGTGATTAAAAGATGAATGAAAGTATGCAAATAAATTAAGTAGAAGAAAGTGAAAGAGAATAGGGATGAGAAGGGAGGGGAGAAAAGTGCAACAGGTAGAAGAAGAATGAAGAAGAGAAGAGGGAGGAATAGAAGAAAGAAATAGGATTTGAAGAGAGAAGAAAAGAAAACTGATTAGGCAGCACACTGCGTGCAAGGTGCAGGGCGCTAACGGTGCGAACGCGTTACACACGCGGACGCGTGGGTGAGCGTATAGAGGATGGACGTGATAGCGTCCATCACGTGCACGCGCGATTAGGGATCGTGCAAAACGCACGAGGCCATCCGTACTCCCGCACAACTTTTTGTGCGAAACCCCAATAACACCGATTTACACACCCGCGTCGGTAACGCTTACGCGTGGGTTGAACTTTTTGTAGGGGGCACGTACGCGTGTGGCATGCGTACGCGTGGTGTGGCTTGTGCGCCACGCACCACTCCCGTGCGTCTCTCGCGTAACTCTCTGTTCAGTTTCGCTACACAAACAGCACGTGCGCGTCGTAGACACTGGCGCATCGTTCACCCCCCTTTTTTAACGTAAAATGCAGAATGCAGTATGCAGATGCTGATGCAGATGTTATGAACAATTCCAGCTTCAATAAGAGAAAATAAAACTCAAAAACAAACAAAACTAAATAAAATTATAATTGAAAAAGGAACGATCATACCATGGTGGGTTGTCTCCCACCTAGCACTTTTAGTTAAAGTCCTTAAGTTGGACATTTGGTGAGCTCCCTATCATGGTGGCTTATGCTTGAACTCATCCAAAAATCTCTACAATGTTTGGAATTCCAGTAGCCTCCGGGTTCCCAAACTAGGCGCAGAAAGCCTTCAAGAAAGTTAAAGCAAGTGACAAGACCCCACGAGTGTTGATTGTTGAAATGAATTCCGGGGTCCCAAACCTTGCTTTTGCACCCGTCTTTGTGTAGATCATCATGATTCCATCCGGGTGGCATGCAATTGAAATTCTCACTACAGCTTCCAAACAACTTCCAAGACCCATTCAATTGAGCTTTACACCAAACCTTGCATTTCAACTTGGAGCATACAACCATGTTGAACCTTGCTTGAGAACTCCAACCACTAACCATCTTCTTCTTGCTCTTAATGCCACAAAGAGCTCTAAGTTGACCATCCATCTTTAGAAGCCCATATTCAAGTGGGAAAGTAAAGGGTAAGGAAAAGAATTTTACCCACTTGAATGTTGTATTGGACGGTAATGGTTTTGGGAGAGGTGTTTCTAATGATCCTGCAAGCTCCACTCCCTTCTGCTATTCTTTGACAACTTCTACCTCTTTGTAATCTTCTTCAATATCAACCTCTTCCTCTTGGTAGATTTCTTCCAATTCAATCTCTTCTTCATTGTTCACCAAGGGCATGGGAGGTTGTGCTTCCTCTTCTTTCATCTCCATGTCAAGTCCAATGGGGGAGGATTCAAATGTAGATAAGAATTCATCAATGATCGAATCCATCTCTTGATCATCCCTTTCAAAGTCTTCAATCATGAGATGCCTTGGAGGTTGTCACCTTCCTCAACATCAGTTTCAAACGTCTTTGAAGGAGGCTCTATAACTTGACTTTCCCATGGAGGTTTAGCATCTCCTAAGTCTTCAACCACTTCTTCCTCTTCAATGGCAGGCGTAGCTTCTTCCAATTGTTCCAATAAAAAATCGTGTTGCTCACTGTCCACCGGAGTTTCTAACTTCTCCTTTAAGCCACGTTCTTCAGTAGATTCTCCACATGAAGCCATGGGGGTTCCTTGAATGTCTGAACGTCGGGAAGGTAATCGATTTATCACTTGATCCAGTTGTTTAAGTATAAAATCATACTCCTCCTTGATGGTTTCTTTTCTAAGACAACTCCCTTCAACTACTCCTTCATCTGCAAAGGTCTCTTCTACCTTCACCTTTTGTGCCTCCTCTAGCTCTTTATGAAGTATGGATCCGCAAAGATGATCCCTTCTCTCTTGTTCCATGTCAATAGCAGCATTGTGATCATGTTACTCTTGGATTAATGGATGTGGGTTCTCTTCCATGGATGGTGGTGATGGGATGGAGAGATCATTCTGTGGTTGAGATGGAAGTGCACTAGAGTTTGAGGGTTGAACATTGGAGGTGGAGGGTTGGTCCATGCGGGATATAAGATTTTGGAGTGTAGAGGTGAGACCAATGAGAGAGGTAAGTGTGCTCTCCAGGGAAGTTTGGGGTGGATATGAGGGTTCATTTTTTTTGGAAAACAGGTTCATGATACGGAGGTGGTTCTTTTTGATAAGGAGATGGAGATGGTGAATATTGAGGTGGTGGTTCTGGGTATGGTTCATATGGTGGTTGGTGTGGTGGATAAAGATTAGGGTCATATGGAGGTGAGTGGTGGTAAGGGGCTTGTGAGTATGGTGGTCCAAGGTTATGTTGAGAAGGTTGTTCGCAGGCATATGATAGGGCTTGTTGGTAGCCACAAGGGGTCCACTATATCTATTGCCTTAACATGCATTTTGGAAGGGTCGTGGTCCATGGTATTTTGGAGGGTGTTGTTGCCTAAAGGGTTGATCAGATCATCTTGGCTCTATCCATCTTTGATTGCCTTGACCTTGATGCATGTTCCTGTTATAGCTTCCATTCCTATCAACAAAATTAGAACCAAACTCAAAGCGAGAGGGGTGAGAATTCATAGTAGCTAATAGAAACAAAAAGGGAAAACAAAAACAAAAAAAACAAGTAAAAGAAAAATATTTACAATAACAAAAAATAAGGCACACGTTTGCAATTCCCCGGCAACGGCGCCATTTTGACGATCGGATTTTCTATCGGTAAAGAAATTCACAAATATATAATCGCGTTGTAAGTATAGTTTCTAAACCAACAGAGAATCCTTTCATACAAAAGTTTTCTTTGTCACTTAAGCAAACCCAATAAAAATAAACAACCGAAGTATTCAAACCTCGGGTCGTCTTCTCAAAGAATTGCAGGGAGGTGTTCTTATTATTGGTTATGTAAAAAGATATATTTTTTGGGGTTTTCAAAAGGGTTGAACAAATAATTTAATTGACAAGAAAAATAAATAAATAATTAAAAAAACTCTTGGGATGGTATGAAAATTGAAATTCCGATCCTAGTTACCCTTATCAGGTGTGATGAGAATTGGGTTTTAATCCCACTTAGTTATCCCTTATTAAATAAAGGAAAGTCAAGTGGACTAATTAAATTGATCCTCATCCTAGTCAACTTTTAGAGTGATCCAAATCAATTAGCCATTGCCAATTCCAACTACTGTTGAGTTTGATAACTCAAGTGTTACCAATTAACTGACCAAAGCCAAAAGGGAAGAAAATCTACTCGAATGAAAATAATTTGGATAAAGCGAAAGCATTAATAACATAAATTAAAGAAAGCAATCATAAGTCTGAAATACCTCAAATTGTATTAAATAGAAAATCAATCTAAACATAAAGAGTTCATAAACTAAATTGAGAAAATAGATAAAAAAGGAACATTGAACTTGTGATTGAAGAAGATGAAATCCTAATCCTAATCCCAATCCTAAGAGAGAGGAGAGACCCTCTCTCTCTAAAAACTACATCTAATCCTAAAATTGTGTATATGATCTCCTATCCTGAGTCTCTGCATGTTCTCTGACTTTAATCTGTGTTTCTGGGCCAAAATATGGGTCAAAACGCGGCCCAAAAATATCTTCAGCGTATTCTATAATTTCTGCAGATCGCGCATGCCACGCGTACGCATCGTTTGATGATTTTCCTCTCCACGCGTGCGCGTCAGGCACGCACTCGCGTAGTTTGCGCAAACTCTATCCACGCGTACGCGTCGCTGTGATTTTGTCCAAATCGCGGGCACGCGTCAGCCATGCGTGCGCGTCGCTGTCCGCTGGTTGTCTCCTTTATTTCTTGTGCTCCTTCCCCTTTTGTAGGCTTCCTCTCCATTCTCTAAGCCATTCCTGCGCTATGAAGCCTGAAACACTTAACACACATATCAAGGCATCGAATGGTATAAAGGATAGTAAAAATATACAATTAAAAGATATTTAGGAAGCAAGTTTTCAATCATAGAACAATTTTGGGAAGGATTTGTAATATCATGCTAATCATATGAATAAGTGGGTGAAAAGCTTGATAAAACCACTCAATTAAACGTAATATAAACCATAAAATAATGGTTTATCAGTGACCCATGGTCCAAAAATCAAATTAAAATCAACCCTTTACCAAAATTTACAAGCCCAAAAGCAAGAAAAACTTATGACCCCACTCAAAGGCACAAGGACCAGTTAGCTTAGGAATTCATTTTAATTGTAATTTGTTTAGAATTTCATTTTCATTTTTCATTTTTATTTTGTAAAGCCTATATAAGGCATCATCCTCATTCTTGAAGAGGAGGCTGGCTCCACTAGGGAGCATTAGGAGTAGAGAGCTCTCTCTTTTAGTTTTCCTTTTTGAATTTGAGAATTGAAGACCAGATTTGAGTTCTACTTTCATTTCCTCTCTTCTGCAATTTAAATTTCTGAAATCTTCTGCTACAATTTCCTTTTGCTGCAAGTTTACAATTCAATTTACATTAGGCTTGATTTTGATCTTTGGTTCCCATTGCTTTCTGTTCTCATTGATCTCAATTTACATTTCCTGCACAATTTAATCTCTCTGCACTTCACATTTGAGTTTGTTGTTATCTGATTTTCTCTTCCTTCAATTTAAATTTTCTGCAATTGTTCTGAGATTGATCTGTTGCTCTCCTTTACTTTCTAACACCCAGCCCCCTTTACATTTTTCTATTTACTTTTCTTGCTCTCTAAGCTTTTGTCCAATCTACATTCTGCTCTTTACATTTGATGCAATTTACCTTTCTTGCTCTTTAAGTTTTCAGTCCATTTACATTCTGCAGCTTTAAATTCACTGCTATTTACATTCTGTTGCTTCAATTTCACACAATTCACTCAATGTTGGCTTGACTAAAGTAATCACCCACTAAAGTTGCTTGATCCATCAATCCCTCTGGGATTGACCTCACTCTAAGTGAGTTATTACTACTTGATGCGAGCTGGTACACTTAACGGTGAGTTGTGTGTTTGGAAATTATTTTTTCCAAAAATACAACATCAATATTCATTCTGGCGTTTAACGCCCATCTGCTGGCCGTTCTGGGCGTTTAACACCCAGCCAGGTACCCTGGCTGGCGTTTAAATGCCAGAAATCCTTTGTCACTGGGCATTTTTCGGAAAGCCAAGGATGCTGCTCATTCTGGCACTAAACGCCCAGTATGCTACCCATTTTGGCGTTTAACGTCCAGAATGCTACCTTTACTGGCGTTAAACGCCCAGAATGATGCCCATTCTGGCGTTTAACGCCCAGAATGCCTCATTACTGGAGTTTTTGTGCCAGTGAGCTCTTTTTCTCTATTTTTATGCTCAGAACTCTACTGTAACTCTATAAACTTCTGTATTTGACCACAAATTGTATCAAACTCGTATACTTATTATTTAAATAACAAAAATCTTCCCTGACGGCTGGGTTGCCTCTCAGCAAGTGCTTCTTTATTGTCTTTAGCTAGACTTTACTAAGCTTTAGTCTAGTCTCAGTCTGGAGCATTCTTGCTCAACATTGCCTTCAAGGTAGTGCTTGACTCTCTGTCCATTAACAATGAACTTTTTGTTAGAGTCAGCATCCTGAAGCTCTACATATCCATATGGTGACACACATGTAATCACATATGTTCCCCTCCACTGGGATTTCAATTTTCCACGGAACAGTCTGAGCCTAGAGTTGAACAACAGAACCTTCTGTCCTGGCTCAAAGACTCTAGATGATAGCTTTTTATCATGCCACCTTTTTGCTTTCTCCTTGTAAACTTTGGCATTTTTGAAAGTATTGAGTCTGAACTCCTCTATCTCATTCAGCTAGAGTTATCTCTTCTCTCCAGCTAACTTAGCATTAAGGTTTAGGAACCTGGTTGTCCAATAGGCCTTGTGTTCTAGTTTCACTGGCAGATGACAGGCCTTGCCATACACAAGTTGGTATGGAGAGGTCCCTATAGGAGTCTTGAATGCTATTCTATATGCCCACAGAGAATCATCCAAACTTCTTGCCCAATCCCTTCTACGGGTACTTACAGTCCATTCCAGGATTTGTTTTAGTTCTCTATTTGAGACTTCAGCCTGCCTATTTGTTTGTGGATGATACGGAGTTGCCACCTTGTGGTTAATTCTATACCGGACCAGAGCAGAGTCAAGCTGTTTATTGCAGAAGTGAGTGCCTCCGGAGGAACTTCAGCATGGTCCTAGTATCATTAGTGGGCGTTGCAATTGCTTCTACCCATTTAGATACGTAGTCTACTACCACCAGAATATAAGTGTTTGAGTATGACAGTGGAAAAGGCCCCATGAAGTCAATACCCTATACATCAAATAACTCAATCTCTGAGATCCCGTATTGAGGCATGGCATAGCCGTGAGGCAGGTTACCAGCTCTCTGGCAACTGTCACATTTACGCATAAACTCTCAGGAATCTCTGTAGAGAGTAGGCCAGTAGAAGCCAGACTGGAGAACCTTTGTGGCTGTTCGCTCACCTCCGAAATGTCCTCCATATTGTGATCCATGGCAATGCCATAGGATTTTTTGCGCCTCTTCTCTAGGCACACATCTACGGATTATTCTGTCTGCACATCTCTTAAAGAGATATGGTTCATCCCACAAGTAGTACCTTGCATCAGAAATCAATTTTTTCGTTTGCATCTTACTGTATTCCTTGGGTACGAATCTCACAGCTTTATAGTTTGCAATGTCTGCAAACTATGGTACTTCCTGAATGGCAAAGATTTGCTCATCCAGAAAGGTTTCCGAGATCTCAGTAGGAGGGAGGGACACTCCTGCTACTGGTTCTATCCGGGACAGGTGATCAGCTACTTGGTTCTCTGTCCCTACTCTGTCTCTTATTTCTATATCAAACTCTTGCAGAAGCAACACCCACCTTATGAGTCTGGGTTTTGAATCCTGCTTTGTGAGGAGATATTTAAGAGCAGCATGATCAGTGTATACAATCACTTTTGATCCTACTAAATAAGATCTGAACTTGTCAATGGCATAAACCATTGCAAGCAACTCCTTTTCTGTAGTTGTGTAGTTCTTTTGTGCATCATTTAAAATATAGCTAGCATAATAAATGACATGTAAAAGCTTGTCATGCCTCTATCCCAATACTGCACCAATGGCATGGTCACTGGCATCACACATTAATTCAAATGGTAATGTCTAGTTTGGTGCAGAAATGATTGGTGATGTGACCAACTTAGCTTTCAGAGTCTCAAAGGCCTGCAAACACTCTGTGTCAAAGACAAATGGTGTATCAGCAGCTAGCAGATTACTCAGAGGTTAGGCAATTTTCGAAAAATCTTTTATAAACCTCCTATAGAATCATGCATGCCCCAGAAAGCTTCTGATTGCTTTAACATTGGTAGGTGGTGGTAATTTTTCAATTACATCTACCTTAGCTTGATCCACTTCTATTCCCTTGTTCAAAATTTTGTGCCAAGAACAATTTCTTCAGTCACCAAAAGTGACATTTTTCCCAATTTAAAACCAGGTTAGTCTCTTGGCATCTTTTTAGAACAAGTGCTAGATGGTCAAGGCAGGAGCTGAATGAGTCTCCAAATACTGAGAAGTCATCCATGAAGACCTCTAGGAATTTCTCTACCATATCAAAGAAGATAGAGAGCATGCATCTCTGAAAGGTGGCAGGTGCATTGCACAGACCAAATGGCATCCTTCTGTAGGCGAATACCCCAGATGGACATGTGAATGCTATTTTCTCTTGATCTTGATGATCTACTGTGATTATGTTGTAACCTGAATAGCTGTCCAAAAAGTAGTAGTATTCATGACCTGCTAGTCTCTCTAGCATCTGGTCTATGAATGTAAAGGAAAATGATCCTTTCTGGTGGCTGACTGTATTGAGCCTTCTGTATTCAATACACATACGCCACCCTGTAACTGTTCTTGTAGGAACCAGTTCGTTCTTTTCATTATGAATCACTGTCATGCCTCCCTTCTTCAGGACGACTTGGACAGGGCTCACCCAGGGGCTATCAGAAATAGGATAAATAATCCTAGCCTCCAGTAACTTAGTGACTTTTTTCTGCACCACCTCCTTCATGGCTGGATTTAGCCGCCTTTGTGGTTGAACCACTGGCTTCGCATCATCCGCCAATAGGATCTTGTGCATGCATCTAGCTGGGCTAATGCCCTTAAGGTCACTTATGGACCACCCAAGAGCTGTCTTGTGTGTCCTTAGCACTTGAATTAGTGTTTCCTCTTCCTATGGATCTAAAGCAGAGCTTATGATCATTGGAAAAGTGTTATCTTCTCCTAGAAATGCATATTTCAGGGATGGTGGCAGTGGTTTGAGCTCGGGTTTAGGAGGCTTCTCCTCCTCATGAGAAGTTATCAGAGGTTCTTCTGTTTTCTCTGATTCCTCCAAATCAGGCTGAACATCTTTAAAGATATCCTCTAGCTCTGATTCAAGACTCTCAGTCATATTAATCTCCTCTACCAGGGAGTCAATAATATCAATGCTCATGCAGTCTCTTGAAGTGTCTAGATGCTGCATAGCTTTGACAGCATTCAACTTAAACTCATCCTCATTGACTCTCAGGGTCACTTCCCCTTTTTGGACGTCAATGAGAGTTCGTCCAGTTGCTAGGAAAGGTCTTACTAGAATGAGAGTTACACTCTTGTGCTCCTCCATTTCCAGCACTACAAAGTCAGTGGGAAAGGCGAATGACCCAACCTTGACAATCATGTCCTCAATCACGCCTGATGGAATTTTAATAGAGCCATCAGCAAGTTGGAGACATATCCGGGTTAGGTTTACTTCTTTAGTCAAACCAAGCTTTCTGATAGTGGATGCAGGTGTCAGGTTGATACTTGCCCCTAGATCACATAAAGTTGTCTTGGTACAAGTACCCTCTAATGTTCATGGTATGATAAAGCTTCCGGGGTCTTTAGGCTTCTCTAGTAAGCTTTTCAGAATGACGCACTGCATTCTTCAGTGAGGAAAACTTTTTCAGTTTTTCTCCAATCCTTATTATGACTTAAGATATCTTTCATGAACTTAGCATAAGAGGATATTTTCTCAAGTGCCTCTGCAAACGAAATCTTTATTTCAAGAGTCCTGAGATAGTCTGCAAAGCGGACAAATTGTTTATCCTGTTCTGCTTGACGGAGTTTCTGAGGATAAAGCATCTTGGCTTTGTATTCTTCAACCTTAGTTACTGCAGGTTTATGTCATACAGAAGTGTTAGGAGAAGCCTACTTAAGGGGGTTGTTATCAGTACTTATAGGTGTCTAACCCCTTGCTGGAGTTTGAACGCTAGAGCTGGCAGTAGAATAGGCATTTAACGCCAGGTTACTGCCCTTTTCTGGCGTTTGAACACCAGAACTGGCAGCAAAATGGGCATTTAATGCCAGGTTACTGCCCTTTTCTGTCCTTTGAACGCCAGAATCATTCCTCTCTGCGCTCTTACTGTCCTCAGAGGAATTTTGGGCAATGAATTGGTCATCCTTTGTTAGTTGTTCCTTTCTTAGCTTTTTGCTGCCTTGAGTTGAGATATTCAATGTCTTTTCACTTCTTAATTGAATAGCTTGGCATTCTGCTGTTATCTGTTCAGATAACTGCTATCTTATCTGATCCAATTATGCTTCCATATTTTTGTTAGCATTTTTAGTATCTTTGAACTCTTCTAGCTGTTTAGTTAGAAGAAGTATTTGCTGGTTAAGTTCAGCAACTTGTTCTGGAGGACTAATTTCAATGGATACTGCTTTAGCCTCTTCTTTCATGGAAGATTCACTATTTAAATATAGATGCTAATTTCTTGCAACTGTATCAATGAGCTCTTGAGCCTCTTCAATTGTCTTCCTCATGTTTATAGATCTACCAGCTGAGTGGTCTAAAGATATCTGGGCTTTTTCTGTAAGCCCATAGTAGAAGATGTCTAACTGCACCCATTCTGAAAACATTTCAGAGGGGCATTTCCTTAGCATCTCTCTGTACCTCTCCCAAGCATCATAAAGAGATTCATTATCCCCTTGTTTAAAGCCTTAGATGTCCAGCCTTAGCTGTGTCATCCTTTTTTGAGGGAAATATTGATTCAGGAATTTGTCTGATGACTGCTTCCATGTTCGTATGCTTGCTTTGGGTTGGCTATTTTATCACCTCTTAGCTTGATCTTTTACAGCAAATGGAAATAGTAGTAATCTGTAGGCATCCTGATCTACTTCCTTATCACGTACTGTGTCAGCAATTTGTAAGAACTGTGCCAGAAACTCAGTAGGTTCTTCCTGTGGAAGATCGGAATATTGGTAATTTTGCTACACCATGATAATGAGCTGAGAGTTTAGCTCAAAGTTGCTAGCCTTAATGGGGGTATACAGATACTACCCCCATATGAAGCAGCAGTGGGGTTAGCATATGACCTCAGAATCCTTCTGGACTATTCAGTTCCACTTAGGTCCATGATGGAGAAAGGGAGGTGATGTGAATTGTGAATAATTTTTTTTTTGAAAACTGAAAATAAAAGAAAATTGGAAACTAAAATAATTAATTAATTAAGAGGATTTAAAAAATTTTGGGTGGTGATTTTTGAAATGAATAGAGAGAAAGTGGTTAGGAAGTTTTGAAAAAGATATAATTTTAAAATTTTAAAGATTGAAACTTTCTTAATAAGAAAACACCAAACTTAAAATTTTTCAATTAAAGTAATAAAATAATACTAAAAATTCAACAATTATGAGTAATTAAAGGAAAAGATATTTTTTATTTTTAAATTTTTAATGAGGAGAGAGAAAAATACACAAAAGACACAAGACTTAAAATTTTTAGATCTGATGCTCCTTGTTTTCAAAAATTTGGAGGAAAACACCAAGGAACACCAAACTTAAAAATTTTAAGATCAAAATAGAAAGAAGACTCAAGAACACCTTGAAGACTCACAAGAACACAAAGAGAACACCAAACTTAAAAGTTTGACACAAAATTTAATCAAAGAAAAATTATTTTTGAAAGATTTTTGAAAAGAAAATAAAAGACTCAAATTTGATGACTCTATACCAACAAAAAAAAATAATTTATTCCTAATCTAAGCAACAAGATGAACCGTCAGTTGTCCAAACTCGAACAATCCCCGGTAACGGCGCCAAAAACTTGATGCACAGAATTGTGATTTACACGTTTCACAACTCTGGTGCCACTAACCAGCAAGTGAACTGGGTCATCCAAGTAATACCTTACATGAGTAAGGGTCGATCCGACGGAGATTGTCGGCTTGAAGCAAGCTATGGTTATCTTGTAACTCTTAGTCAGGATATCAATAATAATTCTTAGTTTTATTCGTAAACAGTAAAAGAACATGAAATAAATAATACTTGTTATGCAGTAATGGAGAACAGGTTGAGGTTTTGGAGATGCTCTACCCTCTGAGTTTCTGCTTTCCTACTGCCTTCTTCTTCAAACACGCCTGGCTCCTTCTATGGCAAGCTTTATGTTGGTGGATCACCGTTGTCAATGGCTACCATCTGTCCTTTCAGTGAAAACATGTCCGCTACGGTTTCCCGCATGGCTAATCATCTGTCGGTTCTCACTTGTGTTGGAATAAGATCCATTGATCTTGTTGCACACTGTCACTGTGCCCAACAGTTGCGAGTTTGAAGCTCGTCACAGTCATCCCTTCCTAGATCCTACTCGGAATATGGTGCACGAAATTGTGATCATCAATGGCGCCATCAACATAGTACGCTCAATTGCAATCTCAACTCTTTATCACAACTTTGCACAACTAACCAGCAACTGCACTAGGTCATCCAAATAATAAACCTTACGCGAGTAAGGGTCGATCCCACGGAGATTGTTGGTATGAAGCAAGCTATGGTCCTCTTGTAAATCTCAGTCAGGCAGATTCAAATGGTTATGAATGATGAATAAAACATGAAGATAAAGATAGAGATACTTATGTAATTCATTGGTGAGAATTTCAGATAAGCGTATGGAGATGCTTTGTCCCTTCCGTCTCTCTGCTTTCCTACTGTCTTCATCCAACCCTTCTTACTCCTTTCCATGGCAAGCTGTATGTAGGGTTTCACCGTTGTCAGTGGCTACCTCCCATCCTCTCAGTGAAAATATTCAACGCGCTCTGTCACAGCACGGTTATTCAGCTGTCGGTTCTCGATCATGTCGGAATAGAATCCAGTGATTCTTTTGCGTCTGTCACTAACGCCCCACAATCGCGAGTTTGAAGCTCGTCGCAGTCATTCAATCCTTGAATCTTACTCAAAATACCACAGACAAGGTTTAGACCTTCCGGATTCTCTTGAATGCCGCCATCAATTCTAGCTTATACCACGATGATTCCGATTATGAAATCCAAGAGATAAACATTCAAGCCTTGTTTGCTTGTAGAACGGAAGTGGTTGTCAGGCACGTGTTCATAAGTGAGAATGATGATGAGCGTCACATAATCATCACATTCATCATGTTCTTGGGTGCGAATGAATATCTTAGAACAAGAATAAGCTGAATTGAATAGAAGAACAATAGTAATTGCATTAATACTCGAGGTACAACAGAGCTCCACACCTTAATCTATGGTGTGTAGAAACTCCACCGTTGAAAATACATAAGAACAAGGTCTAGGCATGGCCGAATGGCCAGCCTCCCAAAGAGGGTTCAATCATAAAAACATGATCAAAAGATTCAAGTGATCAAAAGACGTCTAATACAATAGCAAAAGGTCCTACTTATAGAGAACTAGTAGCTAGGGTTTACAGGAATGAGCAAATGACATAAAAATCCACTTCCGGGCCCACTTGGTGTGTGCTTGGGCTGAGCATTGAAGCATTTTCGTGTAGAGACTCTTCTTGGAGTTAAACGCCAGCTTTTGTGCCAGTTTGGGCGTTTAACTCCCATTCTTGTGCCAGTTCCAGCGTTTAACGCCGGGCAGTTTTGAGCTGATTTGGAACGCAGGTTTGGGCCATCAAATCTCGGGCAAAGTATGGACTATTATACATTGTTGGAAAGCCCAAGATGTCTACTTTCTAACGCAATTGAGAGCGCGCCAATTGGGCTTCTGTAGCTCAAGAAAATCCACTTCGAGTGCAGGGAGGTCAGAATCCAACAGCATCTGCAGTCCTTTTTAGCCTCTGAATCAGATTTTTGCTCAGGTCCCTCAATTTCAGCCAGAAAATACCTGAAATCACAGAAAAACACACAAACTCATAGTAAAGTCCAGAAAAGTGAATTTTAACTAAAAACTAATAAAAACATAATAAAAACTAACTAAAACATACTAAAAACATACTAAAAATAATGCCAAAAAGCGTACAAATTATCCGCTCATCAGAATACCACAGACAAGGTTTAGACTTTTCGGATCTCAGGAATGCTGCCAATTGATTCTAGCCTATACCTCGAAGGTTCTGATCTTACAAAATTGAATGCTCTGTTGTCAGGAGAGACAATCAAACTCGTGAATCAGGAGCCCAAGAGATACACACTCAAGCTGTTGCAGGTAGAATGGAAGTGGTTGTCAGGCATGCATTCATAAGTTGAGAATGGTGATGAGTGTCACGGATCATCACATTCATCACATTGAAGTACGAATGAATATCTTAGAACAGAAGTGTTCTGAGGGTTACTGGTGGACGAAATTGTGATCAACAATAATGGCTCTTTGGCATGTGCCAAAAAGAACTAACTCAGCACTTTCTTTTCACAACTCCGTTCAACTTAACCAGCAAGTGTACTGGGTCATCCAAGTAATACCTTACGTGAGTAAGGGTCGATCCCACAGAGATTGTTGGTATGAAGCAAGCTATGGTCACCTTGTAAATCTCAGTTAGGCAGATTATTGGTTTAAATTTGATTAATGGAATAAATAGAAAATAAAAGGGATAGAAATACTTATGTAAATTAATAGTGGGAATTTCAGATAAGTGTATGGAGATGCTGTGCTCCTCTTGAATCTCTACTTTCCTATTACAGTCATCCAATCATTCCTACTCCTTTCCATGGCAAGCTGTATGTAGGGCATCACCGTTGTCAATGGCTACATCCCATCCTCTCAGTGAAAACGTTCCTATGCTCTGTCACAGCACGGCTAATCATCTGTCGGTTCTCAATCAAGTTGGAATAGAATCCCTTGATTCTTTTGCGCTTGTCATCACGCCTAGCCTTCAGGAGTTTGAAGCTCGTCACAGTCATTCAATCCCAGAATCCTACTCGGAATACCATAGACAAGGTTTAGACTTTCCGGATCCTCATGAATGCCGCCATCTATCTAGCTTATACCACGAAGATTCTGTTGGGGAATCTAAGAGATATGCGCCCTGCCTAAAGTAGAACGGAAGTGGTTGTCAATCACGCGCGTTCATAGGTGAGAATGATGATGAGTGTCACGGATCATCACATTCATCAAAGTTAAGTATAACGTATATCTTGGAATAAGGATAGAAGAGAATTGAATAGAAAGTAATAATAATTGTATTGAAACTTGAGGTACAGCAGAGCTCCACACCCTTAATCTATGGTGCGCAGAACCTCCACTGTTGAAAATACATAAGTAAAAGGTTCAGGCATGGCCGAATGGCCAGCCCCCTCAAACGTGATCAATAGCCTCTTAAGATGAAGAATAAAACAAAACTGAGACCAAAGATGTCTAATACAATAGTAACTTATCCTATTTATACTAGACTAGCTACTAGGGTTTACATGAGTAAGTATTTGATGCATAAATTCACTTCCAGGGCCCACTTGGTGTATGTCTGGGCTGAGCTTGATCTATCCACGAGCTGAGGCTTTTCTTGGAGTTGAACTCCAAGTTATAACGTGTTTTGGGCGTTCAACTCCGGATCATGACGTTTTTCTGGCGTTTAACTCCAGACAGCAGCATGTACTTGGCGTTCAACGCCAAGTTACATCGTCAATTTCCGAATAAAGTATGGACTATTATATATTTCTGGAAAGCTCTGGATGTCTACTTTTTAACGCCGTTGAGAGCGCGCCATTTGAAGTTCTGTAGCTCCAGAAAATCCATTTCGATTGCAGGGAGGTCAGATTCCAACAGCATCAGCAGTCCTTTTGTCAGCCTTTTTCAGAGTTTTGCTCAAATCCCTCAATTTCAGCCAGAAATTACCTGAAATCACAGAAAAACACACAAACTCATAGTAAAGTCCAGAAATGTGAATTTAACATAAAAACTAATGAAAACATCCCTAAAAGTAGCTTGAACTTACTAAAAACTACCTAAAAACAATGCCAAAAAGCGTATAAATTATCCGCTCATCACAACACCAAACTTAAATTGTTGCTTGTCCCCAAGCAACTGAAAATCAAATAAGATAAAAAGAAGAGAATATACTATAAATCCCAAAATATCCATGAATATTAATTCTAATTAGATGAGCGGGACTTATAGCTTTTTGCTTCTGAACAGTTTTGGCATCTCACTTTTTCCTTTGAAGTTTAGAATGATTGGCTTTTCTAGGAACTTAGAATTTCGGATAGTGTTATTGATTCTCCTAGTTAAGCATGTTGATTCTTGAACACAGCTACTTATGAGTCTTGGCCGTGGCCCTAAGCATTTTCTTTTCCAGTATTACCACCTGATACATAAATGCCACAGACACATAACTGGGTGAACCTTTTCAGATTGTGACTCAGCTTTGCTAGAGTCCCCAGTTAGTGGTGTCCAGAGCTCTTAAGCACACTCTTTTGCTTTGGATCACAACTTTAACCACTCAGTCTCAAGCTTTTCACTTGGACCTCATGACACAAGCACATGGTTAGGGACAGCTTGATGTAGCCGCTTAGGCCTGGATTTTATTTCCTTGGGCCCTCCTATCCATTGATGCTCAATGCCTTGGATCCTTTTTTACCCTTGCCTTTTGGTTTTAAGGGCTATTGGCTTTTTCTACTTGCTTTTTCTTTTTCTTTCTATTTTTTTTGCCATTTTTTTTCGCACAAGCTTTTGCTTTTCACTGCTTTTTCTTGCTTCAAGAATCAATTTCATGATTTTTCAGATTATCAATAACATTTCTCTTTGTTCATCATTCTTTCAAGAGCCAACAATTTTAACATTCATAAACAACAATATCAAAAATATGCACTGTTCAAGCATTCATTCAGAAAACAAAAAGTATTGTCACCACATCAATATAATTAAATTAAATTCAATGATGAATTCGAAATTCATGTACTTCTTGTTCTTTTGAATTAAAACATTTTTCATTTAAGAGAGGTGAAAGATTAATGGATTTTATTCATAGCTTTAAGACATGGTTACTACATACTAATGATCATGAAGTAGAGACACAAAACATAGATAAACACAACATTAAAAACCGAAAAACAGAAAGAAATAAGAACAAAGAATGAATCCACCTTTAGTGGCGTCTTCTTCTTGAAGGACCAACAATGTCCTTAAGCTCTTCTATGTCCCTTCCTTGCCTTTGTTGCTCCTCCCTCATTGCTCTTTGATCTTCTCTTATTTCATGGAGAATGATGGAGTGCTCATGATGTTCCACCCTTAATTGTTCCACATTGTGACTCAAATCTTCTAAGGAGGTGTTGAGTTGCTCCCAATAGTTGTTAGGAGGAAAGTGCATCCCTTGAGGCATCTCAGGGATTTGTTGATGATGAGCTTCCTCATGCATCTCTTGAGAGCCGTGAATGGTCTCTCTTGCTTGCTCTATCCTCTTCTTGGTGATGGGCTTATCCTCTTCAATGGAGATGTCTCCTTCTATGATAACTCCAGCTGAGTAACATAGATGGCAAATAAGGTGAGAAAAAGCTAGTCTTGCCATGGTGGAGGACTTGTCGGCTATTTTGTAGAGTTCATTGGAGATGACCTCATGAACTTCTACTTTCTCTCCAATCATGATGCTATGAATCATGATGGCCCGATCCACAGTAACTTCAGATCGGTTGCTAGTGGGAATGATGGAGCGTTGAATGAACTCCAACCATCCTCTAGCCACAGGCTTGAGGTCCAGTCTTCTTAGTTGAACTGTCTTGCCTTTGGAGTCTATTCTCCATTGAGCTCCTTCCACACATATGTCCATTAGGACCTGGTCCAACCTTTGATAAAAGTTGACCCTTCTAGTGTAGGGGCGTTCATCTCCTTGCATCATAGGCAAGTGAAACGCCAACCTCACATTTTCCAGACTAAAATCTAAGTATTTCCCCCGAACCATAGTGAGATAATTCTTTGGATTCGGGTTCATACTTTGATCATGGTTCCTAGTGATCCATGCATTGGCATAGAACTCTTGAACCAGTAAGATTCCGACTTGTTCCATGGGGTTGGTTAAGACTTCCCAACCTCTTCTTTGGATCTCATGTCGGATCTCCGGATACTCATTTTTCTTGGGCTTGAAAGGGACCTCAGGGATCACCTTCTTCTTTGCCACAACATCATAGAAGTGGTCTTGATGGCTTTTGGAGATGAATCTTTCCATCTCCCATGACTCGGAAGTGGAAGCTTTTGTCTTCCCTTTTCCTTTTCCGGCCTTAGGTGCCATTGATGGTAGTGGAAAACAAAAAAGATTGTGCTTTGACCACACACCAAACTTAAAATATTGCTCGTCCTCGAGCAATAGAAGAAAGAAGAGAAGATGAAGAAGAAGAGAATATGATAAAGAGGGAGAGATGTAGGTTCGGCCAAGGTGAAGAAGAGGGGGTTGTGTTGTGTGAAAATGAAGTAGAATGGAAGGGTATATATAGGGAGAGTGGAAAGTGTATGTTCGGCCATTTAGGGTGGGAATGGGTGGGAAAATTGGTTTTGAATTTTGAAGGTAGGTGGGGTTTATGGGGAAGAGTGGGTGGATGTGAGTGGTGAAGGGGGTGATTGGGAAGAGGAATTGAGGTGATTGGTGAAGAGTGTTGGGAAGTGTGACATGGGGAATACAAATCACAAAAATAGGATTAGGAGGTAAGGAGGGAATATAGTAGGTGGGGATCCTGTGGGGTCCACAGATCCTGAGGTGATTCGTGGGGTCCACAGATCCTGAGGTGTCAAAGAATTCCATCCCTGCACCAAATAGGCATGTAAAATGCCTTTGCACACCATTCTGGCGTTTAAACGCCCATTGGTTCACGTTCTGGGTGTTCAACGCCCATGTAAAGCATGTTTCTGGCGTTGAACGCCAGTTTCATGCTTGTTACTGGCGTTCAGCGCCAGCTTTTCTTCTCTAGGCACATTCCTGGCGTTCAGCGCCAGAATGTAGCTTGTTTCTGGCGTTCAGTGCCAGAATGATGCTCTGTTCTGGCGTTGAACGCCTGCCAGATGCATCTTACTGGCGTTGAACGCCAGCCTGTGCGTCCTCCAGGGTGTAAATTTTTTCTTCTGCTGTTTTTGATTCTGTTTTTAATTTTTATGATTTTTTTCATGACTCCTCATGATTATGTACCTAATAAAACATAAAATAACAATAAAATAAAATTAGATAAATAAAATTGGGTTGCCTCCCAACAAGCGCTTCTTTAATGTCAATAGCTTGACAGTGGCTCTCATGGAGCCACAAAGGTGATCAGGTCAATGTTGTATAGTCCCAACACCAAACTTAGAGTTTGGATATGGGATCTTAACACCAAACTTAGAGTTTGGTTGTGGCCTCACAACACCAAACTTAGAGTTTGACTGTGGGGGCTCTTCTTGACTCTGAACTGAGAGAAGCTCTTCATGCTTACTCTCTTTTGTCACAGAGGGATGGCCTTGTGCCTTAAACACAAGGTAGTCCCCATTCAATTGAAGGACTAATTCACCTCTGTTAACATCTATCACAGCTTCTGCTGTGGCTAGGAAAGGTCTTCCAAGGATGATGCATTCATACTCTTCCTTCCTAGTGTCTAAGATTATGAAATCAGCAGGGATGTAAAGGCCTTCAACCTTTACTAAAATGTCCTCTACTATTCCATAAACTTGTCTCAATGACTTGTCTGCCAATTGTAATGAGAACAAGGCAGGTTGTACCTCAATGATCCCCAGCTTCTCCATTACAGAGAGTGGCATAAGATTTATCCCTGACCCTAGATCACATAGAGCCTTTTCAAAGGTCATGGTGCCTATGGTACAAGGTATTAAGAACTTGCCAGGATCTTGTTTCTTTTGAGGTAGAGTTTTCTGAATCCAAGAATCTAGTTCACTAATGAGCAAGGGAGGTTCACTTTCCCAAGTCTCATTACCAAACAACTTGGCATTCAGCTTCATGATAGCTCCTAAATATTGAACAACTTGCTCCCCAGTTACATCTTCATCCTCTTCAGAGGAAGAATAGTCTTCAGAGCTCATGAATGGCAAAAGGAGATTTAATGGAATCTCTATGGTCTCTACATAAGCCTCAGATTCCCTTGGGTCCTTAATAGGAAACTCCTTCTTGTTTGATGGACGTCCCAGGAGGTCTTCCTCACTAGGATTTTCGTCCTCCTCCTCCCTTGTGCATTTGGCCACATTGATCAAATCAATGGCCTTGCACTCTCCTTTTGGATTCTCTTCTGTATTGCTTGGGAGAATACTGGGAGGAGTTTCAATGACTTTCTTACTCAGCTGGCCCACTTGTGCCTCCAGATTTCTGATGGAGGATCTTGTTTCATTCATGAAACTGAAAGTGGCCTTTGACAGATCATAGACTATATTGGCTAAATTAGAAGTGTTTTGTTCAGAATTCTCTGTCTGTTGCTGAGAAGATGATGGATATGGCTTGCTATTGCTCAGCCTATTACGTCCACCATTGTTAAAGCTTTGTTGGGGCTTTTGTTGATCCTTCCATGAGAAATTTGGATGATTTCTCCATGATGAGTTATAGGTGTTTCCATAAGGTTCACCCATGTAATTAACCTCTGCCATGGCAGGGTTCTCAGGATCATAAGCTTCTTCAGAAGCTGCCTCCTTAGTACTGTTGGATGCATGTTGCCATCCATTCAGACCTTGAGAGATCATGTTGACTTGCTGAGTCAACACTTTGTTCTGAGCCAATATGGCATTCAGAGCATCAACTTCAAGAACTCCTTTCTTCTGAGGTATCCCATTATTCACGGAATTCCTCTCAGAAGTGTACATGAATTGGTTGTTTGCAACCATGTCAATGAGTTTTTGAGCCTCTTCAGGCGTTTTCTTTAGGTGAATAGATCCACCTGTAGAATGGTCCAATGACATTTTTGAAAATTCAGATAGACCATAATAGAATATATCTAATATGGTCCATTCTGAAAACATGTCAGATGGACATCTTTTGGTCAGCTGCTTGTATCTTTCCCAAGCTTCATAGAGGGATTCACCATCTTTTTGTTTGAAGGTTTGAACATCCACTCTCAGCTTGCTCAGCTTCTGAGGAGGAAAGAATCTATCCAAGAAGGCTGTGACCAGCTTATCCCAGGAGTCCAGGCTATCCTTGGGTTGTGAATCCAACCATATTCTAGCTCTGTCTCTTACAGCAAAAGGGAAAAGTATGAGTCTGTAGACTTTAGGATCAACTCCATTCGTCTTTACAGTCTCACAGATCTGCAAGAACTCAGTTAAAAACTGGTAAGGATCTTCAGATGGAAGTCCATAAAACTTGCAGTTTTGTTGCATTAAGGCAACTAGCTGAGGTTTCAGCTCAAAGTTGTTGGCTCCAATGGCAGGAATGGAGATGCTTCTTCCATCAAATTTGGACGTTGGCTTTGTGAAGTCACCAAGCATTCTCCTTGCATTATTATTATTTTCGGCTACCATCTCCTTCTCTTGTTCGAAAATTTCTGAAAGGTTGTTTCTGGATTGTTATAATTTAGCTTCTCTTAATTTTCTCTTCAGAGTCCTTTCAGGTTCTGGATCAATTTCAACAAGAGTGCCTTTATCCTTCTTCCTGCTCATATGAAAGAGAGAAGAAAACAAGAAAAGAAAGAGGAATCCTCTATGTCACAGTATAGAGATTCCTTTATGTTAGTAGAAAAAGAAAAGAGAAAAGAAAGTAGAAGAGGGGATTCGGATATTTAGATGGAGAGAGGTGAAGAGAAGTGTTAGTAATTAAATAATTAAATAGAAGAAGAGAAGAGAGGGAGAATTTCAAAAACAATTTTGAAAAAGAGGTTAGTAATTTTCGAAAATTAGAGATAAGATAAGTCTAAAATTAAAATTTAAAACAAAAAAGAATTTTTGAAAAAGGGATGAGATGTTTTCGAAAATTAGAGAAGGAAAAGTAGTTAGGTGGTTTTGAAAAAGATAAGAAACAAACAAAAAGTTAGTTAGTTGATTGAAAAAGATATTAAAATCAAATTTTGAAAAGATAAGAAGATAAGAAGTTAGATAAGATATTTTGAAATCAAATTTTGAAAAAGATAAAATTTTTGAAAAAGATAAGATAAAAGATAAAAAGATTTAATTTTTAAAATTACTTAACTAACAAGAAACTACAAGATAAGATTCTAGAACTTAAAGATTGAACCTTTCTTAACAAGAAAGTAACAAACTTCAAATCTTTGAACCAATCACATTAATTGTTAGCTAATTTTCGAAAATTAGATGTAAAAGATAAGAAAAAGGTTTTGAAAAATATTTTAAAAAAATTTCGAAAATTAATAAGAAAAAAAGGAAAAGATTTAATTTTTGAAAAAGTTTTGAAAAGATAAGATTTTTAAAATTGAAAATTTGACTTGACTTGTAAGAAACAACTAATTTTAAAATTTTTTGATTAAGTCAACTCAAATTTTCAAAAATTATGAGAAAAATAAGGAAAATATATTTTTTTTTGAATTTTTAATGATGAGAGAGAAAAACAACAAAAATGACTCACAACATGAAAATTATGAATCAAAACTCATGATGCATGCAAGAACACTATGAATGTCAAGATGAACACCAAGAACACTTTGAAGATCATGATGAACATCAAGAACATAATTTTGAAAAATTTTTGATGCAAAGAAAACATGCAGGACACCAAACTTAGAAATCTTTAATGCATGGACTCTAACAAAGGAAAAATGCATAGGAAAAACAACAAACAACACAAAACAAGAAATCATCAAGATCAAACAAGAGGATTTACCAAGAACATCTTGAAGATCATGAAGAACACTATGAATGCATGAATTTTCGAAAAATGCAAGAAAATTTTTTTTAAAGCATGCAATTGACACCAAACTTAAAAATTGACTCAATACTCAAACAAGAAACACCAAATATTTTTTATTTTTATGATTTTCTAATTTTTTTTGTATTTTTATTTTATTTTTTTCGAAAATATTTTTGAAAAAAAACGAAAAAGAAAAGAAAACTTTTGAAAACGATTTTTGAAAAGAAAATTACCTAATCTGAGCAACAAGATGAACCGTCAGTTGTCCATACTCGAACAATCCCCGGCAACGGCGCCAAAAACTTGGTGGACAAAATTGTGATCAACAATAATGGCTCTTTGGCATGTGCCAAAAAGAACTAACTCAGCACTTTCTTTTCACAACTCCGTTCAACTTAACCAGCAAGTGTACTAGGTCATTGGTGCACGAAATTGCAATCACACTTTGCAATCCCGCACAACTAACCAGCAAGTGCACTGGGTCGTCCAAGTAATACCTTACGTGAGTAAGGGTCGATCCCATGGAGATTGTCGGCTTGAAGCAAGCTATGGTTATCTTGTAACTCTTAGTCAGGATATCAGAAATTATCAGGATTGATTGTGAAAAGTAAAAGAACATGAAATAAGTACTTGATTTGCAGTAATGGGGAACAGGTTGAGGTTTTGGAGATGCTCCATCTTCTGAGACCTTTTCTGGAGTTAAACGCCAGCTTTGGTGCCAGTTTGGGCGTTTAACTCCAAGTTTTATGCCAGTTCCAGCGTTAAACGCTGGAAATTCTGATGCTGATCTGCAACGCCGGTTTGGGCCATCAAATCTCGGGCAAAGTATGAACTATTATATATTGCTGGAAAGCCCAGGATGTCTACTTTCCAATGCCGTTAAGAGCGCGCCAATTGGGCTTCTGTAGCTCCAGAAAATCCACTCGAGTGCAGGGAGGTCAGAATCCAACAGCATCTGCAGTCCTTTTCAGTCTCTAAATCAGATTTTTGCTCAGGACCCTCAATTTCAGCCAGAAAATACCTGAAATCACAGAAAAACACACAAACTCATAGTAAAGTCCAGAAAAGTGAATTTTAACTAAAAACTAATAAAAATATACTAAAAACTAACTAGAACATACTAAAAATATATTAAAAACAATGCCAAAAAGCGTATAAATTATCCGCTCATCACAACACCAAACTTAAATTGTTGCTTGTCCCCAAGCAACTGAAAATCAAAATAGGATAAAAAGAAGAGAATATACTATAAACTCCAAAATATCAAGGAAACTTAGCTCCAATTAGATGAGCGGGACTAGTAGCTTTTTGCCTCCGAACAGTTTTGGCATCTCACTCTATCCTTTGAAGTTCAGAATGATTGGCATCTATAAGAACTCAGAACTCAGATAGTGTTATTGATTCTCCTAGTTAAGTATAATGATTCTTGAACATAGCTAATGTATGAGTCTTGGCTATGGCCCAAAGCACTCTGTCTTCCAGCATTACCACCGGATACATACATGCCACAGACACATAATTGGGTGAACCTTTTCAGATTGTGACTCAGCTTTGCTAGAGTCCCCAATTGGAGGTGTCCAGGGTTCTTAAGCACACTCTTTTGCCTTGGATCACAACTGTATTTCTTTCTTTTTCTTTCTTTTTCTTTTTCTTTCTTTCCTTTTTTTTCGAAATTTTTTTTTGTATTCACTGCTTTTTCTTGCTTCAAGAATCAATCTGATGATTTTTTAGATCCTCAATAACAGTTCTCTTTTTCCCTCATTCTTTCAAGAGCCAACAGTTTTAACATTCTCAAAACAACAAATTCAAAAGACATATGCACTGTTCAAGCATTCATTCAGAAAACAAAAAGTATTGTCACCACATCAAACTAATTCAACTAGTTTCAAAGGTAAATTCGAAGTCCTGTACTTCTTGTTCTTTTGTGATTAAAGCATTTTTCATTTAAGAGAGGTGATGGATTCATAGGACATTCATAGCTTTAAGACATGAATTTTAAATTTTATTAATTATGAATTAAGAACAAGACTCAAAAATATATATAAGATGAGACTAGAAAATAAAAATAGAAAACAAAAATTTGAATAGGCTCCTAATGATAGAGGTTTTCACAGAGTTAGGACTCAACAATCTTGATTTTGAGAAGTGGATGCTCCCTCAACTTGAGATGAGAGCTTTTGGCGTTTCAACTCTTGGAGTTCACACCCCTGCTTCTCTTGTTCCTTCAGCAATTTGCAGAGCATGCAGTTCTGATTCTGCTGTTCTTCCTTCAGTTGCTCCATAGTTTCTTGTAACTTGATGATAGATGCTTCTAGGCTGGTCCAGTAGTCAATTTTAGGGAATTCAGGGAGGAATTCCTGCGCCCTCCTCTTGATAGAGTTGTCTTGCATTTGTCCTTCCATTAACTTCTTGGTGATTGGATGTTCAATGGGTATGAATTCATCTACTCCCATCTTTACCCCAGCCTCTTTACAGAGCAAGGAGATCAAGCTTGGGTAAGCCAATTTGGCTTCAGTGGAATTCTTATTTGCAATTGTGTAGATCTCACAAGCAATCACATGATGAACCTCCACTTCTTTTCCAAGCATAATGCAATGAATCATCACTGCTCTCTTGATAGTGACCTCAGAACGGTTGCTAGTGGGCAGTATGGAATGCCCAATAAAGTCTAGCCAACCTCTTGCAATTGGTTTGAGGTCTCCCCTCTTGAGTTGGTTTAGGACACCCTTTGAATTGGTTATCCACTTAGTTTCAGGGAGGCATATGTCCTCTAGAACTTAATCCAACCCTTTATCTGCTCTCACCATTCTCCTATTAAAGGATTCAGAATCATCCTGCAGTTGAGGCAATTTGAAGATTTCTCTTATTTTGTCCAGATGGAAGTACATAACTTTCCCTCTGACCATGGTTCTGTAAGTATGGTAAGCAGTTCCAGTCATTCTCTGCTTATCTGTTAGCCACAGATTTGAGTAGAATTCCTGAACCATATTCCTTCCAACCTTTATCTCAGGATTGGTTAGAACTTCCCATCCTCTGTTTCGAATTTGCTCTTGGATCCCCGGATATTCATCTTCTTTCAGATCAAATTTAACTTCCGGGATCACTGACCTCAGACCCATTATTTTGTGATAATGGTCTTCATGTTCTTTGGTTAAGAACTTCTCTTGATTCCAAAGATTCTTTGGATTATTCTCTTTCTTTCCTCTTAAATTGGTTTGTTTTCCCTTAAGAACCATGATCTTGATGAATCTTGGCTTAGTGATCACGGAAAAGCACACTAAACTTAGGGGTTTGCTTGTCCTCAAGTAAAAGAAAGGAAAGAAGAGAGAGAGAGAGGAAGAGCAAATTCGAATGGTGTGGGGCAATGAGGGGGCTGAACGTGTATTTATAAAGTGGGGAGGAGAGATTTCGAAAAAAGATAAATTTGAAAAGAGATTTGAGAAGATATGGAAAGAATTTGAGAGAAGGGTGAGTTTTTGAACAAGATTTGGGATTAATTTGAGAGATTTGAAGAATGATTTTAGATTTTTGAAGATTTGAAAGTGAATGATGAAAGGTTGAGATGTATTTAGGTAGAAAAGTATGGGTAAGAAAAGGGAAATTTGAAAAAAATTTGATTGGAAATCAAAATCTTGGTCCCCCCACCTTTCTGGCGTTAAACGCCCAGAATGGCATCCATTCTGGCGTTTAACGCCCATTTGTTGCCCATTGTGGGCGTTTAACGCCCAGCCAGGTGCCCTGGCTGGCGTTAAACGCCAAAATTCCCTTTATCACTGGGCGTTTTTCTAAACGCCCAGGATGCTGCCCAAAATGGCACCCTTACTGGCGTTAAACGCCCAGAATGGTGCCCATTCTGGCGTTTAACGCCCAAAATGCCCCTTACTGGCATTTTTTCGCCAGTAAGCTCTTTTTCTCTGCTTTTTGCACTGAATCCTTCTGTAACTCTGTGAATTCCTTCATTTTTGATACTTGCCTTTGTAAAAACAAAACATATAACCTGCTAATGACTGGGTTGCCTCCCAGCAAGCGCTTCTTTACTGTCTTTAGCTGGACCTTTACTGAGAATCACTCAAGTCTCAGTTTTGAGCATTCCTGCTCAAAATTGCTTTCAAGATAATGCTTGATTCTCTGTCCATTAACAATGAACTTTTTGTCAGAATCAATATCTTGAAGCTCAACATATCCATATGGTGATACTCCTGTAATCACATACGGACCCCTCCATCGGGATTTAAGTTTTCCTGGAAATAATCTGAGCCTAGAGTTGAAGAGCAGAACTTTTTGTTCTGGCTCAAAGACTCTGGATGACAACTTCTTGTCATGCCACTTCTTTGCCTTTTCCTTATAAATTTTTGCATTTTCAAAGGCATTGAGTCTGAACTCCTCTAGCTCATTTAGCTGGAGCAATCTTTTTTCACCAGCTAACTGAGCATCCATGTTTAGGAATCTGGTTGCCCAGTAGGCTTTATGTTCCAGTTCCACGGGCAGATGACAGGCCTTCCCATACACCAGTTGGTATGGAGAGGTTCCTATAGGAGTCTTGAATGCTGTTCTGTATGCCCACAGAGCATCATCGAAGCTCTTTGCCCAATCCTTTCTTCGGGCTATCACAGTCCGTTCCAGGATTCTTTTTAGCTCTCTGTTAGAGACTTCAGCTTGCCCATTTGTCTGTGGATGATACGGAGTTGCCACTTTGTAGCTAATTCCATATCTAACCATAGCAGAGTATAGCTGTCTATTGCAGAAATGAGTGCCCCCGTCACTGATTAGTACTCTGGGAACACCAAATCTGCTGAAGATGTGTTTCTGGAGGAATTTCAGCACGGTCTTGGTATCATTAGTGGGTGTAGCAATTGCTTCTACCCACTTAGATACATAGTCCACTGCCACCAGAATGTAAGTGTTTGAGTATGATGGTGGGAATGGACCCATGAAGTCAATTCCCCATACATCAAACAATTCTATCTCTAATATCCCTTGTTGAGGCATGGCATATCAGTGAGGCAAGTTACCAGTTCTTTGGCAACTGTCACAGTTACGCACAAACTCTCGGGCATCTTTATAGAGAGTAGGCCAGTAGAAGCCACATTGGAGGACTTTAGTGGCTGTTCGCTCACTTCCAAAATGTCCTCCATACTGTGATCCATGGCAGTGCCATAGGATCCTTTGTGCTTCTTCTCTGGGTACACATCTGCGGATCATTCCGTCTGCACATCTCTTAAAGAGATATGGTTCATCCCAGAGGTAGCACTTGGCATCTGAAATTAATTTCTTTCTTTGCACTCTGCTGTACTCCTGGGGTATGAACCTCACAGCTTTATAATTTGCAATATCTGCAAACCATGGAGCTTCCTGAATGGCAAAGAGTTGCTCATCTGGGAAGGTCTCAGAGATCTCAGTAGAAGGGAGGGACGCCCCAGCTACTGGTTCTATTCGGGACAAATGATCAGCTACTTGGTTCTCTGTCCCTTTTCTGTCTCTTATTTCTATATCAAACTCTTGCAGAAGCAACACCCATCTTATAAGCCTGGGTTTTGAATCCTGCTTTGTGAGTAAGTATTTAAGAGCAGCATGGTCAGTGTACACAACCACTTTGGATCCTACTAGATAGGATCTAAACTTGTCAATGGCATAGACCACTGCAAGTAACTCTTTTTCTGTGGTTGTGTAATTCTTCTGTGCGTCATTTAGAACACGGCTGGCATAATAAATGACGTGCAGAAGCTTGTTATGCCTCTGTCCCAACACTGCACCAATGGCATGGTCACTGGCATCACACATTAGTTCAAATGGCAATGTCCAATCTGGTGCAGAGATGACTGGTGCTGTGACCAGCTTAGCTTTCAGGGTCTCAAATGCCTGCAGACACTGTGTGTCAAACACAAATGGTGTGTCAGCAGCTAGCAGGTTACTCAAAGGTTTTGCAATTTTCGAAAAATCCTTTATAAACCTTCTGTAGAATCCTGCATGCCCCAGAAAGCTTCTGATTGCCTTAACATTGGCAGGTGGTGGTAATTTCTCAATTACCTCTACCTTTGCCTTATCCACCTCTATTCCCCTGCTTGAAATTTTGTGCCCAAGGACAATTTCCTCAGTCACCATAAAGTGACATTTCTCCCAGTTTAAAACCAGGTTAGTCTCTTGGCACCTTTTCAGGACAAGTGCTAGGTGATTAAGACAGGAGATGAATGAGTCTCCATATACTGAGAAGTCATCCATGAAGACTTCCAGGAATTTCTCCACCATATCATAGAAGATGGATAACATGCATCTCTGAAAGGTTGCAGGAGCATTACATAGACCAAAAGGCATCCTCCTGTAGGCAAACACGCCAGAAGGGCAAGTAAATGCTGTTTTCTCTTGGTCCTGAGGATCTACTGCAATTTGGTTGTAACCTGAATAGCCATCCAAAAAGCAGTAATAATCATGACCAGCTAGTCTTTCTAGCATTTGGTCTATGAAGGGTAAAGGAAAATGATCCTTTCTGGTGGCTGTATTGAGCCTTCTGTAGTCAATACACATACGCCACCCTGTGACTGTTCTTGTAGGAACCAGTTCATTTTTTTCATTATGAACCACTGTCATGCCTCCCTTCTTGGGGACAACTTGTATAGGGCTCACCCAGGGGCTATCAGAAATAGGATAAATAATCCCAGCCTCTAGTAATTTAGTGACCTCTTTCTACACCACCTCCTTCATGGCAGGATTTAGCCTCCTCTGTGGTTGGACCACTGGTTTGGCATTATCCTCCAACAGGATTTTGTGCATGCATCTAGCTGGGCTAATGCCCTCAAGATCACTTATGGACTACCCAAGAGCTGTCTTGTGTGTCCTTAGCACTTGAATCAGTGCTTCCTCTTCCTGTGGATTTAAAGCAGAGCTTATAATCACTGGAAAAGTGTCACTTTCTCCCAGAAATGCATACTTCAGGGATGGTGGTAGTGGTTTGAGTTCAGGTTTGGGAGGCTTATCCTCCTCCTGAGGAATTTTCGAAAATTCCTTTGTTTCCACTGATTCTTTTTGATCAGGTTGAGCATCCTTGAAGATGTCCTCAAGCTCTGATTCTAGGCTTTCAGTCATATTGACCTCTTCTACCAGAAAGTCAATAATGTCAGCGCCCATGCAGTCATTTGGTGTGTCTGGATGCTGCATAGCTTTTACAGCATTCAACTTGAACTCATCCTCATTGACTCTCAGGGTTACTTCCCCTTTTTGTACATCAATGAAAGTTCGTCCAGTTGCTAGGAAAGGTCTTCCTAGAATGAGAGTCGCACTCTTGTGCTCCTCCATTTCCAGCACCACAAAGTCAGTTGGAAAGGCGAATGGCCCAACCTTGACAATCATGTCCTCTATTATGCCTGATGGATATTTAATGGAGCCATCAGCAAGTTGGAGGCAAATTCGGGTTGGTTTGACTTCCTCAGTCATCCCAAGCTTTCTGATAGTGGATGCAGGTATTAGATTGATGCTTGCTCCAAGATCACACAGGGCTGTCTTGGTGCAAGCACCTTCTAATGTGCATGGTATCATAAAGCTTCCTGGATCTTGAAGCTTTTCTGGTAAGCTTTTTAGAATGACTGCACTGCATTCATCAGTGAGAAACACTTTTTCAGTTTCTCTCCAATCCTTCTTATGACTTAAGATTTATTTCATGAATTTAGCATAAGAAGGTATTTGCTCAAGTGCCTCTGCAAATGGAATCTTTATTTCAAGAGTCCTTAGATAGTATGCAAAGCGGGCAAATTGCTTATCCTGTTCCGCTTGGCGGAGTTTTTGAGGATAAGGCATCTTGGCTTTATATTCTTCAACCTTAGATGCTGCAGGTTTATTCCTTACAGAAGTGGTTGAAGAAACCTTGTTAGAGGGATTACTGTCAGCACTCTCAGGTGTCTAATCTTCCCTTGGCGTCTGAACGCCAGGATTGGGTGGAAAATGGGCGTTTAACGCCAACTTTTCCCCCTTTTCTGGCGTTTGAATGCCATAACTGGGCAGGGAATGGGCGTTTAATGCCAGCTTTCCCCCCTTTTCTGGCGTTTGAACGCCAAAAGTGTTCCTCTCTGGGCTCTTACTGTCCTCAGAGGGATTTTGAACAGTGGTTTGGTTATCCTCTGTCAATTGTTCCTTGTTTGGCTTTTTGCTCTTTTGAGCAGTGTTATTCAGTGTCTTCCCACTCCTCAGTTGAACTGCTTGACATTCCTCTGTTATCTGTTTAGATATTTGTTGTTTTGCTTGATTCAACTGCAGTTCTATGTTCTTGTTAGCAACTTTAGTTTCATGGAGCATCTCTTTAAATTCTGCTAACTGTTCTGTCATCAGGAGCAATTGTTGATTAAGCTCGATCATCTGTTCTTGAGGATTAGGATCAGTGACTACTGTCATGACTTCCTCTTTTGGAGAGAACTCATTGCTAGAGTACAAATATTGGTTTCTAGCAACAGTGTCTATAAGCTCTTGAGCCTCTTCAATTGTCTTCCTCATGTGTATAGATCCACCAGCTGAGTGGTTTAAAGACATCTGAGCTTTTTCTGTAAGCCCATAGTAGAAGATGTCTAACTGTACCCACTCTGAAAACATTTCAGAGGGGCATTTTCTTAGCATACCTCTATACCTCTCCCAGGCATTATAAAGGGATTCATTATCCTCTTGTTTAAAGCCTTAGATGTTCAGCCTTAGCTGTGTCATCCTCTTTGGAGGGTAAAAGTGATTCAGGAATTTGTCGGATAATTGTTTTCATGTCTTTATGCTTGCTGTAGGTTGGTTATTCAACCACCTTTTAGCTTGATCTTTTACAGCAAATGGAAACAGTAATAGTCTGTAGACATCCTGATCCACCTCTTTATCATGTACTGTGTCAGCAATTTGTAAGAACTGTGGCAGAAACTCAGTAGGCTCTTCCTGTGGAAGACCGGAATACTGGCAATTTTGCTGCACTATGATAATGAGTTGAGGATTTAGCTCAAAGCTGCTTGCTTTGATGGGAGGTGTACAGATGCTACTCCCATATGCAGCTGTAATGGGGTTAGCATATGACCCCAGAGTTCTTTTGGACTGATCAATCCCACTTAGGTCCATAATGGATAAAGGGAAATGATATGGATTGCAGATAGATAAATTTTGTTTTTTTTTTTTGAATTAACCGAAAAAAATAAAATAAAATAAAAGGAAATTAAAATAAAAAAAATCGAAAATCAAAAAGAAAATAAGATCAAAGCAAATTGAGAACTGAATCAATTAGTTAATTAAAAAGATTTTGAGATTAGCAATTAGAAAGATATGATTGAAAAATTTTTATGAAAAAGATTTGATTTTTGAAAAGAGGAAAGAGAAAAACAATAAAATGACACCAAACTTAAAATTTTTAGAAAATCAAACACTAATTTTCGAAAATTTTTAAGGGAAAAACACAAAGAGGACACCAAACTTAGAATTTTTAAAGATCAAAAAGAGACTAAGGACATGCAAATTCGAAAAACTAAAAGAAAACAAAAGCATGCAATTGACACCAAACTTAAAATATGAACTAGACTCAACTAAAAGACTCTAAACCAACAAAAATAAACAGTCCTAATCTAAGCAACAAGATAAACCGTCAGTTGTCCAAACTCAACAATCCCCGGCAACGGCGCCAAAAACTTGGTGCACGAAATTGCAATCACACTTTGCAATCCCGCACAACTAACCAGCAAGTGCACTGGGTCGTCCAAGTAATACCTTACGTGAGTAAGGGTCGATCCCACGGAGATTGTTGGCTTGAAGCAAGCTATGGTTATCTTGTAACTCTTAGTCAAGATATCAGAAATTATCAGGATTGATTGTGAAAAGTAAAAGAACATGAAATAAGTACTTGATTTGCAGTAATGGGGAACAGGTTGAGGTTTTGGAGATGCTCCATCTTCTGAGTCTCTGCTTTCCTACTGTCTTCTTCTTCAAGCACGCAAGGCTCCTTCCATGGCAAGCTATATGCAAGGGTTTCACCGTTGTCAGTGGCTACCTCCCATCTTCTCAGTGGAAATGTTCAACGCACCCTGTCACGGCACGGCTATCCATCTGTCGGTTCTCAATCAGGCCAGAATAGAATCCAGTGATTCTTTTGCGTCTATCACTAACGCCCCGCCTTCAGGATTTTGAAGCTCGTCACAGTCATTCAATCATTGAATCCTACTCAGAATACCACAGACAAGGTTTAGATTTTCCGGATTCTCTTGAATGCCGCCATCAATTCTAGCTTATACCACGAAGATTCCGGTTAAAGAATCCAAGAGATATCTACTTAATCTAAGGTAGAATGGAGGTGGTTGTCAGGCACACGTTCATAGTTGAGAATGATGATGATTGTCACGGATCATCACATTCATCCGATTTAAGAACAAGTGATATCTTAGAATGGAAGCAAGCATGATTGAATGAAAAACAGTAGTAATTGCATTAATCCATCAAGACACAGCAGAGCTTCTCACCCCCAACCATGGGGTTTAGAGACTCATGCTATGGAAGGTACACAAAGAAACGTGTAAAGTGTCATGAGGTACAGAAACAATGTCAAAAGATCCTATTAATAGTAAGCTAGTAACCTAGGGTATACAGAAATGAGTAAATGACGTAAAAATCCACTTCCGGGGCCCACTTGGTGTGTGCTTGGGTTGAGCATTGATACTTTTCGTGTAGAGACCTTTTCTGGAGTTAAACGCCAGCTTTGGTGCCAGTTTGGGCGTTTAACTCCAAGTTTTATGCCAGTTCCAGCGTTAAACGCTGGAAATTCTGATGCTGATTTGCAACGCCGATTTGGGCCATCAAATCTCGGGCAAAGTATGGACTATTATACATTGCTGGAAAGCCCAGGATGTCTACTTTCCAATGCCGTTGAGAGCGCGCCAATTGGGCTTCTGTAGCTCCAGAAAATCCACTTCGAGTGCAGGGAGGTCAGAATCCAACAGCATCTGCAGTCCTTTTCAGTCTCTAAATCAGATTTTTGCTCAGGACCCTCAATTTCAGCCAGAAAATACCTGAAATCACAGAAAAACACACAAACTCTTAGTAAAGTCCAGAAAAGTGAATTTTAACTAAAAACTAATAAAAATATACTAAAAACTAACTAGATCATACTAAAAACATACTAAAAACAATGCCAAAAAGCATATAAATTCTCCGCTCATCAGTCATCCAAGTAATACCTTACGTGAGTAAGGGTCGATCCCACAGAGATTGTTGGTATGAAGCAAGCTATGGTCACCTTGTAGATCTTAGTTAGGCAGATTATTGGTTTAAATTTGATTAATGGAATAAATAGAAAATAAAAGGGATAGAAATACTTATGTAAATTAATAGTGGGAATTTCAGATAAGTCTATGGAGATGCTGTGCTCCTCTTGAATCTTTACTTTCCTATTACAGTCATCCAATCCTTCCTACTCCTTTCCATGGCAAGCTGTATGTAGGGCATCACCGTTGTCAATGGCTACATCCCATCCTCTCAGTGAAAACGTTCCTATGCTCTGTCATAGCACGGCTAATTACCTGTCGGTTCTCAATCAGGTTGGAATAGAATCCCTTGATTCTTTTGTGCTTGTCATCACGCCCAGCCTTCAGGAGTTTGAAGCTCGTCACAGTCATTCAATCCCAGAATCCTACTCGGAATACCATAGACAAGGTTTAGACTTTCCGGATCCTCATGAATGCCGCCATCTATCTAGCTTATACCACGAAGATTCTGTTGGGGAATCTAAGAGATATGCGCCCTGCCTAAAGTAGAACGGAAGTGGTTGTCAATCACGCGCGTTCATAGGTGAGAATGATGATGAGTGTCACGGATCATCACATTCATCAAAGTTAAGTATAACGTATATCTTGGAATAAGGAAAGAAGAGAAATGAATAGAAAGTAATAATAATTGTATTGAAACTTGAGGTACAGCAGAGCTCCACACCCTTAATCTATGGTGCGCAGAAACTCCACTATTGAAAATACATAAGTAAAAGGTTCAGGCATGGCCGAATGGCCAGCCCCCTCAAACGTGATCAATAGCCTCTTAAGATGAAGAATAAAACAAAACTGAGACCAAAGATGTCTAATACAATAGTAACTTATCCTATTTATACTAGACTAGCTACTAGGGTTTACATGAGTAAGTATTTGATGCATAAATTCACTTCCAGGGCCCACTTGGTGTATGTCTGGGCTGAGCTTGATCTATCCATGAGCTGAGGCTTTTCTTGGAGTTGAACTCCAAGTTATAACGTGTTTTGGGCGTTCAACTCCGGATCATGACGTTTTTCTGGCGTTTAACTCCAGACAGCAGCATGTACTTGGCGTTCAATGCCAAGTTACGTCATCAATTTCCGAATAAAGTATGGACTATTATATACTGATGGAAAGCTCTGGATGTCTACTTTTTAACGCCGTTGAGAGCGCGCCATTTGAAGTTCTGTAGCTCCAGAAAATCCATTTCGAGTGCAGGGAGGTCAGATTCCAACAGCATCAGCAGTCCTTTTGTCAGCCTTTTTCAGAGTTTTGCTCAAATCCCTCAATTTCAGCCAGAAATTACCTGAAATCACAGAAAAACACACAAACTCATAGTAAAGTCCAGAAATGTGAATTTAACATAAAAACTAATGAAAACATCCCTAAAATTAGCTTGAACTTACTAAAAACTACCTAAAAACAATGCCAAAAAGCGTATAAATTATCTGCTCATCAGTTACCTGAAACTGTAGGTCGATCTCGGATGAGATCTTTTGTGCTGGTCGGAGTTGTTGTGTCCGACTTGATGATGGTGGCTGGAGCCGCCGTGTCCGACTCGTTGGACTTGGTGAGGGTGCTGATCCTTCGTCCCCAGAGGGTGGGGGGTACCTGCAAGGGACTCCGATGCTTAAGTCAGCAAGGGTATTAAGCAGGTATTGAGTAGAATCAGCGTATGAGTTATTGATGAGCGGATAATTTGTACGCTTTTTGGCATTGTTTTTAATATGTTTTTAGTATGATCTAGTTGGTTTTTAGTATATTTTTATTAGTTTTTAGTTAAAATTCACTTTTCTGGACTTTACTATGAGTTTGTGTGTTTTTTTGTGATTTCAGGTATTTTCTGGCTGAAATTGAGGGACCCGAGCAAAAATCTGATTCAGAGACTAAAAAGGACTGTAGATGCTGTTGGATTCTGACCTCCCTGCACTCGAAGTGGATTTTCTGGAGCTACAGAAGCCCAATTGGCGCGCTCTCAACGGCGTTGGAAAGTAGACATCCTGGGCTTTCCAGCAATATATGATAGTTCATACTTTGCCCAAGATTTGATGGCCCAAACCGGCGTTCAAAGTTACCCTCAGGAATTCCAGCGTTAAACGCCGGAACTGGCACAAGAATGGGAGTTAAACGCCCAAACTGGCACCAAAGCTGGCGTTTAACTCCAAGAGGAGTCTCTACACGAAAATGCTTCATTGCTCAGCCCAAGCACACACCAAGTGGTCCCGGAAGTGGATTTTTATGTCATTTACTCATCTCTGTACACCCTAGGCTACTAGTTTTATATAAGTAGGACCTTTTACTATTGTATTAGAGAGATCTTTCAATCTTTGGATCTTTTGATCATGTTTTGATGATTGAACCCTCTTTGGGAGGCTGGCCATTCGGCCATGCCTAGACCTTGTTCTTATGTATTTTCAACGGTGGAGTTTCTACACACCATAGATTAAGGTGTGGAGCTCTGCTGTACCTCGAGTATTAATGCAATTACTATTGTTCTTCTATTCAATTCCGCTTGTTCTTGTTCTAAGATATCACTTGTTCTTCAACTTGATGAATGTGATGATCCGTGACACTCATCATCATTCTCACCTATGAACGTGTGACTGACAACCACATCCGTTCTACCTTCGATTGGGTGAATATCTCTTGGATTCCTGATACACGATGCATGGTTGATCGCCTGACAACCGAGTGCTCGCCTGACAAACGAGCCAGCCATTCCGTGAGATCAGAGTCTTCGTGGTATAGGCTAGAACTGATGGCGGCATTCAAGAGAATCCGGAAGGTCTAACCTTGTCTGTGGTATTCTGAGTAGGATTCAATGATTGAATGACTGTGACGTGCTTCAAACTCCTGAGGGCGGGGCGTTAGTGACAGACGCAAAAGAATCACTGGATTCTATTCCGGCCTGATCGAGAACCGACAGATGGATAGCTGTGCCGTGACAGGGTGCGTTGAACATTTCCACTGAGAGGATGGGAGGTAGCCACTGACAACGGTGAAACCCTTGCTTAAGCTTGCCATGGAAAGGAGTAAGAAGGATTGGATGAAGACAGTAGGAAAGCAGAGAGACGGAAGGGAAGGCATCTTCATACGCTTATCTGAAATTCCTACCAATGAATTACATAAGTATCTCTATCTTTATCTTTATGTTTTATTCGTATATCACCATACCCATTTGAGTTTGCCTGACTGAGATTTACAAGGTGACCATAGCTTGCTTCATACCAACAATCTCTGTGGGATCGACCCTTACTCGCGTAAGGTTTATTACTTGGACGACCCAGTACACTTGCTGGTTAGTTGTGCGAAGTTGTGTTTATACCATGGTGTTGAACACCAAGTTTTTGGTTTCATCACCGGGGATTATTTGAGTTGTGAAAAGTATTGATCACAATTTCGCATACCAAGTTTTTGGCGCCGTTGCCGGGGATTGTTGAGTTTGGACAACTGACGGTTCATCTTGTTGCTTAGATTAGGTATTTTTTTTCAGAATTTTTGAAGATGAATTCTAGAGTGTCATGATGATTTGTTGAAGTCTGGCTGGCCGTGAAGCCATGTCTAATTTCATTGGACCGAGGTTTCAACTTATCATCACAAGAGCTTGTTGATTTCTATCAATCTTGCTGTTGGAGCAGTGATCTGCTAAGGCTTGGCTGGCCATTGGCCATGTCTAGTGTTTTGGACCGAAGCTTTCTTTGAGAGCTTGGCTGG
The DNA here is from genome assembly GCF_003086295.3 of Arachis hypogaea. NCBI lineage: Eukaryota > Viridiplantae > Streptophyta > Magnoliopsida > Fabales > Fabaceae > Arachis > Arachis hypogaea. The sequence goes on along the minus strand of NC_092043.1, from coordinate 21,790,048 downwards.
CTGTGAAGCCATGTCTAATTCCTGGACCGGAGTCTTAGACTAAACATTGCATGATTCCTGGAATTCTCATTAAGAATTTTGATATCTTTGTCCACTTAATTTTCGAAAATCACAAAAAAAAATTTACAAAATCATAAAAACCAAAAATATTGTATGTTTCTTATTGAGACACTAGTCTCATTTTAAGTTTGGTATCAATTGCATGCATTCATTCATGTGTCTTAAGAATCTTCAAGTAATTCTTGATAATTTCTTACTCTGATCTTTGAATTCTCTTGACTTGAGTGTTTATGTGTCTCATGTGCATTCTCATTAGTGTCAGTAGTATACAAACTGCTAAGTTTGGTGTCTTGCATGCATTGTTATTTGATCTTAGTTGCATTTTGATTATTCCTCATTATTAAAAATCCAAAAATATTTTTAATTTGTGTCTTTTCAAGTCAATAATACAGAGAATTGAAGATTCAGAACATACAGCAGAGGAAGTGCACAGAAAAGGCTGGGCGTTCAAAACGCCCAGTGAAGAAGGACAGACTGGCGTTTAAACGCCAGCCAGGGTACCTGGTTGGGCGTTTAACGCCCAAAAGGGTATAGTTTTGGGCGTTAAACGCCAGAATGTGCACCATTCTGGGCGTTTAATGCCAGGATGGCACAAGAGGGAAGATTTTGTTTTCAATGCAAATTTTTTTCAAGTTTTCAAAATTTTTCAAAATCAAATCTTTTTCAAATCAAATCTTTTCAATCAAATCTTTTTCAAAATCAATTTCCTTCCTTTTTCAAAAATACTTGCTATCAATTAATGATTTGATTCAACATATCAAGTATGTTGCCTTTTCTGTTGAGAAAGGTTTAATGTTTGAATCATATCTTTTCTTGATAGCCAAGTCATCAATTTTAAAATCAAATCTTTTTAAAATGTTTTTCAAATCATATCTTCTCAATCACATTTTTTTAAAACTAATCATATCTTCTTAACCACATCTTTTTCAAAATAGCTTTCAATCAAATCTTTTTGATTTCTAATTTCAAAATCTTTTTCAAAAATCACTTGATTTCTTTTCTACTTTCATTGTCGAAAATCAATTAGTGTTTTTCAAAAATGTTTTAAAAATCTTTTACGTAATTTTCGAAAATTACTTCCCTTCTTCTCACATCCTTCTATTTTTGGACTAACACTATTCCTTAATGCAAAATTCGAACTCCATCTTCTTTGATAAGTTCGAATTTTCTACTTCTGTCTTCTACTTTTCTTTTCCTCTGACACCTAAAGGAATCCCTATACTGTGACATAGAGGATTCCACATTTTCTTGCTCCCTTCTCTTTCTTATGAGCAGGAGCAAGGACAAAAGCATTCTTGTTGAGGCTGATCCTGAACCTGAAAGGACCTTGAAGAGAAAGCTAAGAGAAGCCAAAGCACAACTCTCTGTAGAGGACCTAACAGAAATCTTCAAAGAAGAAGAACTCATGGCAGCCGAAAACAACAACAATGCCAACAATACAAGGAAGGTGCTGGGTGACTTTACTGCACCTACTCCCGACTTCTATGGGAGAAGCATCTCTATCCCTACCATTGGAGCAAACAACTTTGAGCTTAAGCCTCAATTAGTTTCTCTAATGCAACAGAATTGCAAGTTCCATGGACTTCCATTGGAAGATCCTCATCAGTTTTTAGCTGAATTCTTGCAAATCTGTGACACTGTCAAGACTAATGGGGTTGACCCTGAGGTCTACAGACTCATGCTATTCCCTTTTGCTGTAAGAGACAGAGCTAGGACATGGTTGGACTCTCAACCTAAAGAAAGCCTGGACTCTTGGGAAAAGCTAGTCAATGCCTTCTTGGCAAAGTTCTTTCCACCTCAAAAATTGAGTAAGCTTAGAGTGGAAGTCCAAACCTTCAGACAGAAGGAAGGAGAATCCCTCTATGAAGCTTGGGAAAGATACAAACAATTAATCAGAAAGTGTCCCTCTGACATGCTTTCTGAATGGAGCATCATAGGTATTTTCTATGATGGTCTCTCTGAACTATCCAAAATGTCTTTGGATAGCTCTGCTGGAGGATCTCTACATCTGAAGAAGACGCCTACAGAAGCTCAAGAGCTGATTGAAATGGTTGCAAATAACCAATTCATGTATACTTCTGAAAGAAATCCTGTGAACAATGGGACTAGTCAGAAGAAAGGAGTTCTTGAGATTGACACTCTGAATGCCATATTGGCTCAGAACAAAATATTGACTCAACAGGTCAATATGATTTCTCAAAGTCTGTCTGGAATGCAAAATGCACCAAGCAGTACTAAGGAGGCTTCATTTGAGGAAGAAGCTTATGATCCTGAGAACCCTTCAATGGAAGAGGTGAATTACATGGGAGAACCCTATGGAAACACCTATAATCCTTCATGGAGAAATCATCCAAATTTCTCATGGAAGGATCAACAGAGACCTCAACAAGGTTTCAACAACAGTAATAGTGGAAGAAACAGGTTTAGCAATAGCAAGCCTTTTCCATCATCTTCTCAGCAACAGACAGAGAGTTCTAAGCAGAATAACTTTGACTTAGCAACCATGGTCTCTGATCTAATCAAAACCACTCAAAGTTTCATGACTGAAACAAGGTCCTCCATTAGAAATTTGGAAGGACAAGTGGGTCAGCTGAGCAAGAGAATTACTGAACTCCCTCCTAGTACTCTCCCAAGCAATACAGAAGAAAATCCAAAAGGAGAGTGCAAGGCCATCAACATGGCCGAATTTTGGGAGGAAGGAGAAACAGTGAACGCCACTGAGGAAGACCTCAATGGACGTCCACTGGCTTCCAATGAGTTCCCCAATGAGGAACCATGGGAATCTGAGGCTCAAAATGAGACCATAGAGATTCCATTGGACTTACTTTTGCCATTCATGAGCTCTGATGAGTATTCTTCCTCTGAAGAGGATAAGTATGTCACTGAAGAGCAAGTTGCTAAATACCTTGGAGCAATCATGAAGCTAAATGACAAGTTATTTGGAAATGAGACTTGGGAGGATGAACCCCCTTTGCTCACCAAAGAACTGGATGACTTGTCTAGGCAGAAATTACCTCAAAAGAGACAAGACCCTGGGAAGTTTTCAATACCTTGTACCATAGGCACCATGACCTTCAAGAAGGCCTTGTGTGACTTAGGGTCAAGTGTAAACCTCATGCCTCTCTCTGTAATGGAGAAGCTAGGGATCTTTAAGGTACAAGCTGCAAAAATCTCACTACAGATGGCAGAAAACTCAAGAAAACAAGCTTATGGACTTGTAGAGGATGTTCTAGTAAAAGTTGAAGACCATTACATCCCTACTGATTTCATAGTCCTAGAGACTGGGAAGTGCATGGATGAATCCATCATCCTTGGCAGACCCTTCCTAGCCACAGCAAAGGCTGTGATTGATGTTGATAGAGGAGAGTTGATCATTCAAGTGAATGAAGAATCCTTTGTGTTTGAGGCTCAAGGATATCCCTCTGTCACCTTGGAGAAGAAGCATGAAGAGCTTCTCTCAAAACAGAGCCAAACAGAGCCCCCACAGTCAAACTCTAAGTTTGGTGTTGGGAGGCCACAACCAAATTCTAAGTTTGGTGTTGAACCCCCACATTCAAACTCTAAGTTTGGTATTGGGAGGTTCCAACATAGCTCTGAGCATTTCTGAGGCTCCATGAGAGTCCTCTGTCAAGCTAATGACATTAAAGAAGCGCTTGTTGGGAGGCAATCCAATGTTATATTTTATCTATTCTCTTTTGTTATTTTATGTCTTTTGTAGGTTGATGATCATGAGAAGTCACAAAATCAATGAAAAAAAGCAAAAACAGAATGAAAAACAGAAAGAAAAATAGCACACCCTAGAGGAAGAACCTGCTGGCGTTTAAACGCCAGTAAGGCTAGCTGTTGGGCGTTTAACACCCAGTCTGGCACCATTCTGGGCGTTTAATGCCAGAAAGGGGCACCAGACTGGCGTTAAATGCCAGAAAAGGGCAAGAAGCTGGCGTTAAACGCCAGAAATGGGCACCAGCCCGGCGTTCAACGCCAGAATTGGCTCAAAACGCAATTTTTCTTGCCATTTGGTGCAGGGATGACTTTTCCTTGACACCTCAGGATCTGTGGACCCCACAGGATCCCCACCTACCCTACAACTCTCTCTCTCTTCTTCACCCATTCACCAATCACCTCAACACCTCTTCCCCAAAAAAAACCTTCACCTATCAAATCCCATCTTTCTCTTCACCACTCACATCCATCCTTCATAAAACCCCACCTACCTCACCATTCAAATTCAAACCACTTTCCCACCCAAACCCACCCTCACTTGACCGAACCCTACACCTCCCCCACTCCTATATAAACCCTTCTTCACTCCTTCATTTTCACACAACCTAAACACCACTTCTTCCCCTTTTGGCCGAACACAAAGCCATTCCCTTCTTCCTCATTTTTTCTTCTTCTACTCTCTTCTTTCTTCTTTTGCTCGAGGACGAGCAAATCTTTTAAGTTTGGTGTGGTAAAAGCATTGCTTTTTGTTTTTCCATAACCATTTATGGCATCCAAGGCCGGAGAAACCTCTAGAAAGAGGAAAGGGAAGGCAAAAGCTTCCACCTCCGAGTCATGGGAGATGGAGAGATTCATCTCAAGGGTGCATCAAGACCACTTCTATGAAGTTGTGGCCTTGAAGAAGGTGATCCCCGAGGTCCCTTTTTCACTCAAAAAGGGTGAATATCCGGAGATCCGACATGAGATCCGAAGAAGAGGTTGGGAAGTTCTTACCAACCCCATTCAACAAGTCGGAATCTTAATGGTTCAAGAGTTCTATGCCAATGCATGGATCACCAAGAACCATGATCAAAGTGTGAACCCAGATCCAAAGAATTATCTTACTATGGTTCGGGGGAAATACTTGGATTTTAGTCCGGAAAGTGTAAGGTTGGCATTCAATTTGCCCATGATGCAAGGAGATGAACATCCTTACACTAGAAGGGTCAACTTTGATCAAAGGTTGGACCAAGTCCTCACAGTCACATGTGAAGAGGGTGCCCAATGGAAGAGAGATTCAAGAGGGAAGCCGGTTCAATTGAGAAGGCATGACCTCAAGCCCGTGGCTAGAGGATGGTTGGAGTTTATTCAACGCTCAATCATTCCCACTAGCAACCGGTCCGAAGTTACCATAGACCGGGCTATCATGATTCATAGCATCATGATTGGAGAAGAAATAGAAGTTCATGAGGTTATAGCTCAAGAACTCTATAAGGTGGCGGACAAGTCCTCTACCTTGGCAAGGTTAGCCTTCCCTCATCTCATTTGTCACCTCTGTTATAGTTGACATAGAGGGAGACATCCCTATTGATGAGGACAAGCCCATCACTAAGAAGAGGATGGAGCACACAAGAGACCCCACTCATCATGAGATCCCTGAGATTCCTCAAGGGATGCACTTTCCTCCACAAAACTATTGGGAGCAACTAAACACCTCCCTAGGAGAATTGAGTTCCAACATGGGACAACTAAGGGTGGAGCACCAAGAACACTCCATCATCCTCCATGAAATTAGAGAAGATCAAAGAATCATGAGAGAGGAGCAACAAAGACAAGGAAGAGACATTGAGGAGCTCAAGCACTCCATAGGATCTTCAAGAGGAAGAAAGAGCCGCCATCACTAAGGTGGACCCGTTCTTTAATTTCCTTGTTCTTTATTTCTCTATTCTTCGAAAATTATGCTTATGTTTATCTATGTTTGTGTCTTGTGATCATTAGTGTCTTAGTGTCTATGCCTTAAAGTTATGAATGTCCTATGAATCCATCACCTCTCTTAAATAAAAATGTTCTTAATTGAAAGAGAAGAATTGCATGAATTTTGAATTTTATAACAGTTTGATTATTTTGATGTGGTGGCAATATTTTTGTTTTCTGAATGTATGCTTAAACAGTGCATATGTCTTTTGAATTTGTGGTTCATGAATGTTGGCTCTTGAAAGAATGATGAAAAAGGAGACATGTTACTGAGGATATGAAAAATCAATAAAATGATTCTTGAAGCAAGAAAAAAGTAGTGATTCAAAAAAAAAAAAGAGAGAAAAACGAAAAAAAAGAGGGAAGAAAAGAAAACGAAAAAATAAAGAGAGAAAAAAAATAAAGTTGTGATCCAAGGTAAAAAGAGTGTGCTTAAGAACCCTGGACACCTCTAGTTGGGGACTCTAGCAAAGCTGAGTCACAATCTGAAAAGGTTCACCCAATTATGTGTCTGTGGCATGTATGTATCCGGTGGTAATACTGGAAGACAGAGTGCTTTGGGCCACAGCCAAGACTCAATAAGTAGCTATGTTCAAGAATCATCATACTTTACTAGGAGAATCAATAATAATATCTGGATTCTAAGTTCCTAAAGAAGCCAATCATTCTGAATTTCAAAGGATAGAGTGAGATGCCAAAACTATTCAGAGGCAAAAAGCTAAAAGCCCAGCTCATCTAATTAATACTGTTCTTCATAGATGTTTTTGGAATTCATTGCATATTCTCTTCTTTTTATCTTATTTGATTTTCAGTTGCTTGAGGACAAACAACAATTTAAGTTTGGTGTTGTGATGAGCGGATAATTTGTACGCTTTTTGGCATTGTTTTTAGTATGTTTTTAGTATGATCTAGTTGGTTTTTAGTATATTTTTATTAGTTTTTAGTTAAAATTCACTTTTCTGGACTTTACTATGAGTTTGTGTGTTTTTCTGTGATTTCAGGTATTTTCTGGCTGAAATTGAGGGACCCGAGCAAAAATCTGATTCAGAGACTAAAAAGGACTGTAGATGCTGTTGGATTCTGACCTCCCTGCACTCGAAGTGGATTTTCTGGAGCTACAAAAGCCCACTTGGCGCGCTCTCAACGGCGTTGGAAAGTAGACATCCTGGGCTTTCCAGCAATATATGATAGTCCATACTTTGCCCAAGATTTGATGGCCCAAACCGGTGTTCAAAGTCACCCTCAGGAATTCCAGCGTTAAACGCCGGAACTGGCACAAGAATGGGAGTTAAACGCCCAAACTGGCACCAAAGCTGGCGTTTAACTCCAAGAGGAGTCTCTACACGAAAATGCTTCATTGCTCAGCCCAAGCACACACCAAGTGGGCCCGGAAGTGGATTTTTATGTCATTTACTCATCTCTGTACACCCTAGGCTACTAGTTTTCTATAAGTAGGACCTTTTACTATTGTATTAGAGAGATCTTTCAATCTTTGGATCTTTTGATCATGTTTTGATGATTGAACCCTCTTTGGGAGGCTGGCCATTCGGCCATGCCTAGACCTTGTTCTTATGTATTTTCAACGGTGGAGTTTCTACACACCATAGATTAAGGTGTGGAGCTCTGCTGTACCTCGAGTATTAATGCAATTACTATTGTTCTTCTATTCAATTCCGCTTGTTCTTGTTCTAAGATATCACTTGTTCTTCAACTTGATGAATGTGATGATCCGTGACACTCATCATCATTCTCACCTATGAACGTGTGACTGACAACCACCTCCGTTCTACCTTCGATTGGGTGAATATCTCTTGGATTCCTGATACACGATGCATGGTTGATCGCCTGACAACCGAGTGCTCGCCTGACAAACGAGCCAGCCATTCCGTGAGATCAGAGTCTTCGTGGTATAGGCTAGAACTGATGGCGGCATTCAAGAGAATCCGGAAGGTCTAACCTTGTCTGTGGTATTCTGAGTAGGATTCAATGATTGAATGACTGTGACATGCTTCAAACTCCTGAGGGCGGGGCGTTAGTGACAGACGCAAAAGAATCACTGGATTCTATTCCGGCCTGATCGAGAACCGACAGATGGATAGCCGTGCCGTGACAGGGTGCGTTGAACATTTCCACTGAGAGGATGGGAGGTAGCCACTGACAACGGTGAAACCCTTGCTTAAGCTTGCCATGGAAAGGAGTAAGAAGGATTGGATGAAGACAGTAGGAAAGCAGAGAGACGGAAGGGAAGGCATCTTCATACGCTTATCTGAAATTCCTACCAATGAATTACATAAGTATCTCTATCTTTATCTTTATGTTTTATTCGTATATCACCATACCCATTTGAGTTTGCCTGACTGAGATTTACAAGGTGACCATAGCTTGCTTCATACCAACAATCTCTGTGGGATCGACCCTTACTCGCGTAAGGTTTATTACTTGGACGACCCAGTACACTTGCTGGTTAGTTGTGCGAAGTTGTGTTTATGCCATGGTGTTGAACACCAAGTTTTTGGTTTCATCACCGGGGATTATTTGAGTTGTGAAAAGTATTGATCACAATTTTGCATACCAGTTATACCTAGGTGCTCTAGTGTATTTATAATGGTGAGATGTGACCTTCTGTGAATAAGATAAGTTAGTTATCTTATCTTATCTTATCTTCAAGTGAGGTCATCTTATCTTCAAGGGAACCGCCCTCCTCTCTGTAGAGTTGGGCCACCTTAGGATTTGGGGCGTGTTCCTCTATTTGGGCCCTTCTTTGGGCTTTCCTGGTGACTTGGCCGAGCTCTTTGGAAAGAGGTCGGGTTGTCCTGACCTGAAGAGGTCGGTTGCTTTGTCTGTCGAACATCCCGGGTAGGACAGCTCGACGCAGGGTATGAACAGTGCCCCTGCTTGAGCTCGGCCTTTCTGTTGAGGTCGAGTTTTTTGACTTCGGTCCTTTCATGACGAAGCCGAACTCAAGCATTTTGTCGATTTCTTCTTTTTGTAGAATCTTTTGAATGTAGAACGTTTTCCTCTAAAGGCGCGCGCTTTGCTTTTGGGAATGTGAAAGGGTTTAATACCTTCATTAATTGGTATTAATTGCCCCGCTTTCTCCTGGCTTTTATTTTGAATTTTCTTAATCAAAAACGGTTTCTCTTCTTCGCTCTTCTTCGTAACTTCTCCCTTTACTCTCTCATTTTCTGTTTATTTCGTAACTTCTTCCTGCAACGTCTGTTCTGTCATTGCTCTCTGTGGAAGAGGGGTGATTTCCAGATTTTCTCCTTCTATCTTTGCGGTTTTTCGCTTCGAGGGGTGGCTTTGTTGCTTCTGCTCTTCGGCTTTCCTTTGAGGTTTTTCTTCTATTTCTCCAGGTTCTATTTCTCTTCCTCTGTTCCTTTTATATGTCGGTAAAAAGTTTGAATTTCGCTCAGAGAAAGTTGGGATCTTTCTATTTTTACCATGCTTGATTGTTTGCGTGTTCTGGAATTTCTTCGTTTTTTGATGCAAGTCTTTTGCTTTTCTCGTTGCTTGAATCTTTTCTTAGGGCTTTTGCATGTTGTCGTCACTTCTGGTTGCGCCTTTGATGATGATTTTTGCTTGATCTTGAAAAGGTTTGCGTCTTTAGTGATTTTCTGCTTGGCATTTTTGATGTTTGACAATGCTTTTTGCTGATAGACTGTAGGAAGGTGGTGACTTTGTGTTTTTGATTTTACTTCCTTTGTTTCCTTTGAGACTTTATTTTCTTTCTGATGAGTGCCGGGGCGTAAGCTGTAGAAATTTCTTGAATCCTTACTTTATTACTGTCTCCAAAGGATTCCCCAGGATTTTGGTTTGAATCTTGGGGCTTTCCTTTTTTGTTCGTCCGTCGAGTTGTTTTTGCCCCTTGTCCGAGATGCTTTTTTAGTAATCCACTCTTCTTTTCTTATTGTAGGATTTAGTTGGCCTCATGTCTTCTCGCAATAACATTGTAGAGATGCCTTCCCGGGTTCCTGATGGCATGGCTGATTGGGTGGACTCAATGGCCTTATGTGTGTCTCCTTGGTTGATTCCGAGTTTTGCGCGCAGCTTAGGCAGTTTCATAGGGTCTGTAGTAATCCAGGTGATGAGAAGAACTATGAACTTGTCCCTCCCTCCTCCGAAGAGAGAGTCTGCTTCTCTACTCGGGTTGTTGACGATCGCCCTTTCTTCTATGTTTATGACTTTTTCTTTGGTCCGTTGGGTATCACCCTTCCTTTTACTAAATTTGAGGCTAACTTGTTATGGTCCTGCAATGTCGCCCCTCTCAACTTCACCCTAATTCCTGAGCTTTCATAAAGATTTTTCAATTGTTGTGCAATGGTTTTGGTATCCCTGCTTCCCAATCTCTCTTTTTCTATCTGTTTGTCTTGACTAAGCCCGGAGTGGTAAAAAAGAAGGTAGCTTGGGTCTCCTTTCGCTCTACCCAGGGAAAGAAGGTCTTTTCCATGTTTGACGAGTCATTCCTGATTTTAAAAACTACTTTTTCAAGGTCCGAGCTGTTGAAGGAGCTCGGCCCTTCTTTCTGGACAAAAATGATGAGCCTGCTTTTCCCTTGGAATGGCAAAAGGATGTGAGGGTGTCCCGATATACGTGGGAAATGTTGGATGAGGCTGAGCGAGCCTTTGTGACTGTCTTGGAAGAACACTGGGGGCAACCTCCCCATCTCGACACAAAGAAATTTCTAACCAATCCCTCTCTTCTTCAAACAGAGCTGGGTATTTTGTGTTTCCTTTTTTATCTTTTTATATTGCTTGTGATTGTCCTTTCCGACTTGTGGCTTGATTCCTATTTTATTTGCAGAGGCAATGAAGAATAATGAAGCCATGAAAGCTGTTAAAAGGGCGCAGAGGGCGACTGCTGCTAGAAACATCTCGGCCAAGGTGGCTGGGGAAGGATCCTCCCAAGTGCACGCGAAGCCGTCTGTGCCGAGTTCTCCTGGGGTGAAGAAGGTGATCCCCACTCCCCGGGTTCGTCTGGTGGATCCTCACCCTACTTCTGCTACTCCTTCTGTTGCTCCTCCCAATAAAAAACAAAAAACAGCTGAGCCTTTCGACCTCAACGCTTCCGATTTTAATGCTATTGAATTTGTGGATCAGCAAATCGGTCCCTATGGTACCCTCTCGATGGACGATGTGTCCATCCTTCATCATTTAGAATTTATGGCTTGAAATCACGTACAGATGGCGTATATGGCGGCTGCTATATACCGGACTGCTCAAAATCTTCCTCTCCATGCTACCAAGGCATTTATGGAGGAGGCAAAGCAGGAGTTTGACCGGATGAAGGGGCTGAAGGAGGAGCTTGAATTGAAGGTGACCAAGTTGGAGAAGGATCTAGAGAATGAGAAGGCGAGTTCCGTTTCACTGGCGGCTTCTTTGAGGTTGGCCGAGGACACAGCCTTGATGCATAAGGAGAGTTACGTTACGACTTATCGGGAGGTGATGCGCTTGAGGGAGGAGTTGAACAATGCCTGGGAAGATTATTCTGAGCTCCAAGGTAATCTTGTTGGCAGCGTGACTGCTGCTTACGAGAACTTGAAGGAGCAAGTTTGGGTCATTGCTCCCGAGGCCGATCTCACCCCTTTCAGCCTGGACAATATTGTCAGGGATGGCAAGATTGTCCCTGATGATGATGGTGATGATGATACTGATCTTCCTCCTGTGTCCTCTGCCAAAGTGTCGACCTCTTCTGCTCCTCCGGTTGCACCTGATTCGGATTGCCAGGTTCTGAACCGGAAGGATGGAACTATAGATGCCGTGCCTATTCAGACTCGTCCTCCTTCTCCTTGTTCTGATGATGCCAAGAAGGCTCCTCATGCTTGTGATCTCTTTCTAGATATTTATGTAGTTGGCCCGGCTTGTGGGCTTTTTAAAACTGTTTATTTTGCTGACGGTTTCTAGTTGCTTGTTTTAGCAACTTTATTTTGAAAAACAAAAAGTAGCTCGCTATCTTTAGTAGGTGTTGATGGCCGCCGAGGCTTTTATAACTTTGTGGTTTATATGAAGGTTTTTGACTTGTTTTTTCTTCTGCTTTCTGAGAATGCTGGAACCTTGTAGCTCGACTTCTTGGGATTGCTTTGTTCATGGCTTGGATCCTTTGAGTTTGTGTCTATGTGGGTCCGACCTATTTCTCGGTTTTCTTGCTTTCATACGTACTTTTGGCGCTCCGTAACCGATTCTTTTGCGTTGGTCCCCTTCTAAGTTACTTTTGTAATCCCTTTTTCTAGGAACTTTATTAGGATTACTTTTATAACTTGTAGGAGATTGACTTCGTTAGATCGATTTCTTTCTAAGTTATTTTTTTGATCCTCTTTCTTGGACCTTTGTCAAGTTGCTTTCAGGGATTACTTTTATAACTTCATTTTGTAGGAAATCGACTTCGTTAGGTCGATCTCTTCTTAAGTTATTTTTGTAATCCTCTTTCTTGGACCTTTGTCAGGTCTCTTTCAGGGATTACTTTTTTAACTTCATTTTGTAGGAAATCGACTTCGTTAGGTCGATCTCTTCTTAAGTTATTTTTGTAATCCTCTTTCTTGGACCTTTGTCAGGTCTCTTTCAGGGATTACTTTTATAACTTCGTTTTGTAGGAAATTGACTTCGTTAGGTCGATCTCTTCTTAAGTTATTTTGTAATCCTCTTTCTTGGACCTTTGTTAGGTCTCTTTCAGGGATTACTTTTATAACTTCGTTTTGTAGGAAATCGACTTCGTTAGGTCGATCTCTTCTTAAGTTATTTTTGTAATCCTCTTTCTTGGACCTTTGTCAGGTCTCTTTCAGGGATTACTTTTATAACTTCGTTTTGTAGAAAATCGACTTCGTTAGGTCGATCTCTTCTTAAGTTAAAGTAATCCTCTTTAATAGGGTTGGCCAGACCTCTTTCCAGGGTTTACTTGTAACTTGGGTTGACTTGGTCCGACTTCTGTACGTCGGCCAGTCTTTAAGTTATTATTTTAACTATCCGTAAGACCTCGTCAGGTTCTTTTTTGGTTTGCTTTCGATAACTTCTTACATTATTCTGTGTTCATCTTTGCCGATTTGTAGAAAGTGGTTGGCATCTTTAGATCGTCTTTGGGGTGAATCGCGTTTTCACCTTTATCGAACGGTTATCTTTATCGTGATCGTGCAGTGAAATTGTTTTTCACTTTTTGCCGATCTGTTGCTTTATAATCGGACGATGAATAATTCAGATTAATGCGTCTTGAAATCTTGTAGAATATCTAAATAAGTTTTATTGAAAGAAAAGTGTGAAATATATATATGTGGGAATTTTTTCATCCCTTTCAAGTCGGATAGTGTCTAGGTCTCAGCCTGGTGCCTCATTAAAAAACCTTTTCAGGAAAAAGAGTGCATCCAATAATGAGTTCCTTTACCTTTTCTAACTGTAGTACCTTCTTTTGTTGTAGGCGTGACATGATTTGGGAAGCTCTCGTCCATCGAGTTCGGTCAGTTTGTAGTAGCCCTTCCCAAGTACTTCTATAACTCGGTAGGGTCCTTTCCAGTTTGCTGCCAGCTTTCCTTCTCCTGGTCGAGTTGTTCCAATATCATTTCGGATTAGGACAAGATCATTCTCTGCAAAACTTCTCGATACTACCCTTTGATTATATCTGGAAGCCATTCGGTGCTTTAGAGCTTCTTCTTTGATCCGAGCTCTTTCTTGGATTTCTGGAAGTAAGTCGAGCTCTTCTCTTTGAAGTTGAGAATTGGTTTGTTCATTGTAGTGGACTACTCGGGGAGACCCTTCCTCGACTTCTATTGGAATCATTGCCTCCACTCCGTATGCTAATCGAAATGGTGATTCGTTCGTAGTGGAATGGGGGGTTGTTCGATACGCCCATAGGACTTGTGGAAGTTCCTTGGCCCAAGCCCCCCTTTGCTTCTTGCAGTCTCCGTTTCAGCCCGGCCAGTATGACTTTGTTGGCCGCTTCGACTTGTCCATTGGCTTGGGGATGTTCGACGGAGGTGAACTGGTGTTTTATATTCAAGTCGGCCACTAGTTTTCTGAAGCCTGCATCTGTGAATTGGGTGCCATTGTCTGTGGTGATGGAGTATGGGACCCCGAACCTTGTAATGATGTTCCTATATAGGAATTTCCGACTTCTTTGGGCGGTAGCATTGGCTAGGGGTTCTGCCTCGATCCACTTTGTAAAGTAATCTACCCCTACTATTAGAAATTTAACTTGTCCTGATCCCTGGGGAAAGGGGCCGAGAAGATCGAGTCCCCATTTTGAAAACGGCCAGGGCGAAGTTATGCTGATGAGTTCTTCTGGCGGGGCAATGTGGAAGTTGGCATGTTTCTGACATGGTGGACATGTCTTTACAAATTCTGTGGCTTCTTTCTGTAATGTTGGCCAATAGAACCCTGCCTGGAGTACTTTTTTGGCGAGGGCCTGCGCTCCGAGATGATTGCCACAAATGCCACCGTGAACTTCTTCTAACACTTCCTTTGTGTGGGAGGTCGGCACGCATTTTAATAATGGTGCTGAGATCCCTCGTTTGTATAGGATGTTGTTTATGATGGTGTAGTACTGTGCCTCCCTTTTCAACCTCTTTACCTCCTTTTCTTCTGTGGGAAGTGTTCCTGTTTTGAGGTAGTTGATTATGGGGGTCATCCATCCTTGATCCTGGTTTTCTATGGCTAGGACTTTTTCTTCTTCCGAGATTGACGGGTTCTGTAATATTTCTTGGATGAGGCTTCTATTGTTGCCGCCTGGCATGGCTAATTTCGAGAGTACGTCAGCTCGGGCATTTTGTTCGCGGGGGATGTGGCAGATCTTATATTCCCTGATTTGTCCGAGCTGTTCCTTGGTCTTATCCAAATACTTTTTCATGATGGGATCTTTAGCTTGGTAGCTCCCTGTTATTTGTGATGTGACCACTTGTGAATCGCTGTAAATGTTGAGTTTTTGAGCTCCCACCTCTTCAGCCAGCTTCAACCCAGCTAACAATGCTTCGTATTCCGCCTAGTTATTTGAGGCTGGGAACCCGAACTTGAGGGAGAGCTCGACTTGGGTTCCTTGGTTGCTTTCTATTATTATGCCTGCGCCGCTTCCAGTTTTATTTGAAGAACCGTCCACATAGAGATTCCATTCTGTGAGGGTTTCCTAGACATCTGTGAATTCTGTGATAAAGTCGGCCAGATACTGTGATTTGATGGCCGTCCGAGCTTCATATTGGAGGTCAAATTCTGACAGCTCAACTGCCCATTGTAAAATTCTGCCTGCTAAATCTGTTTTCTGCAATATTCCTTTTAGGGGCTGGTTAGTTCGAACCTTAATGGTGTGAGCCTAGAAGTAAGGGCAGAGTCGTCAGGATGTTAGAATGAGAGTATAGGCGAATTTTTCTATTTTCTGGTAGTTCAGCTCGGATCCCGGTAGTGCTTTGCTGATGAAGTATACGGGTTATTGTCCATTCTCGCCTTCTCTGACTAGTGCTGAGGCTATTGCTCGGCTTCCTACTGCGAGATATAATATGAGTGGTTCTCCTTCTCATGGTCGAGATAGGATAGGTGGCCGTCCTAAGAACCTTTTAAAGTCTTGGAAGGCTTGTTCATATTCTGTTGTCCATTCGAACTGTTTTCCCTTTCTTAAAGTAGCATAGAAGGGGAGAGATCTTATCGCAGCTCCTGCTAGGAATCGGGATAAGGCGGCCAATCTCCCATTGAGTTGTTGTACTTCTTTGACACAGGTTGGGCTCTTCATGTTGAGTATGGCCTGACACTTGTCTGGATTTGCTTCAATTCCTCTTTGTGTGAGCATGAAACCTAAGAATTTGCCCGCCTCTACTGCAGAGGTGCATTTCGCGGGATTGAGTCGCATGTCATGCTTTCTTATGGTGTCGAACACTTGGGCCAGATCGGACAATAATGTCTCTTCGCTTTGTGTTTTTATTAGCATGTCGTCCACGTAGACTTCCATGACCTTTCCGATGTGATCTGAGAAGACTTTATTTATTAGTCTTTGATAAGTAGCTCATGCGTTCTTGAGACCGAAAGGCATCACAATGTAGCAGTAGTTTGCTTTCGGTGTTAAGAACGAGGTCTTTTCTTGATCTGGTGGGTACATGGGGATTTGGTTGTACCCCGAGTAAGCGTCCATAAACGAGAGATATCTATATTCGGAGGAAGCATCTACCAGAGCATCAATACTTGGGAGTGGATACGGATCTTTTGGACAAGCTTTGTTGAGATCGGTGTAATCGGTGCACATTCGTCACTTCCCGTTTGATTTTTTCACCAAGATGACGTTGGCTAGCCATAGTGGGTATTTGACTTCTCTTATGAATCCTGCTTCCAGTAGTGCTTGTACTTGTTCTTCCACAGCCTGGGATTGCTCTGGCCCAAGTTTTCATCGTCTCTGCTGTATCGGCCGAGATCCTAGATAAACCGCCAACTTGTGGCTCATTAGCTTAGGGTCTATTCCTGGCATGTCTGCGGCTTTCCACGCGAAGAGATCAACATTATCTCGTAAGAATTGTATTAGTAACTCTTTTGAATCTTCTCTTAGGATTGTGCCGATACTAGTTATTTTTTCCGAAGTATCCCCGATCTGAATCTTTTCTATTGCACCTTCTGGTTGTGGACGAAGCTCTTCTCGTCGTTGGGCTCCGCCCAGCTCGATTGTGTGGAACTCTTCTCCCCTACCTCTCAGGTTTAGGCTTTCATTATAACAGTGACGTGCCATCTTTTGATCTACTTTTATCGTGGCTATTCCTTTCGTAGTGGGGAATTTCATACATAGATGTGGGGTCGAGACTATCACGCCAAGTTGGTTGAGTATTGTCCGACCTATGAGAGCATTGTAAGCTGAACTTACATCGACCACGATGTAGTCTATTTTGAGGGTCCTGGATTGGTTCCCTTTTCCGAAGGTTGTATGTAGTGGTATGTATCCCAGTGGTTGAATCGGGGTATCTCCTAGTCCGAACAGACTGTTTGGATATGCTTTAAGTTCTTTTTCTTCTAAGCCGAGTTTATCGAAGGCTGTTTTGAATAAGATGTCGGTGGAACTCCCTTGGTCTATTAAGGTACGGTGTAGATTGGCGTTCGCCAATATGATGGTGATGACCATGGGATCGTCGTGTCCTGAGATGATGCCGGAAGCGTCCTCTTTAGTGAACGTTATTGCCAGGATGTTGAGTGCTTCCTCCTTTCCCTCGACATGATATACTTCTTTGAGATATCTTTTGCGAGATGATTTGGAGATCCCACCTCCTGCGAATCCACCATGTATCATGTGGACATGTCTCTCTGGTGTCCGAGGTGATCGTTCAGTTCACTCGGTATCTTCATCCCTTCGTCTCTTTCTTTGATCATTATCTCGGGTGGCCAGAAATCGATCTAATTTTCCCTCTCTCACCAACTTTTCTATGATATTTTTTAAGTCGAAGCATTCGTTTGTGGAGTGTCCACGGACTCGATGATATTCACAATATTCCTTCCGGTTTTCTCCTCCCTTTTTGCCTTTGAGTGGTCGTGCTGGGGGGATTTTTTCCGTATGGCAGACTTCTTTGTATATCTCGACCAGGGATGCCCTAAGAGGAGTGTAATTATGGTATTTTTTTATTTTCTCCCCTTGTCGATCTTCTTTCCTCTTGAATTCCTTGTCTTTGTCTCGATAGGAGGTCCCTGATTTTGAGGTCTCTCCTAACCGAGTGTTTTCTTCCATGTTGATATATTTTTCTGCTCGTTCATGTACTTCGTCCAAGGAGGTCGGGTACTTTTTTGATATAGATTGGCTAAAAAGTCCTTCTTGTAGGCCGTTGATGAGTCCCATGATGGCGGCTTCTGTTGGTAAACTTTGTATGTCCATGCACATTTTGTTGAATCTTTCCATGTAGTTTCGGAGGCTCTTCCGATCTCCTTGTTTGATCCCTAGTAAGCTGGGGGCGTGCTTGGCCTTATCTTTCTGAATGGAGAATCTGGCTAGGAATTTTTTAGCTAGGTCATCAAAGTTTGAGATGGACTTTGGGGGTAGGCTGTCGAACCATCGGATTGTTGTCTTTGTGAGAGTTGTTGGAAAGGCTTTACAGCGAACAGCATCTGGGGCGTCAGTAAGGTACATTCTGCTTCTGAAGTTGCTGAGATGGTGGTTGGGATCCATGGTGCCATCGTATAGGATCATATCTGGGAGTTTGAAGTATTTTGGAATTTTGGTTTTCATAATTTCCCTGGTGAACGGGTCTTGCTCTTTGCGTGAATTTTCTTCAGGATTGGCCTAGGGGGCTTTTAATTTAAGGTCAGCTTCTAATTGCTGTAGTTTTTCTTCCAAATCTCGACGTCACCGTACCTCTCTTTGTAGATCTTTTTCGATTTCTCGTTGTTGTTGGGTTTCTTTTTCAAGTTGCTTTAGGCGATCTAGGAGCGCTTCTATTGCCCCGGAATTTGGTGAGTCTTTGTCCTTGTTGGTTTTCGAGGTATTTTGTAGCGTGACGTCCGCGTTCTTGTGCGGTGTTCTATCTTCCAGACCTGAATCATGGTCGTTGTCATGGTCGTCTGCCATGGTGATGGGATGACTTCCAGGTTCCCCGGCAATGGCACCAATGTTCTGAGGGTTACCTGAAACTGTAGGTCGATCTCGGACGAGATCTTCTGTGCTGGTCGGAGTTGTTGTGTCCGACTTGATGATGGTGGCTGGAGCCGCCGTGTCCGACTTGTTGGATTTGGTGAGGGTGCTAATCTTTCCTCCCCGGAGGGTGGGGGTTACCTGCAAGGGACTCCGATGCTTAAGTTAGCAAGGGTATTAAGCAGGTATTGAGTAGAATCAGCGTATGAGTTATACCTAGGTGCTCCAGTGTATTTATAATGGTGAGATGTGACCTTCTGTGGATAAGATAAGTTAGTTATCTTATCTTATCTTATCTTCAAGTGAGGTCATCTTATCTTCAAGGGAACTGCCCTCCTCTCTATAGACTTGGGCCGCCTTAGGATTTGGGGCATGTTCCTCTATTTGGGCCCTTCCTTGGGCTTTCCTGGTGACTTGGCCGAGCTCTTTGGGAAGAGGTCGGGTTGTCCTGACCTGAAGAGGTCGGTTGCTTTGTCTGTCGAACATCCCGGATCGGACAGCTCGACCCAGGGTATGAACAAGAAGCAATCGCGATTGAATAGAAAATAGTAGTAATTGCATTAATTCATCAAGACACAGCAGAGCTCCTCACCCCCAACCATGGGGTTTAGAGACTCATGCCGTCAAAGGTACAATAAGGAATGTAAAAATGTCATGAGGTACAAAGTAAATCTCTAAAAGTAGTTTTTATACTAAACCAGTAACCTAGGTTTACAGAGAATGAGTAACTAGGTGCAGATAGTGTAGAAATCTACTTACAGGGCCCACTTGGTGTGTGTTTGGGCTGAGCTTCCTAGCTTTCACATGCATAGGCTCTTCTTGGAGTTTAAACGCCAGTTTTGGTGCTAGTTTGGGCGTTTAACTCCAGCTTTGGTGCCAGTTCTGGTGTTTTATGCCAGAAAAGGGTCTTTGGTGGGCGTTTTGATGCCAGTTTGGGCCATCAAATCTCGGGCAAAGTATAGACTATTATACATTTCTGGAAAGCCCAATATGTCTATTTTCCAACGCATTTGAGAGCGCGCCAATTGGGCTTCTATAACTCCAGAAAATATACTTCGAGTGCAGGGAGGTTAGAATCCAACAGCATCTTCAGTCCTTTCTCAGCCTCTGAATCAGATTTTTGCTCAGGTCCCTCAATTTCAGCCAGAAAATACCTGAAATCATAGAAAAACACACAAACTCATATTAAAGTCCAGAAATGTGATTTTTGCATAAAAACTAATAAAAATATAATAAAAAGTGAGTAAAACATGCTAAAAACTATGTAAAAATACTACCAAAGAGCGTATAATTTATCCGCTCATCAGGTAGCTAAGAAGAAAGCCTCTTGGATTTCTTTCCGAGCTACTCAAGGGAAGAAAGTATTCTCTATGTATAACGAGCCCGCCTTCCCTTTAAGTTGGCAAGAAAATGTAGTAGTAACCAAATATCCTTGGGAGAGTCTGAGTGAAGTGGAACAAGCCTTTAAGGGTGTGTTAGAGGAAAACTGTGGAGAGCCTCCTCATTTGGACATGAAGAGGTTTCTAGGGGATCCTTCCCTCCTTCGTGTTGAACTGGATAGTGGCCGACTTCTTTTCCCGATAGCTTTCTTTTTGTTTATTTGCCGATTTATCCCTTCGTTACTTGTAAATTGTTTTCTTGTTTTCAGAAATGGTAAAATTTACGGAGTCCATGAAGGCCTTTCATAGGTCGAAGAAGGCGACCGCTGCACAAAACCTGACCGCAAAGACTTCGGGGGAAGGGTCTTCTCAGGTGCTGTCGAAGAAGCCAACCTCTGATGCTTCTGGGCCAAGGAAGGTCATCTTGACTCCTCAGGTTCGGACTATTCCTTCTGACCCTATTCAGCCGATGTCTGGTGCTGCCTCTTCCCCTACTGTTGTTGGTCCTCCCCCAAATTGACAAAAAACTATTGGTTCTTGTGATTTGAATGCCAATGACTTTGATAGTGTGGGTTTTTCTACCAAATTGATATCTCCACATGGCCGAATTCTGCTGGATGATGTGTCCATCCTTTGCCTTTTGGATTTTATTACCAGCAATGGTGTTCGAATGGCCAATATGGGTGTGGCCTTGTTCTGTACGATCCAAAGTTCTCCAGTTCATGTGACTAAGGCCTTTATGGAAGAGGCCAAATCTGAATTTGATAGAATTAAGGGTCTGAAGGATGAGCTTGATGCAAGGGTGGTAAAGTTGGAGTTGGATGTGGAGAAGGAGAAGTCCCGAGCCACTGCTACCGAGGCTGCGGCCAACCTGGCTGAGGAGATGGCGAAAAAGCATAAAGAGAGCTATACCTGTACCTACGGCGAGCTGCTGGAAACCAGGGAGATGTTTGAGTCCGCCCATGCAGACTATACCAAGCTCCAAGGTCACCTGGTGGGCAGTGTGACTGATGTGTACGAAAACTTGAAAGCCCAGGTCCGGGTTCTTGCTCTTGAGCTTGACCTTGCCTTATTCAGCTTGGACAACGTAGTGGAGGATGGCAAGATTGTTCCAGCCCTGGATGATGAAAATGAGGGAAGGCCTTAGCAGATTCAGCTTCTTCCGTCCCTTCAGAGGTCGACCATCTAGAGCCCTAGCCTGATGTGCAGATTCTAAACCGGCCAGATAGAACTGTTGATGCTATCCCGATCTCAACTGATGACTTGCATCATCTACCCTTCTTTCTTGTATTAGAGGACCATAAAAGAGCATAAATCTCATTTGATCTTTGTAATTCATGCATTATTTGATGAATATTATGGTACATTGCTTTGAGATGAGTTGTGCTGAATTTCAGGTGAAAAAGACACCAAAAAGTGGAAGAAAACAACAAAAATAAGCTAGGCGTGTGAAGCGGGTGTGCCACTTAGAGCAAGCACCAGAAAAATGAACTAGCGTGGCACGCCAGGAGCTGGGCGTGGCACGCCAGTACTGAATTCCAGAGGAGGATTCTCGAGCATTCATATGGGCGTGGCACGCTAGTACAAAGTTCCAAAGAGCAACAATGGAGGACCCTAAAGGGGGCGTGGCACGCTAGCTTGGGCGTGGCATGCCTAACCCATCACCTTCTATGGGCATGCCACTTGAGCCAAGGGGCGTGGCACGCCAACTCATCATCCTAGGAGGAACCCTCACCATGGGCGTGTCACTTGGTAGCGAAGGCGTGGCACGCGAGCATCAAAAAGTCACTTGGGCATGCCACTTGAGCAACCAGGTGTGGCACGCCAAGCTTGAGAAATCCTCAAATGTATTGGTGTGCCACTTAAGTAGCATGGCGTGGCACGCTGGGACAAAATCCCAGAGAAGGGGCTGAAGGCCAATGAAGTCTGGAGTGCTTGAAGATCCTATGGAGGGCTTGAGCTCCTCAATATCTCTTCCTTGCCTTTGTTGCTCCTCTCTCATGATTTTTTGATCTTCTTTAATTTCATAGAGGAGGATGGAATGTTCTTGGTGCTCCACCCTTAGTTGTCCCATGTTGGAACTCAATTCTCCTAGGGAGGTGTTGATTTGCTCCTAATAGTTTTGAGGAGGAAAGTGCATCCCTTGAGGCATCTCAAGAATTTCATGATGAGTGGGATCTCTTGTTTGCTCCATCCTTTTCTTAGTGATGGGCGTGTCCTCATCAATAAGAATGTCTCCCTCTATGTCAATTCCAACTGAATAACAGAGGTGACAAATGAGATGAGGGAAGGCTAACCTTGCCAAGGTAGAGGACTTGTCCGCCACCTTATAAAGTTCTTGGGATATAACCTCATGAACTTCTACATCCTCTCCAATCATGATGCTATGAATCATGATAGCCCGGTCTATAGTAACTTCGGACCGGTTGCTAGTGGGAATGATTGAGCGTTGGATAAACTCCAACCATCCCCTAGCCACGGGCTTGAGGTCATGCCTTCTCAGTTGAACCGGCTTCCCTCTTGAATCTCTCTTCCATTGAGCGCCCTCTTCACAAATGTCTATGAGGACTTGGTCTAACCTTTGATCAAAGTTGACCTTTCTAGTGTAAGGGTGTTCATCTCCTTGCATCATGGGCAAGTTGAATGCCAACCTTACATTTTCCGTACTAAAATCTAAACATTTCCCCCGAACCATTGTAAGCCAATTCTTTGGGTCCGGGTTCACACTTTGATCATGGTTCTTGGTGATCCATGCATTAGCATAGTTCTCTTGAACCATTAAGATTCTGACTTGTTGAATGGGGTTGGTAAGAACTTTCCAACCTCTTCTTCGGATCTCATGTCGGATCTCCGGATATTTACTCTTTTTGAGTTTGAAAGGGACCTCGGGGATCACTTTTTCATGGCCACAACTTCATAGAAGTGGTCTTGATGCACCATTGAGATGAATCTCTCCATCTCCCATGACTCGGAGGTGGAAGCTTTTGCCTTCCCTTTCCTCTTTCTAGAGGTTTCTCCGGCCTTAGATGCTATAAATGGTTATGGAAAAACAAAAAGCAATGTTTTACCACACCAAACTTAGAAGGTTTGGTCGTCCTCGAGCAAAAGAAGGAAGAAGAAAGTAGAAGAAGAAGAAATAGAGGAGATGGAGGTGGCTTTGTGGTTCGGCCAAGGAGGAGAAGTAGTGTTTAGGTTGTGTGAAAATGAAGGAGTGAAGATGGGTTTATATAGGAGTGGAGAGGGGGTGTATGGTTCGGTCATGTGAGGGTGGGTTGGGGGGGAAGTGGTTTGAATTTGAATGGTGAGGTTGGTGGGGTTTTATGAAGGATGGATGTGAGTGGGGAAGAGAATAGTGGGATTTGATAAGTGAGGGGTTTTTGGGGAAGAGGTGTTAAGGTGATTGGTGAATGGATGAAGAAGAGAGAGAGTGGTGGGGTAGGTGGGGATCCTATGGGGTCTACAGATCCTGAGGTGTCAAGGAAAATTCATCCCTGCACTAAGAGGAGAGCAAAAATGTTCTTTTTGCCAATTCTGGCGTTAAACGCCAAGCTGGTGCCCATTTCTGGCATTTAACGCCAGCTTCTTGCCCCTTCCTGGTGTTTAACGCCAGTCTGGTGCCCCTTTCTGGCGTTAAACGCCCAGAATGGTGCCAGACTGGGCGTTAAACGCCCATTTGCTGCCCTTACTGGCGTTTAAACGCCAGCAAGTTTTCCTCCAAGGTGTGCTGTTTTTCTTTCTGTTTTTCATTCTATTTTTGCTTTTTTAATTGATTTTGTGACTTCCAATGATCATCAACCTGTAGAAAACATAAAATAACAAAAGGAAAATAGATAAATATAACATTGGGTTGCCTCCCAACAAGCGCTTCTTTAATGTCAGTAGCTTGACAGTGGGCTCTCATGGAACCTCATAGATACTCAGAGCAATGTTGGAACCTCCCAACACCAAACTTAGAGTTTGAATGTGGGGGTTCAACACCAAACTTAGAAGTTGGTTGTCGCCTCCCAACACCAAACTTAGAGTTTGACTGTGGGGGCTCTGTTTGACTCTGTTTTGAGAGAAGCTCTTCATGCTTCCTCTCCATGGTTACAGAGGGATATCCTTGAGCCTTAAACACAAGGGATTCTTCATTAACTTGAATGATCAATTCTCATCTGTCAACATCAATCACAGCCTTTGCTGTGGCTAGGAAGGGTCTGCCAAGGATGATGGATTCATCCATGCACTTCCCAGTCTCTAGGACTATGAAATCAGCAGGGATGTAATGGTCTTTAATTTTTACCAGAACATCCTCTACAAGTCCATAAGCTTGTTTTCTTGAATTGTCTGCCATCTCTAGTGAGATTTTTGCAGCTTGCACCTCAAAGATCCCTAGCTTCTCCATTATAGAGAGAGACATAAGGTTTATGCTTGACCCTAGGTCACACAGAGCCTTCTTGAAGGTCATGGTGCCTACTGTACAAGGTATTGAGAACTTCCCAGGGTCCTGTCTCTTTTGAGGTAATCTCTGCCTAGTCAAGTCATCCAGTTCTTTGGTGAGCAAAGGGGGTTCATCCTCCTATGTCTCATTACCAAATAACTTGTCATTTAGCTTCATGATTGATCCAAGGTACTTAGAGACTTGCTCTTCAGTGACATCTTCGTCCTCTTCAGAGGAAGAATACTCATCAGAGCTCATGAATGGCAGAAGTAAATCCAATGGAATCTCTATGGTCTCAGTGTGAGCCTCAGATTCCCATGGTTCCTCATTAGGAAACTCATTAGAGGCCAGTGGACGTCCATTGAAGTCTTCCTCAGTGGGGATCACTGCTTCTTCCTCCTCTCCAAGTTCGGCCATGTTGATGGCCTTGCACTCTCCTTTTGGATTCTCTTCTGTATTGCTTGGAAGAGTACTAGGAGGGAGTTCAGTAACTTTCTTACTCAGCTGACCCACTTGTGCCTCCAGGTTTCTAATGGAGGATCTTGTTTCAGCCATGAAACTTTGAGTGGTTTTGATTAGATCAGAGACCATGGTTACTAAGTTAGAGTGGCTCTGCTTAGAATTCTCTGTCTGTTGCTGAGAAGATGATGGAAAAGGCTTGCCATTGCTAAACCTGTTTCTTCCACCATTATTGTTGTTGAAACCTTGTTGAGGTCTCTGTTGATCCTTCCATGAGAGATTTGGATGATTTCTCCATGAAGGATTATAGGTGTTTCCATAGGGTTCTCCCATGTAATTCACCTCTTCTATTGATGGGTTCTCAGGATCATAAGCTTTTTCTTCAGATGAAGCATCCTTAGTAGTGCTTGGTGCAGCTTGCATTCCAGACAGACTTTGAGAAATCATATTGAATTGTTGAGTCAATATTTTGTTCTGAGCCAATATGGCATTCAGAGTATCAATCTCAAGAACTCCTTTCTTCTGATTCGTCCCATTGTTCACAGGATTCCTTTCAAAAGTGTACATGAATTGGTTATTTGCAACCATTTCAATGAGTTCTTGAGCTTCTGCAGGCGTCTTCTTCAGATGAAGAGATCTTCCAGCAGAGCTGTCCAATGACATCTTGGACAGTTCAGATAGACCATCATAGAAGATACCTATGATGCTCCATTCAGAAAGCATGTCAGATGGACACTTTCTGATCAATTGTTTGTATCTTTCCCAAGCTTCATAGAGGGATTCACCTTCCTTCTGTCTGAAGGTTTGGACTTCCACTCTAAGCTTACTCAATTTTTGAGGTGGAAAGAACTTTGCCAAGAAGGCATTGACTAGCTTTTCCCAAGAGTTCAGGCTTTCTTGTGAGTCCAACCATATCCTAGCTCTGTCTCTTATAGCAAAAGGGAATAGCATAAGTCTGTAGACCTCAGGGTCAACCCTATTGGTCTTGACCGTGTCACAGATTTGCAAGAATTCAGCTAAAAACTGATGAGGATCTTCCAATGGAAGTCCATAGAACTTGCAATTCTGTTGCATTAGAGAAACTAATTGAGGCTTAAGCTCAAAGTTGTTTGCTCTAATGGCAGGGATTGAGATGCTTCTCCCATAGAAGTCGGGAGTAGGTGCAGTAAAGTCACCTAACACCTTCCTTGCATTGTTGGCATTGTTGTTGTTTTCGGCTGCCATGTCTTCTTCTTTGGAGATTTCTGTTAGGTCCTCTATAGAGAGGTGTGCTTTAGCTTCTCTTAGCTTTCGCTTCAAGGTCCTTTCAAGTTCAGGGTCATCCTCAACAAGAATGCTTTTATCTTTGCTCCTGCTCATATGAAAGAGAAGAGAACAAGAAAATATGGAATCCTCTATGTCACAGTATAGAGATTCCTTGAGATGTCAGAGGAAAAGAAAAATAGAAGGAAGAGGTAGAAGAATTCGAACTTAGAAAGATAGAGTTCGAATTGTGCATTGAGTAGGAGTGTTAGTCCATAAATAGAAAGATGTGAGAAGAGGGGAAGAAATTTTCGAAAATAAATTAAAAAGATTTTAAAAACATTTTGAAAAATTGAAGAATGATTTTCGAAAAATATGGTTGGGAAAGAAATAAAGTGATTTTTTGAAAAAGATTTTGAAACTAGAAATAAAAATGTATGATTGAAAACTATTTTGAAAAAGATGTGATTAAAAAAGATATGATTGAAAAGTTATGGTTTTGAAAAGATATGATTGAAAAACAATTTAAAAAAAGATTTGATTTTTAAAATTAATGACTTGGCTAACAAGAAAAGATATGATTCAAACATTAAACCTTTCTCAACAGAAAAGGCAACATACTTGAAATGTTGAATCAAATCATTAATTATTAGCAAGTATTTTTGAAAATGGAAAGAAATCAATTTTGAAAAGATATGATTGAAAAGATATGATTTGAAAAAGATTTGATTTTGAAAAATTATGAAAACTTGAAAACAAAATTTGAATTGAAAACAAAATCTTTCCTCTTGTGCTATCCTGGCGTTAAACGCCCAGAATGGTATCCATTCTGGCCTTTAACTCCCAAAATGCTACCCTTTTGGGCGTTAAACGCCTAGCCAGGCACCCTGGCTGGCGTTTAAACGCCAGTTTTCCTTCCTCACTGGGTGTTTTGAACGCCCAGCTTTTTCTGTGTAGTTCCTCTGCTAAATGTTCTGAATCTTCAATTCTCTGTATTATTGACTTGAAAAGACACAAATTAAAATTTTTTTTGGATTTTTAATGATGAGGAATAATCAAAATGCAACTAAAATCAAATAAACAATGCATGCAAGACACCAAACTTAGAAGTTTGTATACTACTGACACTAACAAATTGAGAATGCATATGAGAAACAACAAAACACTCAAGACAAGATAATTTAAAGATCAGAGCAAGTAAATCATCAAGAACAACTTGAAGATCAACGAAGACACATGAATGAATGCAAGAAGAATAGAAACATGCAATTGACACCAAACTTAAAATGAGACACTAGACTCAACAAGAAACATAAAATATTTTTGGTTTTTATGATTTTGTAATTTTTTTGTACTTTTTCAAAAATTGAGTGGAAAAGAAAATAAAGAGATTCAAAATTTTTAATAAGAATTCCAGGAATCATGCAATGTTAGTCTAAAGCTTCAGTCTAAAGAAATTAGACATGGCTAGCCAAGCTTCAGCAGGACATTGCATTCAAGAGCTAAATTGATGAAGATCAATCAGCTTTGGTGATGATAAGAACATCACCTTGAAACACTAGAATTCATTCTTAAAAATTCTGAAAGATATCTAATCTAAGCAACAAGATGAACCGTCAGTTTTCCAAACTCGAACAATCCCCGGCAATGGCGCCAAAAACTTGGTGCATGAAATTGTGATCATCAATGGCGCCATCAACATGGTACGCTCAATTGCAATCTCAACTCTTTATCTCAACTTCGCACAACTAACCAGCAAGTGCACTGGGTCGTCCAAGTAATAAACCTTACGCGAGTAAGGGTCGATCCCACGGAGATTGTTGGTATGAAGCAAGCTATGGTCATCTTGTAAATCTCAGTCAGGCGAACTCAAATGGGTATGGAGGATAACATAAAACATAAAATAAGGATAGAGATACTTATGTTATTCATTGGTGAGAATTTCAGATAAGCGTATGGAGATGCTTTGTCCCTTCCGTCTCTCTGCTTTCCTACTGTCTTCATCCAATCCTTCTTACTCCATTCCATGGCAAGCTGTATGTTGGGCATCACCGTTGTCAGTGGCTACAATCCCGTCCTCTCAGTGAAAATGTTCAACGCGCTCTGTCACAGCACGGCTATTCAGCTGTCGGTTCTTGATCATGTCGGAATATAATCCAGTGATTCTTTTGCGTCTGTCACTAAAGCCCCACAATCGCGAGTTTGAAGCTCGTCACAGTCATTCAATCCTTGAATCCTACTCAGAATACCACAGACAATGTTTAGACCTTCCGGATTCTCTTGAATGCCGCCATCAATTCTAGCTTATACCACGAAGATTTCGATTAAGGGATCCAAGAGATATCCACTCAATCTAAGGTAGAACAGAGGTGGTTTTCAGGCACACGTTCATAGGTAAGAATGATGATGAGTGTCACGGATCATCACATTCATCAAGTTGAGGTACAAGTGATATCTTAGAATAAGAATAGGCTGAATTGAATAGAAGAACAATAGTAATTGCATTAATACTCGAGGTACAGCAGAGTTCCACACCTTAATCTATGGTGTGTAGAAACTCCACCGTTGAAAATACATAAGAACAAGGTCTAGGCATGGCCGAATGGCCAGCATCCCAAAGAGGGTTCAATCGTAAAAACATGATCAAAAGATTCCAGTGATCAAAGATGAAAATACAATAGCAAAAGGTCCTATTTGTAGAGAACTAGTAGCTTAGGGTTTACAAAGATGAGTAAATGACATAAAAATCCACTTCCGGGCCCACTTGGTGTGTGCTTGGGCTGAGCATTGAAGCATTTTCGTGTAGAGACTTTTCTTGGAGTTAAATGCCAGCTTTTGTGCCAGTTTTGGCGTTTAACTCCCATTCTTGTGCCAGTTCCGGCGTTTTACGCTAGAATTCTTGAGCTGACTTGGAACGCCTGTTTGGGCCATCAAATCTCGGGAAAAGTATGGACTATTATACATTGCTGGAAAGCCCAGAATGTCTACTTTCCAAATCAGTTTAGAGCGCGCCAATTGGGTTTCTGGAGCTCCAGTAAATCCACTTCGAGTGCAGGGAGGTCAGAATCCAACAGCATCTGCAGTCCTTTTCAGTCTCTGAATCAGATCTTTGCTCAGGTCCCTCAATTTCAGCCAGAAAATACCTGAAATCACAGAAAAACACACAAACTCATAGTAAAGTCCAGAAAAGTGAATTTTAACTAAAAACTAATAAAAATATAATAAAAACTAACTAAAATATACTAAAAACATACTAAAAATAATGCCAAAAAGCGTACAAATTATCCGCTGATCAACCACCTCTCAAGAATTCCACAATAAGAAGAAGAGAAGCATCAAGTTGCAGTAAATGAAAGCTTCCTTGATGAGCAGTTGATGATGGTCCAAGTAGCCCCTTGATTTGCAGACATAACTAACTTCAAGGCTATTGCGGAGCTACCAACCAACATCAACAAACACATGAGGAGAAAGCTAATTAAGGATGCCAAACAATACATCTGGGATGACCCCTATTTGTTCAAGAAGTGTGCTGATGGAATCTTGAGAAGGTGTATCTCCCATGAAGAAGGGCAGAAAGTGTTGTGGCAGTGCCATAGATCCGCATATGGAGGCCACTTCAGTGGAGAAAGAATATCAGCAAAGGTGCTTCAATCCGGAGTTTACTGGCCAACAATGTTCAAGGATGCTAAGGAATTGGTGTCAAGATGTGATGAGTGCCAAAGGTCTAGTAATCTAACCAAGAGAAACGAGATGCCACAGCAATTCATACTAGAGCTTGAACTATTTAATGTACGGGGAATTGACTTTATGGGGCCCTTCCCAACCTCCTACTCAAATAGTTACATATTGGTGGCTATGGATTATGTCTCAAGATGAGTAGAAGCCATAGCCACTGCAATAAATGACAACACGATTGTGATATTTTCTTGAGAAGGAACATCTTCAGTAGATTTGGAGTTCCTAGAGCCCTCATTAGTGATGGAGGGATACACTTCTGCAACAAATAACTTGAGACACTCCTTCTCAGGTATGGAGTCAAGCACAAGGTGGCAACTCCATACCATCCACAGACCAACGGGCAAGCTGATATTTCAAATAGAGAACTAAAAAGAATTCTTGAAAAAACTATTGGAAACTCAAGAAAGGATTGGTCTAAGAAGCTGGATGATGCGTTATGGGCCTATAGGATAGCCTACAAGACACCCGTTGGGATGTTCCCATACCAACTGGTATTTGGCAAGGCTTGTCACTTACCAGTTGAGCTTGAGCATAGAGCGTTTTGGGCTCTAAAAATGCTAAACTATGATGAGCAAGATGCTGAAGAAAGAAGATTAATGCAACTCAATGAGCTGGAGAAATATAGAAATCAAGCATATGAGAATGCAAAAATCTACAAAGAGAACACAAAAAGGTGGAATGATCAGAGGATAGCAAGGAGAGAGTTCACTGAAGGACAAAAGGTGCTTCTGTACAACTCAATACTCAAGTTCTTCTCTCGAAAACTCAAGTCTCGATGGTTAGGACCCTTCACCATACTCAAGGTGTTTCCCTATGGTCATGTAGAGCTCATGGAGGACAAGACTCAGAGAACTTTCACTGTCAATGGCCATAGACTCAAACATTACTTGGGAGGCTCCTTGGAGGAGCAGAGAGTGAGCTACAAGCTCAACTAAAGATGGAGGAGTGTCAAGCTAGTGACAATAAAGAAGCGCTAGTTGGGAGCCACCCTAACACTTTATCCTTTTGATTTATTATTTTTCTTAGAAGTAGTTTAAAATTCATTTCTTTAGATAGTTTAAGTTTCAGTTTCACACTTGTGTTGAATTACCATTTAGCATTAGATTGCAATTGGTAGGTTAGGAAGTTTAAATATCAGTTTTGGTAATTAGGATACCCTGATATTCTTTTGTCTCTGTTATTCTGGAATTGCAACTTGATGAATACATTTACTGATGATGAGTAAGTGGGCTGAGAACTAGCTAAAAGGCTAAGTTTGGTGTGGCCACTCACCCACTTAATCTAGGCTTACAACTATTTTGATAACTTGATTTGGAAGAGTAAGCCCAGAGATTAAGTTTGGTGTGACCACCACCATATAAGGATTACCTAGCAAGCCTAATTCTACTCAATCTGAAAGCATTTAATATTTTGGCAAGAGCATGAACATGATTTGATGTGTTCAGAAGAGGTTAGAAACAAAATAAAATGAAAAGATTGGAGTTATTTCATCCTTATGAACACATTAAATACACAATGATGAAACCAATTTATTAAGATGCAATTGGATTAAGTTTGGTGTCCCAAGGGACACCCATAAGTTGCAATCCCACTTACCCATGATAAGAAGGAATGTGAAGGATTCTTTTGTCATCACTAACGGGGTTTCAGTTTCATTTTCAAGAGAAAAGATGGGACCCACATGGTGAATAACTCATAAGAAGTCAAAGTGTACATACACTTTGGAACTCAACACATGCAGGAGGCACAGTGAGATATGGTTGGTGCTTCTTCCCACGCTAGGCGCCACTCTCCAAGTGGGAAAATATTGAATTCCTTTTATTTCCAACCATTCAAACCTCACTCTTCACCCCCTATAAAAAGCCTCACTTTCCAAACTCTTCTCCCACTTTAAACCCCTAATCACACACAAAAAAGAATCCAAACACTCTTCTTCTTCTTTTCTCTTTTTGTCTTCCATTACCTCTCTTCCCCCTACTTCTTTTCCCTTTTCTTGATTGGGACAATCAAGTCCTAAGTTTGGTGTTGGAGCAAACTCTGTTTTGCTTGCATTTTCTTGCAACATCCCACAAAAAAAAAATTTTTTTTTCACAACCTCAAACACACTCTCTCAACTCAATGGCACCACCAAAAAGCTCAGCCTCAAAGAAAAGAAAAACCAAGGAACCAACTTCTAGATCCTCAAGCGCATTTTTCAATGAATACAAGTTTCTGTCCGCATTCAACCAAAATCAATTCTATGGTTGGGTGAGTGAGAGGAAAATCATCCCAGAGGTTGGGTTCCAATTAGGGAGGAACGAGCATCTTGAGATTAACATTAAGATTAACAATAGGGGATGGACACTCCTATGCAACCCACCAAGGAAGGTAGTAGAGAGCTTGGTGAGGGAGTTTTATGCTAACGCTATTGATAAACCCCATTTGTAGGGCTTATCTTATGCTTGATTTAGGGGATTTTATAACCTTTTACCCACATTTATGCAATGAAATAGCATGGTTTTGTATATTCTCCTTTAATTGTTCTTAAGAGTGAAAACATGCTTTTTAGGACTCAAAATAGCTAAATTTAATTCACCTTGATTCTATTAGATGCCTTGATATGTTTGTTAAGTGATTTCAGATTTAGGAGGCAAAGATTGGATCAAGGGAATGAAGAAAAAGCATGTAGAAATGGAGAACTCATGAAGAAATGAAAGAATTGCAAAAGCTGTCAAGCCGACCGCTTTGTACTTAAATAATCATAACTTGAGCTACAGAGGTCCAAATGATGCGGTTCTAGTTGGGTTGGAAAGATAACATCTGGGGCTTCGAAACGATATAAGATTTGCCATAATTGCATCGCGCATAGGGGCGCGCACGCGCACGGTATGCGGATGCGCCGATGGTGGCACATGACCCACTTAATGCAATACATGGTCAGCGATTTTAGAAGCCTTGTGGACCCAATCCAACTCATTTCTGTTGCTATTTAAGCCAAGGAATGAAGATACTTTCATATTTTTGATCATTAATCATAGTTTAGTAGTTAGAGTTAGTTTCTAGAGAGAAAAGCTCTCACTTCTCTCTAGGATTAGGATTAGGATTAGTTCTTAGATCTAGGTTTTAATCTTTGCTTTCTTCTACTTCTACCTTTCAATTCTTTGTTGTTACATTCATCTTCCTCTATTCTTTTGTTGTAATTTCCTTTATGTTGTTCTTATACTTTGTTGTAGATCTACTTTTGTTCCTCCTATTCTCTTTCAATTCAATTAGAGGTAATTCATAATAATTGTGTTCATTTGATTTGTTGTTGTTTAATTCCTTGCAATTGAGTAGTGTAGATTTACTTTTCTTGCAATTTTACTATGCTTTCCTTTTGTGCCTTCCAAGTGTTTGATTAAATGCTTGGAAGAATGTTAGACTAGAATTTTATGTTCTTGGCTTGAGAAGGTAACTTAGGATTTCTTGAGTCACTAGTGTCCAATTGATTGATAGTTGATAGCCATTAACTCTAGCCTTCATTAATCCAATTAGTGGAAAGCTAGGACTTATGGACTAGGATTGATATAACTCACTTGACTTTCCTTTGTTAATTGATTTGAGGATGACTAAGTGGGATTAATCCTTGCAACTACCATACTTGTGGCTAGTGATAATGATGAAGACCCTTGACAACCAAACCTTGCAAGACCATTTTGTGAATAAAGTTTTCCTACCATTTACTATTCACATTCCTCATCCAAAACTCCAAAATAAACAAGTCCATAACCAATAACAAGAACACTATCCTGTAAGTCCTTTGAGAGACGACCCGAGGTTTAAATACTTTGGTTTATAGATTTTAGGGGTTTGTACTTGTGACAAACAAATTTTTGTATGAGAGGATTATTGTTGGTTTAGAGACTATACTTCGACGAGAATTCATTTGTGAAATTCTAAACCGTCAAAAATCTAATCATCAGCTATACCTCAGCCAGGACAACCCTATGGCTACATTAGCTATGTGAGGGGGAAGTCCACTGACTATAGTCCCTCCAGCATACAGAGGACGCTAATGGTAAAAAGGAAAAGCTCCACCCGGAGCTATGAAGAAAGAATGAAGCAACAAGACCCTGGATTTAATGAAATCCTGAACGAGATTTGCGTGCTCAATGTGCAATGGATAAATGACAAGGATGGGATATCCAACCAATTGAGAAGAAGGGATCTGAGCCCCCAAGCTAGAAGGTGGCCAGATTTTTTGAGAAGATCCCTAATCCCCACATCCAACACTTCAGAGGTGACCAAGAAGAGAGCTGTACTCATATATAGCATCATGAAAGGTGAAAATGTCAATGTGGGGAGCTAATTGCCAACAACATTAACAAAGTGCTAAAAATCACCAGTGACAACACAAGGTTGGCATTCCCCAGCATTATACAGAGGTTATGTGATGAAGTTGGAATTGAGAAAATTATTGATGAGGTGCTAGTGAAACAAGACAAGCCTATAACTTCCAAGAAGATGGCCAAAGTGTTGGCTGTCAACCTACTTCAGAGGGCCAGAGAGCATAGAGCTCATGCTTATATGCCACAAGAAGAAGAAAAAGAAGAAGAAGAAGAGGCAGAAGAGCAACCACACTTTCTAGCACTTCAACTACCACCACCACACTACCAATACCAATAATTTCCTAAAGGATTCAACTGGGAACAACTGTAAGGAGATGTACACAAAATGAAGGGAGACCTGCATCACTTGAGAGAAGATGTCAACCAATTCAAAGACTATCAACAAAAGCAATGAGACCAAGTCAATGAGAACATACAACAACTCCAAGGAAGCTTTGAGCACTTGAAGGAGCAGCAGGACTATATCAACTGGGGAGAATTGCAAGGCAGCTTGGGGATGATGTTGGAACATCAACAACATCAAATGGAGAGCCTTGCTGAATTCAGGCACCTATATGAAGCCAGAAATGTATCAAGAGGGGAATATGACTTCTATGCACAAACTAATTTGAGCTACTTGTACAATGCAGTAGCCAACATGAATCCCAATTATCCCACCTATATGTAGAAATTAGAGAAACTCAGCGCACGGCAAGAGGAAATCGCATACCAGCACAAAGAAAGTGTGAAGTCCTACATGAGAAAGCTTGGATTCTGGAAGCCCAAGGACAAGAAAGCACAAGAAGGATCCTCCAAGAAGGAAGAAGATGACTCCTCCCCTTCCAAGAAGAAAGAAAAAGGAAAGGGGCCAATGAACTGAAGATTTAAGCTGCTCAAGGTTGTTAAGTCCCATGGTTGACACTCTCTAATTTCTGAATCATGTTTAAGCTTTTGTTTGATTTACTTTCTGTCAAGAATAAATAGTCATGCTAGGGTAGTTTATGTTTTCTACTTAGTTTTATTTCATGCTTTAAGTCCTTTATGAGTCCTTTAAACTACAAGAAAGAAAATGAAATGTATTTCAAGTCTTCATTTTCAACATAAATAAAGTAGAGCTTGTCTCCATAAGAGTTGCTGTGAGCTGTGCAAAAACAAGAGTAAGAGAGACCAAGGCTAAGAGAGATCATTCAATAAACTAAGAAACAAGGAACTAAGTGTAGAACCCTGAATGAACTAAAAAAAGAAAATGAGTCATGGAAAGCAACTAGTCTTAGAAGGTATAACATGAAAAAGTTAAAGGGTACTCCATGAATATCCATGATGACATGTCATCATATACCTATTTTTCTATGCTTTTTCATACAAGAAATTGATGATTTGTGCTTAAATATTGAATGCTTTTGTACTTAAATGATATATTTTCTTGATATTTTAATTTTATAAATCTTGTAGGAAATAAGAAGAAAAAGAAGCAAAGAAGCACAAAAAAAGGAGAAAAAAAGAGCTTTGGGACACACTTTGAAGTTGGAGCACACTTTGGAGCCTTAGGCCACGCTTTTTGAAAGCGCGGCCCATGACCAAATTAAAGGAGAATAGGCAATCAGCACACACTGCCCTGCTCTTGCCAAGGGCAGGGCAGAATCGTGATGCAAAGTGAGGTTGGAAGCAAGAATTTTCGCTAAGGTAAAATCGTCTGGGCGCTCACAGCATGACCATGCCTCTTTCAAAGGGCTATAACTTAAGCTACAGACGTCCAATTGATGTGCTTTCAGTTGCGTTGGAAAGTTGACATTCAGAGCTTTTCAACGATATATAGCAATCCATATTTGGCGTACAATTGAGGCAGGAATGAAAGGCATCTTTAAGGGCAAAAAATAAGCAAAAA
This sequence comes from Arachis hypogaea, assembly GCF_003086295.3. NCBI lineage: Eukaryota > Viridiplantae > Streptophyta > Magnoliopsida > Fabales > Fabaceae > Arachis > Arachis hypogaea. Next base: position 21,754,282 of record NC_092043.1, on the reverse strand, counting down.
TAAACCAATGTGCTTCCACCAAGGTTCGAAGCTGGAGCCTCACTCCAAAGCAAAGTAGCGCTCAATTTTCTGCCCTGCCCTCTTGGAGAGAAGGGCAATGTCGTGCTCTCTTCATGGAAAATCAAGGAAAAATTGCTCCTCAAGTGCTTTCACCAAGGTTCGAACACAAGACCTTCAAGGAAGTAAAGGCTTAGGCGCTACTCCTTGGCGCACACAAGCGCATCATGACACGGCCAGGGACTTGTTGCACGCACAATTTGGCACGGGCAAGAAGGCAAGGCCACACCATAACATTGCCCTGCCCTCCACAAGGGCAGGGCAGCATCCTGATACCCCTCCCACATTTGGCATGCTAATTGGATCCACATGCAAGGCTTCCCTGCTCTGCCCTCCGCAAGGGCAGGGCAGCCTCCTGGGAGCAACATATGGGCTAAAATCAACCAAAATTCAATTTAATTCAATTCCTCACCAAATTGAATCAAGGCCAACCAAACCCATTTCTCCTCAAATCCAAAGCAAGCAAAGCCCACATCATCACTCAAAGGCACATGGATCAATTAAATTAGGATTTTCATTTTTGTAATTTGTTTTAATTTCATTTTCATTTTTCATTTTGTAAAGCCTATATAAAGGCATCAATAGGAGCTCCATTGAAAGGAGGGCTAGCTCCACTAGGGAGTATTAGGATTTGAGAGCTCTCTCTCTTAGTTTTCATTTCTGTTTTGAAATTTTGGATTGAGGTTGGAGGAATTCTGTTTCAATCTTTAATCTGAAACCCATCTTTGTTCATCTTCTGCATAATTTCTCAGAATTGAAAGTTACTGCTTCCATCTTTCTTTCTTCTTCAATCTGCTTTCTACTTTGATCAAGGAAGGAATTGAGATCTAGACTTGTTTTCTAGTCTCATTGATTCCCTGAGATCTTGTCTCTTTAAATTTCACAATTGAGCTGAGTTACATTCTGTGTTGCTTCTTCAAGAAATTTTGCCTTGCTGTTTATATCTGTTGCTTTTATTTCATATGCATTTTTACCTTTCTGTTCCTATTACTTCCAATTTACTTCCAAGCAATTTAATCTCCCTGCAATTGTTCTACGCTTTGCTTTACTGCTCTCTTTTTAATTTCCAGCACCCCAGCCCCATTTACATTTGATGCAATTTACTTTTCTTGCAATTTAAGTTTCAGCTATTTTACTTTCTTGCTCTTTATGTTTTCTGCCCATTTAGATTCTGCAACTTTATCATTCCTGCAATTTACTTTCTGTTGATCAACTTCACACAATTTACTTCAATGTTAGCTTGACTAAACTAATCGCCCACTAAAGTTGCTTAATCCATCAATCCCTGTGGGATCGACCTCACTCTTGTGAGTTATTACTACTTGATGAGACCCGGTACACTTGCCGGTTAGATCTATGTGTTTGGAAAATTCGTTTTCCATAAAAACACCATCAATCCATAGAACCAAGAAGTAGTAAGCAATAAAGACCCAAGGCTCTGAGCATCAACTACTAGGATGGGAAAAAAACATTAAAAAGCTCAAAAAGAGTTAAAGATCCTAGTAGATGCTTGTGGTGAAGATGTGTCAAGAAGAGACCTGGACAAGTAAATTCTTAGGGGTGTTTCAACACCTAATACCCTAGAACCAACTAGTTTGGGAGTGCTAATTGAAAACCTAATTATAGGGTTGTCTTGAAACAAAACACTTAGAGTCGTGGTCAAGAAAGCACAACCAAAAAGAAAGTGAAACAACTCTTAGTACTTCAAGGTGACAATCAATAGAAAGGACCCCTGAAGCTTATACTTGAAAGAACCCTCAAAGATCTAAGAGTTCTTTATGACATTAAAACATTCATACATGTGTTTAACACTTAGTCCTACCTTTAGTCATGTTGCATTCATTCAAGGCCAAGGTCTCAATTCATAACAGGCCTACTCACATTGATTTTCTTGGGACAAGCAAAGCTTAAGTTTGGTGTTGTGATGACTTGCATCATCTACCCTTCTTTCTTGAATAGGAGAACCATAAAAGAGCATAAATCTCATTTGATCATTGCAATTCATGCATTATTTGATGAATATTATGGTACATTACTTTGAGATGAGTTGTGCTAAATTTCAGGTGAAAAAGACACAAAAAAGGGGAAGAAAACAACAAAAATGAGCTAGGCGTGTGAAGCGGGCGTGCCACTTAGAGCAAGTGCCACAAAAATGAACTAGCGTGCCACGCCAAGAGCTGGGCGTGGCATGCCAGTACTAAATTCCAGAGGAGGATTCTTGAGCATCCATATGGGCATGGCACCCCAGGAACTGGGCGTGGCACGCTAGTACAAAGTTCCAGAGAGCAACAATGGAGGACACTTTCATGCTCAAGAAAATGAGTATCCGGAGATCCGACATGAGATCCAAAGAAGAGGTTGGGAATTTTTGACCAACCCCATTCAACAAGTCAGAATCTTAATGGTTCAAGAGTTCTATGCCAATGCATGGATCACTAGGAACCATGATCAAAGTATGAACCCGAATCCAAAGAATTATCTTACAATGGTTCGGGGGAAATACGTAGATTTCAGTCCGGAAAATATAAGGTTAGCGTTCAACTTGCCTATAATAAAAGAAAACGCATGCCCCTACACTAGAAGGGTCAACTTTGATTAAAGGTTGGACCAAGTCCTCATGGACATATGTGTGGAAGGAGATCAATGGAAAAGAGACTCTAAATGCAAGCCGGTTCAATTGAGAAGACTGGACCTTAAGCCTGTGGCTAGAGGATAGTTGGAGTTCATCCAACGCTCCATCATCTCCACTAGCAACCAATCCGAAGTGACTGTGGATCGGGCCATCATGATCCATAGCATCATGATTGGAGAGGAAGTAGAAGTTCATGAAATTATCTCTCTTGAATTCTACAAAGTAGCCGAAAAGCCCTCCACCTTGGCAAGGCTAGCTTTTTCTCATCTCATTTTCCATCTATGCTACTCAGCTGGAGTTATCATAGAAGGAGACATCCTCATTGAAGAGGACAAGCCCATCACTAAGAAGAGGATGGAGCAAACAAGAGAGCCTACTCATGGATCTCAAGAGACGCATGAGGAAGGTCATCATTAAGAAATCCCTGAGATGCCTCAAGGGATGCATTTTCCTCCAAATAACTATTGGGAACAACTCAACACTTCTCTAGAAGACTTGAGTTACAACATGGACCAATTAAGGGTGGAACATCAAGAGCACTCCATGATTCTCAATGAAATTAGAGAAGATCAAAGAGCTATGAGGGAGGAGCAACAAAGGCAAGGAAGAGACATAGAGGAGCTCAAGGACATCATTGGTCCTTCAAGAAGAAGACGCCACCATCACTAAGGTGGACTCATTCCTTAACTTCCTTGTTCCTATTTCTCTGTTTTTCGGTTTTAAGCTTCATGTTTGTTTAGGTTTTGAGTCTTTACTACATGATCATTAGTATTTAGTAACTATATCTTAAGGCTATGAATAATTCCATGAATCCTTCACCTTTCTTAAATGAAAAAATGTTTTTAATACAAAAGAACAAGAAGTATATGAGTTTCGAATTCATCCTTGAAATTAGTTTAATTATATTGATGTGGTGACAATACTTTTTGTTTTCTGAATGAATGCTTGAACAGTGCATATTTTTTATCTTGTTGTTTATGAATGTTAAAATTATTGGCTCTTGAAAGAATGATGAACAAAGAGAAATGTTATTGATAATCTAAAAAATCATAAAATTGATTCTTGAAGCAAGAAAAAGCAGTGAAAAAAAGTGGCGAAAAAAATATAAAAGCAAGCAGGAAAAGCCAATAGCCCTTAAAACAAAAAGGCAAGGGTAAAAAGGATCCAAGGCTTTGAGCATCAATGGATAGGAGGGCCCAAGGAAATAAAATCCAGGCATAAGCGGCTAAATCAAGCTGTCCCTAACCATGTGCTTGTAGCATGCAGGTCCAAGTGAAAAGCTTGAGACTAAGTGGTTAAAGTCGTGATCCAAAGCAAAAAGAGTGTACTTAAGAGCTCTGGACACCTCTAACTGGGGACTCTAGCAAAGCTGAGTCACAATCTGAAAAGGTTCACCCAGTCATGGCATTTATGTATTCGGTGGTAATACTGGAAAACAAAGTGATTAGGGCCATGGCTAAGACTCATAAAAGTAGCTGTGTTCAAGAATCAACATACTTAACTAGGAGAATCAATTAACACTATCTGAACTCTGAGTTCCTATAGATGCCAATCATTCTGAACTTCAAAGGAAAAAGTGATATGCCAAAATTGTTCAGAAGCAAAAGGCTACAAGTCCTGCTCATCTAATTAGAACTAATATTCATTGATAATTTGGGATTTATAGTATGTTCTCTTCTTTTTATCCTATTTGATTTTCAGTTGCTTGGGGACAAGCAACAATTTAAGTTTGGTGTTGTGATGAGCGGATAATTTATACGCTTTTTGGCATTATTTTTAGGTAGTTTTTAGTAGGATCTAGCTACTTTTGGGGATGTTTTCATTAGTTTTTATGCAAAATTCACATTTCTGGACTTTACTATGAGTTTATGTATTTTTCTGTGATTTCAAGTATTTTCTGGCTAAAATTGAGGGACTTGAGCAAAAGTCTGATAGGAGGCTGACAAAGGACTGCTGATACTGTTGGATTCTGACCTCCCTGCACTCAAAATAGATTCTCTGGAGCTACAAAACTCCAAATAGTGCACTCTCAACGGTGTTGGAAAGTAGACATCCAGAGCTTTCCAGCAATATATAATGGTTTATACTTTGTTCGAGCTTAGACGACTTAAAGTGGCGTTCAATGCCAGTTCCATGCTGCATTCTGGAGTAAAACGCTAGAAACACGTCACAAACCAGAGTTAAACGCCAAAAACACGTTACAACTTGGTGTTTAACTCCAAGAGAAACCTCTGCACGTGTAAAGCTTAATCTCAGCCCAAGCACACACCAAAGTGGGCCTGGAAGTGGATTTCTGCACTTAGACTTATTTCTGTAAACCCTAGTAGCTAGTCTAGTATAAATAGGACTTTTTATTATTGTATTTTCATCTTCGGACGTCTAGTCTTTGATCATTCGGTCTTTTGATCACTCATGGGGGCTGGCCATTCAGCCATGCCTGGACCACCACTTATGTATTTTCAACGGTGGAGTTTTTACACACCATAGATTAAGGTGTGGAGCTCTGCTGTACCTCAAGTTTTAATGCAAAGTACTACTATTTTCTATTCAATTCATGCTTATTCTTATTCTAAGAAATTCGCTGCCCTTCAACCTGATGGATGTGATGATCTGTGACACTCATCATCATCCGTCCTTATGAACGCGTGATTGACAACCACTTCCGTTCTACCTTAGACCGAGCGCATATCTCTTGGATTCCTTGATCAGAATCTTTGTGGTATAAGCTAGAATTATTGGCGGCCATTCTTGAGAATCCAGAAAGTCTAAACCTTGTCTGTGGTATTCCGAGTAGGATTCAAGGATTGAATGACTTTGACGAGCTTCAAACTAGCGATTGTTGGGCGTGGTGACAGACGCAAAAGAATCAATGGATTCTATTCCGACATGATCGAGAACCGACAGATGATTAGCCATGCTGTGACAGAGCATTTGAACCATTTTCACTGAGAGGATGGTGATGAGCGGATATTTTATACGCTTTTTGGGGGTAATTTCATGTAGAATTTAGTATGTTTTAGTTAGTTTTTAGTATAATTTTATTAGTTTTTTTGGCAAAATTCATATTTTTGGACTTTACTATGAGTTTGTGGGTTTTTCTGTGAATTCAGATATTTTTTGGTTGAAATTGAGGGAGCTGAGCAAAAATCTTATTCAGGCTGAAAAAGTACTGCGAATGCTGTTGGATTCTGACCTCCCTGCACTCGGAATGCATTTTTTGGAGATACAGAAGTCCAATTGGCGCGCTCTCAATTGGGTTGGAAAGTAGACATCTAGGGCTTTCCAGTAATATATAATAGTCCATACTTTGCACGAAGATAGACGACGTAAACTGGCGTTCAACGCCAGTTCCATATTGCAGTTTGGCGTTCAACGCCAGAAATAGGTTACAACCTGGCGTTCAACTCCAGAAACAGCCCAGGCACGTGAGAAGCTTAAGTCTCAGCCCCAGCACACACCAAGTGGGCCCCAGAAGTGGATTTTTGCACTATCTATCCTAGTTTACTCATTTTCTGTAAACCTAGGTTACTAGTTTAGTATTTAAACAGCTTTTAGAGATTTATTTTGTATCTCATGACATTTTTAGATCTGAATTATATACCTTTTGACGGCATGAGTCTCTAAACTCCATTGTTGGGGGTAAGGAGCTCTGCAGCGTCTCGATGAATTAATGCAATTATTTCTGTTTTCCATTCAAACACGCTTGTTCCTATCTAAGATGTTCATTCGTGCTTCACTATGAAGAAGGTGATGATCCGTGACACTCATCACGTTCCTCAATCCATGAACGTGTGTCTGACAATCACCTCCATTCTACATTAGATTGAATGAGTATCTCTTAGATTCCTTAATTAGAATCTTCGTGGTATAAGCTAGAATCCATTTGCGGCATCCTTGAGAGTCCGGAAAATCTAAACCTTGTCTGTGGTATACCAAGTAGGATTCAAGGATTGGATGACTGTGACAAGCTTCAAACTCGCGAGTGTTGGGTGTAGTGACAGACACAAAAGGATCAATGGATCTTATTCCGACATGATCGAGAACCGACAAATGATTAGACGTGCTATGACAGAGCATTTGGACCATTTACACTGAGAGGATGGGAAGTAGCCATTGACAACATTGACGCCCTACAAACAGCTTGCCATGGAAGGAGCCTTGCGTGTGTGAAGAGGAGGACAAGAGAAAAGCTGAAATTAAGAGGACAAAACATCTCCAAAACTCCAACATATTCTCCATTACTGCATAATAAGTATTTATTTCATGCTCTTTTATTTTTTACAATCGAGGCTAAAGAATCCTATTGGTATCCTGACTAAGATTAATAAGATAACCATAGCTTGCTTCAAGCCAACAATCTCCGTGGGATTCGACCCTTACTCACGTAAGGTATTACTTAGACGACCTAGTGCACTTGCTGGTTAGTTGTGCGTATTGCAAAAGTGTGATTGCAATTTCGAGCACCAAGTTTTTGGCGCCGTTGCCAGGGATTGTTTGAGTTTGAACAACTAACGGTGAAACTTGTTGCTTAGATCAGGAAAATTTTTTTTTCACTAGAATTGCATCTTTTATTATCCCTTTTAAAAACTTTTTCAAAAAAAATATTATTTTTCTTTATTAATTTTTAGTTTTTCTTTGAAGTTTAGTGTCATGTTTTAAGTTTGGTGTCAAGTGCATGCTTTTCTTTGTCTTTCAATTTTTGAATTGCATGTTCTTTGTTTTTCCTTGATCTTCAAATTGTTCTTGTCAATTTTTCTTATTTGATCTTTGGTTTTTCTTGTTCTGTGTGTTTTCGTGTTTTCCTTGTACTTTTTCAAAATATTAGTTTTCAAAAATATTTTTTTATACAATATTAAAACACGTTACATTTATAGCTCAGTTGGCTAAAGCGTTGGCTTATGTTCTTGGCAATTGGGTATCTTCTTTTTTTAAATATTTTTCAAAAATAATTTTTCTTTGATTGAATCCTGTGCCAAACTTTAAGTTTGGTGTTCTCTTGTTAATTTTCTTTAATTTTCAAAAATTTATTGTGGTTTTCTAAAAATTTTAAGTTTAGTGTTTTATTTTTTGTTCTTGTTGTTCTTGTGAGTCTTCAAAGTGTTCTTGAGTCTTCCTTGTGTTTTGATCTTAAAATTTTTAAGTTTGGTGTTCCTTGGTGTTTTCCCTCCAAAATTTTCGAAAGCAAGGAACATTAGATCTAAAAATTTTAAGTCTTGTGTCTTTTGTGTATTTTTCTCTTTCATCATAAAATTCAAAAATAAAAAAATTATCTTCTCTAACTAATTTTAAGCCATATTTTTTAATTTTTTTATATAAAAATTTAGATTTCAATTTCAAAATTTTTCAAATCTTATCCCTTTAAATTTTTTTAAAAAAATTTTATCTTTTTCGAAAATATCCTAACCACTTTCTCTCTCCTCACTTTTTTGAAAACCTTCATAAAATATTTTTAAATTTTTATTATTTTATTTTTTATTTTTATTTATTTATTTTTATTTTTATTATCGTCTTTATTTTATCTTATTTTATTATTATTATTTCAAAATTTTTTATATATAATAAAATAAATAAAATAAATTCACATCATCCCCTTTTCTCCATCATGAACCTAAGTGGAAATGAACAGTCCAGAAGGACTCTGGGGTCATATGATAACCCCACTACTGCTTCATATGGGAGTAGTATATATATACCCTCCATTGGAGTTAGTAGTTTTGAGTTGAATCCTCAGCTCATTATCATGGTGCAGCAAAATTGCCAGTATTCTGGTCTTCCACAGGAAGAGCCTACAGAGTTTCTGGCACAATTTTTACAAATTGCTGACACAGTACGTGACAAGGAAGTAGATCAGGATATCTACAGATTATTACTGTTTCCATTTGCTGTAAAGGACCAAGCTAAGAGCTGGTTAAATAACCAACCTAAGGATAGCATAAAGACATGGAAACAGCTATCAGAAAAATTCTTGAATCACTATTTTCCTCCAAAATGGATGACACAGATAAGACTGAGCATCCAAGGCTTCAAACAAGGAGATAATGAATCCCTTTATGATGCTTGGGAGAGATACAGAGAGATGCTAAAAAAATGCCCCTCTGAAATGTTCTCAGAGTGGGTGCAGTTAGACATCTTTTATTATGGGCTTACAAAGAAAGTTCAAATTTCTCTAGACCACTCAGCTGGTGGATCTATACACATGAGAAAGACAATTGAAGAAGCTCAAGAGCTCATTGATACAGTTGCCAGAAATCAGCATCTGTACCTAAGCAATGAACCTTCCATCAACGAAGAGGCTAAAACAGTAACTGCTGAACTCAGTCCTACAGAACAAGTTACTGAATTCAATCAGCATCTAGATTTTCTAACAAAACAGCTAGCCAAATTCAAGGAGATACTACAAGAAACAAGAATGGCTAATATGAATATGGAAATACAGTTGAAGTAAACAGAACAGTAGTTGTCAAAACAAATAACAGAAGAATGCCAAGCAATTCAATTAAGAAGTGAGAAAACATTAAATACCTCACTTCAAGGCAGCAGAAAGCCAAGAGATGAACAGACTACTACCCAAAATCCCTCTGAGGACAGCCAGAGCCCAGAGAGGAAAAATTCTGGCGCTCAAACGCCAGAAAATGGGTGGGAAGCTGGCGTTGAACGCCCAACCCATGCTCAGTCCCGGCGTTCAACGCCAGAAACAAGCAAGGAATTGGCGTTGAACGCTCAAAGAAAGTACAGTTTTGGCGTTCAGATGCCAGAAACAGGTAAGGAGTTGGCGTCTAATGCCATTCCAGCTTCCACCCCTGGCATTCAAACGCCAGTGGAATATCAGACACATACAAGTGTTGATAGTAACCCCTCTAAAAAGGCTTCTCAACCCATATATGTAGGCAATAAACCTACAGCAACTAAGGTTGAGGAATACAAAGCCAAAATGCCTTATCCTCAGAAACTCCACCAAGCGGAACAGGATAAGCAATTTTCCCGCTTTGCAAACTACCTCAGGACTCTTGAAATAAAGATTCCATTTGCAGAGGCACTTGAACAAATACCCTCTTATGCTAAGTTCATGAAAGAGATCTTAAGTCATAAGAAGGATTGGAGGGAAACTGAGAAAGTTTACCTCACTGAAGAATGTAGTGCAGTCATTCTGAAAAGCTTACCTGAGAAGCTTAAAGATCCCGGAAGCTTTATGATACCATGCACATTAGAAGGTACTTTTACCAAGCAAGCTTTATGTGATCTTGGGGGCAAGTATCTACCTAATACCTGCATCTACTATCAAAAAGTTTAGATTGACTGATGAAGTTAAACCAACCCGAATATGTCTCTAACTTGCTGATGGTTCCATTAAACACCCATCAGGCGTGATTGAAGACATGATTGTCAAGGTTGGTCCATTTGCCTTTCCCACTGACTTTGTGGTGCTGGAAATGGAAGAGGACAAGAATGCAACTCTCATTCTAGGAAGACCTTTCCTAGCAACTGGACGAACGCTCATTGACGTCCAAAAAGGGGAAGTAACCCTGAGAGTCAATGAGGACGAGTTTAAGTTAAATGTTGTCAAATCTATGCAGCATCCAGACACTCAAAATGACTACATGAGCATTGATATTATTGACTCTCTGGTAAAAGAGGTCAATATGACTGAGAGTCTCGAATCAGAGCTAGAGGATATCTTTAAAGATACACAGCCTGATCTGGAGGAACCAGAGAGAATAATAAAACCTCTGAAAATCCCTCAGGAAGAGGAGAAACCTCCTAAACCCGAGCTCAAACCATTACCACCATCCTTGAAATACGCATTTCTGGGAGAAGGTGACACTTTTCCTGTAATCATAAGCTCTACCTTAGAGCCACAGGAAGAGGAAGCACTAATTAAAGTGCTAAGGACACACAAGACAGCTCTTGGGTGGTCCATCAGTGATCTTAAGGGCATTAGCCCAGCCAGATGCATGCACAAAATCCTATTGGAGGATGATGCTAAGCCAGTGGTTCAACTACAGAGGTGGCTGAATCCAGCCATGAAGGAGGTGGTGCAGAAGGAGGTCACTAAATTACTAGAGGCTGGGATTATTTATCCTATTTCTGATAGCCCCGGTAAGCCCTGTCCAAGTTGTCCCTAAGAAGGGTGGCATGACAGTGGTTCATAATGATAAAAATAAACTGGTTCCTACAAGAAAAGTTACAGGGTGGCGTATGTGTATTGATTATAGAAGGCTCAATACAGCTACCAGAAAGGATCATTTTCCTTTACCCTTCATAGACCAGATGCTAGAAAGACTAGCATGTCATGAATACTACTGCTTCCTAGATGGATATTGAGGTTATAATCAAATTGCAGTAGATCCCCAAGATCAAGAGAAAATAACATTCACATGTCCATCCAGAGTATTTGCATACAGAAGGATGCCATTTGGTCTGTGCAATGCACCTGCAACCTTTCAAAGGTGCATGCTCTCAATTTTCTCTGATATGGTGGAAAAATTTCTGGAAGTCTTCATGGATGACTTTTCAGTATTTGGAGACTCATTCAGCTCCTGTCTTGACCATCTAGCACTTGTTCTAAAGAGGTGCCAAGAGACTAACCTGGTTTTAAACTGGGAGAAATGTCACTTTATGGTGACTGAAGGAATTGTCCTTGGGCACAAAATTTCGAACAAGGGAATAGAAGTGGATCAAGCTAAGGTAGAGGTAACTGAAAAATTACCACCACCTGCCAATGTTAAGGCAATCAAAAGCTTTCTGGGGCATGCAAGATTCTATAGGAGGTTTATAAAAGATTTTTCAAAAATCACCAAACCTCTGAGTAATTTGCTAGCTGCTGACACACCATTTATCTTTGATAAAGAGTGTTTGCAGGCGTTCGAGACTCTGAAAGCTAAGCTAGTCACAGCACTAGTCATCTCTGCACCAGACTGGACATTATCATTTGAACTAATGTGTGATGCTAGTGACCATGCCATTGGTGCAGTGTTGGGACAAAGGCATGACAAGCTTCTTCACGTTATTTACTATGACAGTCGTGTTTTAAATGACGCACAGAAGAACTACACAACCATAGAAAAAAATTTACTTGCAGTGGTTTACGCCATTGACAAGTTCAAATCTTATTTAGTAGGATCAAAAGTGATTGTGTACACTGACCATGCTGCTCTTAAATATCTACTCACAAAGCAGGATTCAAAACCCAGACTCATCAGATGGGTGTTGCTTCTGCAAGAGTTTGATATAGAAATAAGAAACAAAAAAAGGACAGAGAATCAAGTAGCAGATCACCTTTCCCGAATAGAACCAGTAGAAGGGGCGTCCCTCCCTCTTTCTGAGATCTCTGAAAACTTTTCGGATGAGCAACTCTTTGTCATCCAGGAAGTGCCATGGTTTGCAGACATTGCAAACTACAAGGCAGTAAGATTCATACCCAAAGAGTACAGTAGGCAGCAAACAAAGAAATTGATCACGGATGCAAAGTACTATCTTTGGGATGAACCATATCTCTTCAAGAGATGTGCAGACGGAGTAATTCGTAGATGTGTGCCTAAAGAAGAAGCACAAAATATCCTCTGGCACTGCCATGGATCACAGTATGGAGGATATTTTGGAAGTGAGCGAACAGCTACAAGAGTCTTCCAATGTGGCTTCTACTGGCCTACTCTCTATAAAGACTCCCGAGTGTTTGTACTTAATTGTGACAGTTGCCAAAGATCTGGCAATCTGCCTCACAGTTATGCCATGCCTCAACAAGGGCTCTTGGAGATTGAGTTGTTTGATGTATGGGGTATTGACTTCATGGGGCCTTTCCCACCATCACACTCAGACACTTATATTCTTGTGGCAGTGGATTATGTATCCAAATGGGTGGAAGCTATTGCAACACCCACTAATGACACTAAGACAGTGCTGAAATTCCTCCAGAAACACATCTTCAGCAGATTTGGTACTCCTAGAGTATTAATCAATGATGGGGGCACTCATTTCTGCAAAAAATAGCTTTACTCTGCTTTGGTTTGATATGGAGTTAGCCACAGGGTAGCCACTCCATATCATCCACAGACAAATGGGCAAGCTGAAGTCTCTAACAGAGAACTTAAAAGAATATTGGAACGGACTGTGATTAACCGTAGAAGGGATTGGGCAAGAAGCTTGGATGATGCTCTGTGGGCATACAGAACAGCATTCAAGACTCCTATAGGGACCTCTCCATACCAGCTTGTGTATGGAAAGGCCTATCACTTGCTAGTGGAACTGGAACATAAGGCCTACTGGGCAACCAAATTCCTAAACCTTGATGCCAAGTTACTTGGAGAAAAATGATTGCTCCAGTTAAATGAGCTAGAGGAATTCAGACTCAATGCTTTCCAAAATGCAAAAATTTACAAAGAGAAAGCAAAAAGATGGCATGATAAGAAATTATCATCCAGAGTCTTTGAGCCAGGGCAGAAAGTTCTGCTATTTAATTCTAGGCTCAGATTATTCCCCGGGAAATTGAAATCCCGATAAAGAGGTCTATATGTGATTATAAGTGTGTCACCATATGGATACGTGGAGCTTCAAGATAATGATTCTAACAAAAAGTTCATTGTTAATGGATAGAGAGTTAAACATTATCTTGAAAGCAATTTTGAGCAAGAATGCTCAAAACTGAGACTTGATTAAAGCTCAGTAATAGTCCAGCTAAAGACAATAAAGAAGCGCTTGCTGGGAGGCAACCCAGCCATTTACAAGGCCTATTTGTTAATTAATTGATTTTTACAGGTTTATGTCAATTATCTTCAAGGTAAAATAGCAATCGCTTGAGTTCACAGAGTTACAGAAGGATTCAGAGGATAAAACAGCAAAAAGTAGCTCACTAGTGCGAAAAAAAAGCCAGTAAGAGCTGTTTTGGGCGCTGAACGCCCAAAAAAAGCACTTACTGGGTGTTCAACGCCAGTAAGGATAGCCATCTGGGCATTAAACGCCAGAAAGAAGCATCTTCTGGGTGTTGAACGCCAGAAAGAAGCACCTTCTGGGCGTTCAACGCCAGATTTATATCGTCCTGGGCGTTCAGAAAAATGCCCAGTGACAAAGGAGTTCCTGGCGTTCAACGCCAGCTAGAAGCAACAGCTGGGCGTTGAACGCCCAGGAGAAGTTACAAATGGGCGTTAAACGCCCAAAACATGCAGCGTTTGGGCGTTTAATGCCAGGATTGTGGGGAGGAGGTAAATTCATTTTCAATTCACAATTTTTTAAAATTTTCATGTTCCAATTCATAATTTCTTGCATAAACATGTTACAAACTCTCATCCTTCAATTCCAAAAATTTTAATCCTAATTTAAAAAAAATCCCTTTTTCAAAAGATATCAAATGTATCTTAATTCATAAACACAAATCCTTTTCAAATCCTCTCCAACGTCTTTTCAAATCTTTTTCAAAACTCAATTATCTTTTCAAATTAATCTCAAATCTTTTTTCTAAAATTCAGATTTATCTTTTTCAAATATCTTCTATATCTTTTCAAATTTCAATTATATCTTTTTCCTATCATATTTATATTTTACAAATCATATCTTCTATCTTATCTTTCTTCAAAATTTTCAAAACCCACCCCCTCCCTTTAAATCCACATTCGGCCTCCCTCCTCTCCTCAACAATTTGAAAACTAGCTCTCCTTTTATCCCTCTCCTTTCTTTTCTTTTGCTTGAGGACAAGCAAACCTCTAAAGTTTGGTGTGTTTATCCGTGATCACTATACCCACTAAGATCATGGCTCCTAAAGGAAAACAACCCACTCCAAGAGGCAAGAAAGAGAGTATTCCAAAACCACTTTGGAATCAAGGGAAGTTCTTAACCAAAGAACATTCAGACAATTACTACAAAATAATGGGTCTAAGGTCAGTGATCCTGGAAGTCAAATTCGATCTGAAAGAAGATGAATACCCGGAGATCCAAGAGCAAATTCGAAACAGGAGATGGGAAATCCTAGCTAATCCTGAAACAAAGGTGGGAATAAACATAGTTCAGGAATTCTACGCTAATCTGTGGCAAACAGACAGGCAGAGAATATCTGGAACTGCTCTCTATGACTATCGGACCTTGGTTAGAGAAAATATTGTTCACATCCACCCTGATAAAATCAGGGAGATCTTTAAGCTACCTCAGCTGAAAGATGACCCAGACTCCTTTAATAGGAGAATAATGAGAACAAATAAGGGCCTGGACAAGATTCTAGAGGATATATGCATCCCTGGAGCCAAGTGGACCACCAGCACCAAGGGCGTCCCAAATCAACTCAAGAGAGAAGATCTCAAACCAGTCTAGCTTTTTGCTTCTAAACAGTTTTGGCATCTCACTTCATCCTTTGAAGTTTAGAATGATTGGCATCTATGGGAACTTAGAATTTCGGATAATGTTATTAATTCTCCTAGTTAAGTATGTTGATTCTTGAACACAGCTACTTTTATGAGTCTTGGCCGTGGCCTTAAGCACTTTGTTTTCCAGTGTTACCACCGGATACATAAATGCCACAGACACATGACTAGGTGAACCTTTTCAGATTGTGACTCAGCTTTGCTAGAGTCCCCAGTTAGAGGTGTCCAGAGCTCTTAAACACACTCTTTTTGCTTTGGATCACGACTTTAACCACTCAGTCTCAAGCTTTTCACTTGGACCTGCATGCCACAAGCACATGGTCAGGGACAGCTTGATTTAGCCACTTAGGCCTGGATTTTATTTCCTTGGGCCCTCCTATCCATTGATGCTCAAAGCCTTGGATCCTTTTTACCCTTGCTTTTTGGTTTTAAGGGCTATTGGCTTTCTCTGCTTGCTTTTTCTTTTTCTTTCTATTTTTTTCACCAATTTTTTTTCGCAATCTTTTGCTTTTTCACTGCTTTTTCTTGCTTCAAGAATCAATTTCATGATTTTTCAGATTGTCTATAACATTTTTCTTTGTTCATCATTCTTTCAAGAGCCAACAATTTTAACATTCATAAACAACAAGATCAAAAATATGCACTGTTCAAGCATTCATTCAGAAAACAAAAAGTATTGTCACCACATCAATATAATTAAACTAAATTCAAAGATAATTTCGAAATTCATGTACTTCTTGTTCTTTTGAATTAGAAACATTTTCTTTCAAGATAGGTGAAGGATTCATGGAATTTATTTATAACTTTAAGACATAGTTACTAAACACTAATGATCATGAAGTAGAGAGACAAATATAGATGACATAATAAGCATAAAAACCGAAAAATAGAAAAAAATAAGAACAAGGAATGAATCCACCTTAGTGATGGTGGGACTTTCTTCTTGAAGAACCAATGATGTCCTTGAGTTCTTCTATGTCTCTTCCTTGCCTTTGTTGCTCCTCCCTTATTTCTCTTTGATCTTCTCTAATTTCATGGAGAATGATGGAGTGCTCTTGATGTTCCACCCTTAATTGATCCACATTGTAACTCAAATCTTCTAACGAAGTGTTGAGTTGTTCCCAATAGTTGTTGGGAGGAAAGTGCATCCCTTAAGGCATCTCCGGGATTTCTTGCTGATGAGCTTCCTCATGCATCTCTTGGGTTCCATGAGTGGGCTCTCTTGTTTGCTCCATCCTTTTCTTAGTGATGGGCTTGTCCTCCTCAATGAGGATGTCTCCTTCTATGATAACTCCAGCTGAGTAACATAGATGGCAAATAAGATGAGGAAAAGCTAGTCTTGCCAAAGTAGAGGACTTATCGACTATTTTGTAGAATTCATGGGAGATGACTTCATGAACTTCTACTTTCTCTCCAATCATGATGCTATGAATCATGATGGCCCGATCCACAGTAACTTCAGATCGGTTGCTATTGGGGATGATGGAGCGTTGAATGAACTCCAACCATCCTCTAGCCATAGGCTTGAGGTCCAGTCTTCTTAGTTGAACCGGCTTGCCTTTGGAGTCTCTTTTCCATTGAGCTCCTTCCACACATATGTCCATAAGGACTTGGTCCAACCTTTGATTAAAGTTGACCCTTCTAGTGTAGGGGCGTGCATCTCCTTGCATCATGGGTAATTTGAACGCCAACCTCACATTTTCCGGACTAAAATCTAAGTATTTCCCCCGAACCATTGTAAGATAATTCTTTGGGTTTGGGTTCTTACTTTGATCATGGTTTCTAGTGATCCATGCATTGGCATAGAACTCTTGAACCATTAAGATTCTGACTTGTTGGATGGGGTTGGTTAGAACTTCCCAACCTCTTCTTTGGATCTCATGTCGGATCTCCGGGTACTCATTTTTCTTGAGCTTGAAAGGGACCTCGGAGATCACCTTCTTCTTGGCCACAACATCATAGAAGTGGTTTTGATGGGCTTTGGAGATGAATCTTTCCATCTCCCATGACCCGGAGGTGGAAGCTTTTATCTTCCCTTTCCCTTTTCTAGAGGATTCTCCGGCCTTAGGTGCCATCAATGGTAATGGAAAAACAAAAGCTTATGCTTTTACCACACCAAACTTAGAATGTTGCTCGCCCTCGAGCAAAAAAAGAAAGAATAGAAGAAGAAGAAGAAGATATGGAGGAGAGGGAAAGAGATGTGTATTCGGCTATGTAGGGTGGGTTTGGGTGGGGAAGATATGGATGGCTGTGAGTGGTGGAAAACAGAAGGGATGACCGTGAATGGAGAGAAAGAGGGTGAGGTAGGTGGGGATTCAACACCAAACTTAGAGTTTGGTTGTGGCCTCCCAACACCAAACTTAGAGTTTGAATGTGGGGGCTTTGTTTGACTCTGTATTGAGAGAAGCTTATCGTGCCTCTTTTTCATGTTTACAGAAGGATAACCTTGGGTTTTAAACACAAGGTAGTCCCCATTCAATTGAAGGACTAATTCTCCTCTGTTAACATCTATCACAGCTCCTGCTGTGGCTAGGAAAGGTCTTCCAAGGATGATGCATTCATCCTCCTCCTTCCTAGTGTCTAAGATTATGAAATCAGCAGGAATGTAAAGGCCTTTAACCTTTACCAACACGTCCTCTACTAATCCATAAGCTTGTCTTACTGACTTGTCTGCCAATTATAATGAGAATAAGGCAGGCTGTACCTCAATGATCCCCAGCTTCTCCATTACAGAGAGTGGCATAAGATTTATGCCTGACCATAGGTCACACAGAGCTTTTTCAAAGGTCATGGTGCCTATGGTACAGGGTATTAAGAATTTTTTCCAGGATCTTGTTTCTTTTGAGGTAGAGTTTGCTGAACCCATGTATCAAGTTCACTAATGAGCAAGGGAGGTTCACCTTCCCAAGTCTCATTACCAAATAACTTGGCATTTAGCTTCATGATGGCTCCTAGATATTGAGCAACTTGCTCTCCAGTTACATCTTCATCCTCTTCAGAGGAAGAATAATCTTCAGAGCTCATGAATGGCAGAAGAAGATTTAATGGAATCTCTATGGTCTCTATTTGAGCCTCAGATTCCTTTAGGTCCTCAATAGGGAACTTCTTCTTGTTTGAGAGACGTCCTAGGAGGTCTTCCTCACTAGGATTTTCGTCCTTCTCCTCCCTTGTGCATTCGGCCATATTGATTACATCAATGGCCTTGCACTCTCCTTTTGGATTTTCTTCTGTATTGCTTGGGAGAATACTGGTAGGAGTTTCAATGACTTTCTTATTCAGTTGGCCTACTTGTGCCTCCAAATCTCTGATGGAGGACCTTGTTTGACTCATGAGCAGATAATTTATACGCTTTTTGGCATTGTTTTTAGTATATTTTTAGTATGTTTTAATTAATTTTTATTATATTTTTATTACTTTTTAGTTAAAATTCACTTTTCTGGACTTTACTATGAGTTTGTGTGTTTTTCTGTGATTTCAGGTATTTTCTGGCTGAAACTAAGGGACCTAAGCAAAAATCTGATTCAGAGGCTGAAAAAGACCGCAGATGTTGTTGGATTCTAACCTCCCTGCACTCGAAGTGAATTTTTCTGGAGCTACAGAAGCCCAAATGGCGCGCTCTCAATTGCGTTGGAAAGTAGACATCCTGGGCTTTCCAGCAATGCATAATAGTCCATACTTTGCCCGAGGTTTGATGGCCCAAACCGGCGTTCCAAATTAGCTCAAAACTGCCCTGCGTTAAACGCCGGAACTGGCACAAAAACTGGCGTTTAACTCCAAGAGAAGTCTCTACACGAAAATGCTTCAATGCTTAGCCCAAGCACACACCAAGTGGGCCCGGAAGTGGATTTTTATGTCATTTACTCATTTCTGTAAAACCTAGCTACTAGTTCTCTATAAGTAGGATCTTTTGCTATTATATTAGAGGTCTTTTGATCACTTGAATCTTTTGATCATGTTTTTATGATTGAACCCTCTTTGGGAGGCTGGCCATTCAGCCATGCCTAGACCTTGTTCTTATGTATTTTCAATGGTGGAGTTTCTACACACCATAGATTAAGGTGTGGAGCTCTGCTGTACCTCGAGTATTAATGCAATTACTATTGTTCTTCTATTCAATTCAGCTTATTCTTGTTCTAAGATATCACTTGTTCCTCAACTTGATGAATGTGATGATTCGTGACACTCATCATCATTCTCACCTATGAACGTGTGCCTGCAACCACCTTCGTTCTACCTTAGGGATTCCTTAATCAGAATCTTCGTGGTATAAGCTAGAATTGATGGCGGCATTCAAGAGAATCCGAAAGGTCTAAACCTTGTCTATGGTATTCTAAGTAGGATTTAAGGATTGAATGACTGTGACGAGCTTCAAACTCGCAATTGTGGGGCGTTAGTGACAGATGCAAAAGAATCACTGGATTCTATTCTGACACGATCGAGAACCGACAGCTGAATAGCCGTGCTGTGACAGAGCGTGTTGAACATTTTCACTGAGAGGACGGGAATGTAGCCATTGACAACGGTGATGCCCAACATACAGCTTGCCATGGAAAGGAGTAAGAAGGATTGGACAACTGACGGTTCATCTTGTTGCTTAGATTAGGTATTTTTCAGAATTTTTAAGAATGAATTCTAGTGTTTCAAGGTGATGTTCTTATCATCACCAAAGCTGATTGATCTTCATCAATTTAGCTCTTGAATGCAATGTCCTGCTGAAGCTTGGCTAGCCATGTCTAATTCCTTTAGACTGAAGCTTTAGACTAACATTGCATGATTCCTAGAATTCTTATTAAAAATTTTGAATCTCTTTATTTTCTTTTTCCACATAATTTTTGAAAAATCCAAAAAAAATTACAAAATCATAAAAAACCAAAAATATTTCTTGTTTGAGTCTAGTGTCTCATTTTAAGTTTGGTGTCAATTACATGTTTTTGTTCTTCTTGCATTTATCATGTGTCTTCATTGATCTTCAAATTGTTCTTGATGATTTACTTGCTCTGATCTTTAAATTCTCTTGTTTTGGGTGTTTTGTTGTTTCTCATATGCATTCTCAATTTGTTAGTGTCAGTAGTATACAAACTTCTAAGTTTGGTGTCTTGCGTGCATTGTTTATTTGATTTTAGTTGCATTTTGATTTTTCCCCATCATTAAAAATTCAAAAAAAATTTTAATTTGTGTCTTTTCAAGTCAATAATACAGAGAATTGAAGATTCAGAACATACAGCAGAGGAATTTCACAGAAAAAGCTGGGCGTTCAAAACGCCCAGTGAGGAAGGAAAACTGGCGTTTAAACGCCAGCCAGGGTGCCTGGCTGGGCGTTTACGCCAGGATGGCACAACAGGGAAGATTTTGTTTTCAATTCAAATTTTTTCAAGTTTTCATAGTTTTTCAAAATCATATCTTTTTCAAATCATATCTTTTTAATCATGTGTTTTCAAAATTAATTTCTTTCCATTTTCAAAAATACTTGCTAATAATTAATGATTTGATTCAACATCTCAGAGTATGTTGCCTTTTCTGTTGAGAAAGGTTTAATGTTTGAATCATATCTTGTTAGCCAAGTCATTGATTTTAAAAATCAAATCTTTTTAAATTGTTTTTCCAAATCATATCTTCTCAATCATATCTTTTTAAAACTATATCTTTTCAATCATATCTTCTTAATCACATCTTTTTCAAAATAGTTTTCAAATCAAATCTTTTTGATTTCTAATTTTAAAATCTTTTTCAAAAATCACTTTATTTCTTTTTTTTTAACTTTAATTTCGAAAATCTTTCTTCTATTTTTCAAAATGTTTTTAAAATATTTTTAATTTATTTTTGAAAATTTCTTCCCCTCTTCTCACATCCTTCTATTTACAGACTAAGTTCAAATTCTTCTACCTCTTCCTTCTATTTTTCTTTTCCTCTGACACCTCAAGGAATCTCTATACTGTGACATAGAGGATTCCATATTTTCTTGTTCTTTTCTCTTTCATATGAGAAGGAGCAAAGACAAAAGCATTCTTGTTGAGGCTGACCCTGAACCTGAAAGGACCTTAAAGCGAAAGCTAAGAGAAGTTAAAGCACAACTCTCTGTAGAGGACCTAACAGAAATCTTCAAAGAAGAAGACATGGCAGCCGAAAACAACAACAATGCCAACAATGCAAGGAAGGTGCTGGGTGACTTTACTGCACCTACTCCCGACTTCTATGGGAGAAGCATCTCTATCCCTTCCATTGGAGCAAACAACTTTGAGCTTAAGCCTCAATTAGTTTCTCTAATGCAACAGAATTGCAAGTTCTATGGACTTCCATTGGAAGATCCTCATCAGTTTTTAGCTGAATTCTTGCAAATCTGTGACACTGTCAAGACCAATGGGGTTGACCCTGAAGTCTACAGACTTATGCTATTCCCTTTTGCTGTAAGAGACAGAGCTAGGATATGGTTGGACTCACAACCTAAAGAAAGCCTGAACTCTTGGAAAAAGCTAGTCAATGCCTTCTTGGCAAAGTTCTTTCCACCTCAAAAATTGAGTAAGCTTAGAGTGGAACTCCAAACCTTCAGACAGAAGGAAGGAGAATCGCTCTATGAAGCTTGGGAAAGATACAAACAATTGATCAGAAAGTGTCCTTCTGACATGCTTTCTGAATGGAGCATCATAGGTATCTTCTATGATGGTCTGTCTGAACTGTCCAAGATGTCATTGGATAGCTCTGCTGGAGGATCTCTTCATCTGAAGAAGACGCCTGTAGAAGCTCAAGAACTGATTGAAATGGTTGCAAATAACCAATTCATGTACACTTCTAAAAGGAACCCTGTGAACAATGGGACGAATCAGAAGAAAGGAGTTCTTGAGATTGATACTCTGAATGCCATATTGGCTCAGAACAAAATATTGACTCAGCAAGTCAATATGATTTCTCAAAGTCTATCTGGAATGCAAGCTGCACCAGGCAGTACTAAGGACGCTTCATCTAAAGAAGAAGCTTATGATCCTGAGAACCCTTCAATGGAAGAGGTGAATTACATGGGAGAACCCTATGGAAACACCTATAATCCTTCATGGAGAAATCACCCAAATCTCTCATGGAAGGATCAACAGAGACCTCAACAAGGTTTCAACAACAATAATGGTGGAAGAAACAGGTTTAGCAATGGCAAGCCTTTTCCATCATCTTCTCAGCAACAGACAAAGAATTCTAAGCAGAGCCACTCTGACTTAGCAACCATGGTCTCTGATCTGATCAAAACCACTCAAAGTTTCATGACTGAAACAAGGTCCTCCATTAGAAACTTGGAGGTACAAGTAGGTCAGCTGAGTAAGAAAGTTACTGAACTCCCTCCTAGTACTCTTCCAAGCAATACAGAAGAGAATCCAAAAGGAGAGTGTAAGGCCATCAACATGGCCGAATTTGGAGAGGAGGAAGAGGCAGTGATCGCCATTGAGGAAGACCTCAATGGACGTCCACTGGCCTCCAATGAGTTCCCTAATGAGGAACCATGGGAATCTGAGGCTCACACTAAGACCATAGAGATTCCATTGGATTTACTTCTGCCATTCATGAGCTCTGATGAGTATTCTTCCTCTAAAGAGGATGAAGATGTCACTGAAGAGCAAGTTGCTAAGTACCTTGGAGCAATCATGAAGCTAAATGACAAGTTATTTGGTAATGAGACTTGAGAGGATGAACCCCCTTTGCTCACCAAAGAACTGGATGACTTGACTAGGCAGAGATTATCTCAAAAGAAACAGGACCCTGGGAAGTTCTCAATGCCTTGTACAGTAGGCACCATGACCTTCAAGAAGGCTCTGTGTGACCTAGGGTCAAGCATAAACCTCATGCCTCTCTCTCTAATGGAGAAGCTAGGGATCTTTGAGGTACAAGCTGCAAGAATCTCACTAGAGATGGCAGACAATTCAAGAAAACAAGCTTATGGACTTGTAGAGGATGTTTTGGTAAAAGTTGAAGGCCATTACATCCCTGCTGATTTCATAGTCTTAGAGACTAGGAAGTGCATGGATGAATCCATCATCCTTGGCAGACCCTTCCTAGCCACAGCAAAGGTTGTTATTGATGTTGACAGAGGAGAATTGATCATTCAAGTGAATGAAGAATCCTTTGTGTTTAAGGCTCAAGGATATCCCTCTGTAACCATGGAGAGGAAGCATGAAGAGCTTCTCTCAAAACAGAGTCAAACAAAGCCCCCACAGTCAAACTCTAAGTTTGGTGTTAGGAGGCCACAACCAAATTCTAAGTTTGGTGTTGAACCCCCACAGTCAAACTCTAAGTTTGGTGTTGGGAGGTTCCAACATTGCTCTGAGTATCTGTGAGGCTCCATGAGAGCCCACTGTCAAGCTAATGACATTAAAGAAGCGCTTGTTGGGAGGTAACCCAATGTTATATTTATCTATTTTCCTTTTGTTATTTTATGTTTTCTGTAGGTTGATGATCATGGGAAGTCACAAAATCAATTGAAAAAGTAAAAACAGA
Source organism: Arachis hypogaea (assembly GCF_003086295.3). Classification (NCBI taxonomy): domain Eukaryota; kingdom Viridiplantae; phylum Streptophyta; class Magnoliopsida; order Fabales; family Fabaceae; genus Arachis; species Arachis hypogaea. Next base: position 21,730,774 of record NC_092043.1, on the reverse strand, counting down.
ATGAAAAATAGAAAGAAAAACAGCACACCATGTAGGAAAATTTGCTGGCGTTTAAACGCCAGTAAGGGCAGCAAATGGGCGTTTAACGCCCAGTCTGGCATCATTCTGGGCATTTAACGCCAGAAAGGGGCTCCAGACTGGCGTTAAACACCAGGAAAGGGCAAGAAGCTAGCGTTAAACGCCAGAAATGGGCACCAGCCCGGTATTTAACGCCATAATTAGCATCAAGAGTATTTTTGCTCTCCACTTGGTGCAGGGATGAATTTTCCTTGACACCTCAGGATCTGTGGACCCCACAGGATCCCCACCTACCCCACCACTCTCTCTCTTCTTCACCCATTCACTAATCACCTCAACACCTCTTCCCCAAAAATCCCTCACCTATCAAATCTCACTATTCTCTTCACCACTCACATCCATCCTTCATAAAACCCCACCTACCTCACCATTCAAATTCAAACCACTTTCCCACCCAAACCCACCCTCACATGACCGAACCATACACCCCCTCTCCACTCCTATATAAACCCATCTTCACTCCTTCATTTTCACACAACCTAAACACTACTTCTCCCCCTTGGCCGAACCACAAAGCCACCTCCATCTCCTCTATTTCTTCTACTCTCTTCTTTCTTCTTTTGCTCGAGGACGAGCAAACCTTCTAAGTTTGGTGTGGTAAAAGCATTGCTTTTTATTTTTCCATAACCATTTATGGCATCTAAGGCCGGAGAAACCTCTAGAAAGATGAAAGGGAAGGCAAAAGCTTCCACCTCCGAGTCATGGGAGATGGAGAGATTCATCTCAAGGCTGCATCAAGACCACTTCTATGAAGTTGTGGCCATGAAGAAGCTGATCCCCGAGGTCCCTTTCAAACTCAAAAAGAGTGAATATCCGGAGATCTGACATGAGATCCGAAGAAGAGGTTGGGAAGTTCTTACCAACCCCATTCAACAAGTCGAAATCTTAATGGTTCAAGAGTTCTATGCCAATGCATGGATCACCAAGAACCATGATCAAAGTGTGAACCCGGACCCAAAGAATTGGCTCACAATGGTTTGGGGGAAATGCTTAGATTTTAGTCCAGAAAATGTAAGGTTGGCATTCAACTTTCCCATGACGAAGGAGATGAACACCCTTACACTAAAAGGGTCAACTTTGATCAAAGGTTGGACCAAGTCCTCATAGACAATTGTGAAGAGGGCGCTCAATGGAAGAGAGATTTAAGAGGGAAGCCGGTTCAACTAAGAAGCATGACCTCAAGCCTATCACCAAGAAAAGGGGGGAGCAAACAAGAGATCTCACTCACCATGAAATCCCTGAGATACCTCAAGGGATGCACTTTCCTCCATAAAACTATTGGGAGCAAATCAACACCTCCCTAGGAGAATTGAGTTCCAACATGGGACAACTAAGGGTGGAACACCAAGAACATTCCATTCTCCTCCATGAAATTAGAGAAGATCAAAGAATCATGAGAGAGGAGCAACAAAGGCACGGAAGAGACATTGAGGAGCTCAAGCACTCCATAAGATCTTCAAGAGGAAGAACAAGCCGCCATCACTAAGGTGGACTCGTTCTTTAATTTCCTTGTTCTTTATTTTTCTGTTTTTCGAATTTTCATGCTTATGTTTATCCATGTTTGTGTCTTATGATCATTAGTGTCTTAGTGTCTATGCCTTAAAGTTATGAATGTCCTATGAATCCATCACCTTTATTAAATGAAAAATGTTCTTAATTGAAAAAGAGAAGAATTGCATGAATTTCAGATTTTATAATAGATTAATTATTTTGATGTGGTGGCAATACTTTTGACTTCTGAATGTATGCTTGAACAGTGCATATGTCTTTTGAATTTGTTGTTCATGAATGTTGGCTCTTGAAAGAATGATAAAAAAGGAGACATGTTACTGAGGTTCTGAAAAATCATAAAAATGATTCTTGAAGCAAGAAAAAGTATTGAATTCAAAAAAAAAAACGAAAAACTGGGAAAAGAAAAAGACAAAAAATATTAAAGTTGTGATCTAAGAAAAAAAAGAGTGTGCTTAAGAACCCTGGACACCTCTAATTGGGGACTCTAGCAAAGCTGAGTCACAATCTGAAAAGGTTTACCCAATTATGTGTCTGTGGCATGTATGTATCTGGTGGTAATACTAGAAGACAGAGTGCTTTGGGCCACGGCCAAGACTCATAAAGTAGCTATGTTCAAGAATCATCATACTTAACTAGGAGAATCAATAACACTATCTGGATTCTGAATTCCTAGAGAAGCCAATCATTCTGAATTTCAAAAGATAAAGTGAGATGCCAAAACTGTTCAGAGGCAAAAAGCTAAAAGCCCCGCTCATCTAATTAATACTGATCTTCATAGATGTTTTTGGAATTCATTGCATATTCTCTTCTTTTATTCTTATTTGATTTTCAGTTGCTTGAGGACAAGCAACAATTTAAGTTTGGTGTTGTGATGAGCGGATAATTTATACGCTTTTTGGCATTATTTTTAGTATATTTTTAGTATGTTTTAATTAGTTTTTATTATATTTTTATTAGTTTTTAGTTAAAATTCACTTTTCTGGACCTTACTATGAGTTTGTGTGTTTTTCTGTGATTTCAGGTATTTTCTGGCTGAAATTGAGGGACTTGAGCAAAAATCTGATTCAGAGGCTGAAAAGGACTGCAGATGCTGTTGGATTCTGACCTCCCTGCACTCGAAGTGGATTTTTCTAGAGCTACAGAAGCCCAATTGGTGCGCTCTCAATTGCGTTGGAAAGTAGACATCCTGGGCTTTCCAGCAATGCATAATAGTCCATACTTTGCTCGAGGTTTGATGGCCCAAACCGGCGTTCCAATTCAGCTCAAAACTACCCGGCGTTAAACGCCGGAACTGGCACAAGAATGGGAGTTAAACGCCCAAACTGGCACAAAAACTGGCGTTTAACTCCAAGAGAAGTCTCTACACGAAAATGCTTCAATGCTCAGCCCAAGCACACACCAAGTGGGCCCGGAAGTGGATTTTTATGTCATTTACTCATTTCTGTAAAACCTAGCTACTAGTTCTCTATAAGTAGGACCCTTTGCTATTATATTAGAGGTCTTTTGATCACTTGAATCTTTTGATCATGTTTTTATGATTGGACCCTCTTTTGGAGGCTGGCCATTCAGCCATGCCTAGACCTTGTTCTTATGTATTTTCAATGGTGGAGTTTCTACACACCATAGATTAAGGTGTGGAGCTCTGCTGTACCTCGAGTATTAATGCAATTACTATTGTTCTTCTATTCAATTCAGCTTATTCTTGTTCTAAGATATCACTTGTTCCTCAACTTGATGAATGTGATGATCCATGACACTCATCATCATTCTCACCAATGAACGTGTGCCTGACAACCACCTTCGTTCTACCTTAGCTTGAGTGGATATCTCTTGGATTCCTTAATCAGAATCTTCGTGGTATAAGCTAGAATTGATGGCGGCATTCAAGAGAATCCGGAAGGTCTAAACCTTGTCTGTGGTATTCTGAGTAGGATTCAAGGATTGAATGACTGTGACGAGCTTCAAACTCGCGATTGTGGGGCGTTAGTGACAGACGCAAAAGAATCACTGAATTCTATTCCGACATGATCGAGAACCGACAGCTGAATAGCCGTGCTGTGACAGAGCGTGTTGAACATTTTCACTGAGAGGACGGGACTGTAGCCATTGACAACGGTGATGCCCAACATACAGCTTGCCATGGAAAGGAGTAAGAAGGATTGGATGAAGACAGTAGGAAAGCAGAAAGACAGAAGGGACAAAGCATCTCCATACGCTTATCTGAAATTCTCACCAATGAATTGCATAAGTATCTCTATATTTATTTTATGCTTTATTCATAAATCATTCATAACCATTTGAATCTACCTGACTGAGATTTACAAGATGACCATAGCTTGCTTCATACCAACAATCTCCGTGGGATCGACCCTTACTCGCGTAAGGTTTATTACTTGGACGACCCAGTGCACTTGCTGGTTAGTTGTGCGAAGTTTTGATAAAGAGTTGAGATTGCAATTGTGCGCACCATGTTGATGGCGCCATTGATGATCACAATTTCGTGCACCAGAGGGGCTCTGCTCAGAATTCTCTGTCTGTTGCTGAGAAGATGATGGAAAAGGCTTGTTATTGCTTAGCCTCTTTCTTCCACCATTATTAAAGCCTTGTTGAGGCTTTTGTTGATCCTTCCATGAGAAATTTGGATGATTTCTCCATGATGAATTATAGGTGTTTCCATAAGGTTCACCCATGTAATTTACCTCTGCTATTACAGGGTTCTCAGGATCATAAGCTTCTTCAGAAGCTGCCTCTTTAGTACTGTTGAATGCATTTTGCCATCCATTCAGACTTTGAGAAATCATGTTGACTTGCTGAGTCAACACTTTGTTCTGAGCCAATATGGCATTCAGAGCATCAATTTCAAGAACTCCCTTCCTCTGAGGCGTCCCATTATTCACGGAATTCCTCTCAGAAGTGTACATGAATTGGTTATTTGCAACCATGTCAATAAGTTCTTGAGCTTCTGCAGGCGTTTTCTTTAAGTGGATGGATCCACCTGCAGAATGGTCCAATGACACTTTGGAAAACTCAGATAGACCATAATAGAATATATCTAATATGGTCCATTCTGAAAACATGTCAGAACGACACTTTTTGGTCATCTGCTTGTATCTTTCCCAAGTTTCATAGAGGGATTCACCATCTTTTTGCTTGAAGGTCTGAACATCCACTCTAAGCTTGCTCAGCTTTTGAGGAGGAAAGAACTTATCCAAGAAGGCTGTGACCAGCTTATCCCAGGAGTCCAAGCTATCTTTAGGTTGTGAGTCCAACCATGTTCTAGCTCTGTCTCTTACAGCAAAAGGGAAAAGCATGAACCTGTAGACTTCAGGATCTACTCCATTTGTCTTAACAGTCTCACAAATCTGCAAGAACTCAGTTAAAAACTAATAAGGATCTTCAGATGGAAGTCCTTGAAACTTGCAGTTCTGTTGCATCAAAGCAACTAACTGAGGTTTCATCTCAAAATTGTTTGCTCCAATGGCAGGAATTGAGATGCTTCTTCCATCAAACTTGGACGTTCATTTAGTGAAATCACCAAGCATCCTCCTTGCATTATTGTTGTTGGGTTCAGCTGCCATCTCCTTCTCTTGTTCGAAAATTTCAGAAAGGTTGCCTCTGGATTGTTGTAATTTAGCTTCTCTTAGTTTCTGGTGCACGAAATTGCAATCACACTTTTGCAACCCCGCACAACTAACCAGCAAGTGCACTGGGTCGTCCAAGTAATACCTTACGTGAGTAAGGGTCGATCCCACGGAGATTGTCGGCTTGAAGCAAGCTATGGCTATCTTGTAAATCTTAGTCAGGATATCAATAATTATCAAGGTTGATTGTGAAAAGTAAAAGAACATGAAATAAGTACTTGTTTTGCAGTAATGGGGAACAGGTTGAGGTTTTGGAGATGCTCCATCTTCTGAATCTCTGCTTTCCTACTATCTTCTTCTTCAAGCACGCAAGGCTCCTTCCATGGCAAGCTGTATGCAAGGGTTTCACCGTTGTCAGTGGCTACCTCCCATCCTCTCAGTGGAAATGTTCAACGCACCCTGTGTGTGCTTGGGCTGAGCATTGAAGCTTTCATGTGTAGAGACTTTTTCTGGAGTTAAACGCCAGCTTTTATGCCAGTTTGGGCGTTTAACTCCAATTTTTATGCCAGTTCCAGCGTTAAACGCTGGGAATTCTGAAGCTGATTTGCAACGCCGGTTTGGGCCATCAAAGCTCGGGCAAAGTATGGACTATTATACATTGCTGGAAAGCCCAGGATGTCTACTTTCCAACGCCGTTGAGAGCGTGCCAATTGGGCGTCTATAGCGCCAGAAAATCCACTTCGAGTGCAGGGAGGTCAGAATCCAACAGCATCTGCAGTCCTTTTTAGCCTCTGAATCAGATTTTTGCTCAGGACCCTCAATTTCAGCCAGAAAATACCTGAAATCACAGAAAAACACACAAACTCATAGTAAAGTCTAGAAAAGTGAATTTTAACTAAAAACTACTAAAAGTATACTAAAAACTAACTAAAATATACTAAAAACATACTAAAAACAATGCCAAAAAGCGTATAAATTATCCGCTCATCACAACACCAAACTTAAATTGTTGCTTGTCCCCAAGCAACTGAAAATCAAAATAGGATAAAAAGAAGAGAATATACTATATACTCCAAAATATCAAGGAAACTTAGCTCCAATTAGATGAGCGGGACTAGTAGCTTTTTGCTTCCGAACAGTTTTGGCATCTCACTTTATCCTTTGAAGTTCAGAATGATTGGCATCCATAGGAACTCAGAACTCAGATAGTGTTATTGATTCTCCTAGTTAAGTATGATGATTCTTGAACATAGCTATTGTATGAGTCTTGGCTGTGGCCCAAAGCACTCTGTCTTCCAGTATTACCACCGGATACATACATGCCACAGACACATAATTGGGTGAACCTTTTCAGATTGTGACTCAGCTTTGCTAGAGTCCCCAATTAGAAAGATTTTGATTGAAAAATTATTTTGAAAAAGATTTGATTTTTTTGAAATGAGGAAAGAGAAAAACAACAAAATGACACCAAACTTAAAATTTTTAGAAAATCAAACACTAATTTTCGAAAATTTTAAGGGAAAAACACAAAGAGGACACCAAACTTAGAATTTTTACGGATCAAAAAGGGACTAAAGACATGCAAATTCGAAAATTAAAAGAAAAAAAAAACAAAAGCATGCAATTGACAACAAACTTAAAATATGAAACTAGACTCAACTAAAAGACTCTAAACCAACAAAAATAAAACAGTCCTAATCTAAGCAACAAGATAAGCCGTCAGTTGTCCAAACTCGAACAATCCCCGGCAACGGCGCCAAAAACCTGGTGCACGAAATTGCAATCACACTTTTGCAACCTCGCACAACTAACCAGCAAGTGCACTGAGTCGTCCAAGTAATACCTTACGTGAGTAAGGGTCGATCCCACGGAGATTGTCGGCTTGAAGCAAGCTATGGTTATCTTGTAAATCTTAGTCAGGATATCAATAATTATCAAGGTTGATTGTGAAAAGTAAAAGAACATGAAATAAGTACTTGTTTTGCAGTAATGGGGAACAGGTTGAGGTTTTGGAGATGCTCCATCTTCTGAATCTCTGCTTTCCTACTGTCTTCTTCTTCAAGCACGCAAGGCTCCTTCCATGGCAAGCTGTATGCAAGGGTTTCACCGTTGTCAATGGCTACCTCCCATCCTCTCAGTGGAAATGTTCAACGCACCCTGTCACGGCACGGCTATCCATCTGTCGGTTCTCAATCAGGTTGGAATAGAATCCAGTGATTCTTTTGCGTCTGTCACTAACGCCCAGCCCTCAGGAGTTTGAAGCTCGTCACAGTCATTCAATCATTGAATCCTACTCAGAATACCACAGACAAGGTTTAGACCTTCCGGATTCTCTTGAATGCCGCCATCAATTCTAGCTTATACCACAAAGATTCTGATTAAGGAATCCAAGAGATATCTACTCAATCTAAGGTAGAACGGAGGTGGTTGTCAGGCACACGTTCATAGTTGAGAATGATAATGAGTGTCACGGTTCATCACATTCATCAGGTTTAAGAACAAGTGATATCTTAGAATGGAAGCAAGCATGATTGAATGAAAAACAGTAGTAATTGCATTAATCCATCAAGACACAGCAGAGCTCCTCACCCCCAACCATGGGGTTTAGAGACTCATGCCGTAGAAGGTACACAAAGAAATGTGTAAAGTGTCATGAGGTACAGATACAATGTCAAAAGATCCTATTAATAGTGAACTAGTAACCTAGGGTATACAGAAATGAGTAAATGACGTAAAAATCCACTTCTGGGTCCACTTAGTGTGTGCTTGGGCTGAGCATTGAAGCTTTCATGTGTAGAGACTTTTTCTGGAGTTAAACGCCAGCTTTTATGCCAGTTTGGGTGTTTAACTCCAATTTTTATGCCAGTTCCAGTGTTAAACGCTGGGAATTCTAAAGCTGATTTGCAACGCCGGTTTGGGCCATCAAATCTCGGGCAAAGTATGGACTATTATACATTGCTGGAAAGCCCAGAATGTCTACTTTCCAACGCCGTTGAGAGCGCGCCAATTGGGCTTCTGTAGCTCCAGAAAATCCACTTCGAGTGCAGGGAGGTCAGAATCCAACAGCATCTGCAGTCCTTTTTAGCCTCTGAATCAGATTTTTGCTCAGGACCCTCAATTTCAGCCAGAAAATACCTGAAATCACAGAAAAACACACAAACTCATAGTAAAGTCCAGAAAAGTGAATTTTAACTAAAAACTACTAAAAGTATACTAAAAACTAACTAAAATATGCTAAAAACATACTAAAAACAATGCCAAAAAGCGTATAAATCATCTGCTCATCAGTTTCCTTTTTAGAGTCCTTTCAGGTTCTGGATCAGCTTCAACAAAGATGCTTTTTTCCTTATTCCTGCTCATATGAAAGAGAAGAGAAAAAGAAAAAGGAAGAGGAATCCTCTATATCTGGACAAAGAGGATCCTTATTATTAGTAGAAGAAGAAAGGAATAAAAGTATTTAATGATTTTCGAATATTAAAGGCAGTGATTGGAGATGAAGAGAGGTGAAGAGAAGTGTTAGTAAATAAATAAATAAATAGAAGAAGAGAAGAAAGGGAGAATTCAAAAATAATTTTGAAAAAGTATTTAATGATTTTCGAAAATTAAAGATAAGATATAATTAAAATTAAAATTTAAAACAATTAAAAAGAATTTTTGAAAAAGAGATGATATATTTTCGAAAATTAAAGTGGGAAAAATAGTTAGGTGGTTTTGAAAAAGATAAGAAACAAACAAAAAGTCAAATAGTTGGTTGAAAAAGTTATTAAAATCAAATTTGAAAAGATAAGAAGATAAGAAGTTAGATAAGATATTTTGAAATCAAATTTTTGAAAAAGATAAAATTTTGAAAAAGATATGATAAAAAGATAAGATAAGAAGATATGATAAAAAGATATGATAAAAAGATATGATAAAGATCCCATAAATCAAGTTCTGCTATATGCCTAATAAGGATATGTGTTCGTTTCTTATTCATTTCAATTGCTCTTAAATTTGATGCTTGCTTGGGGACAAGCAAGATTTACGTTTGGTGTTGTGATGACAAGTCATCATATACCCATTTTTCAAGCTAATTTCACTTGTTTTATTAGTCTTTATGCACTTTCTTGCATCCTAAGTAAGTGATTTGGAGTGAAAATGCATAACTTCTTTAAATCAAACAACCACCATGAAATTAATGTTAACTCATGAGGTTTAAGCTAATTTTAATTGATTTATAAGCCTTGTGAATTTAGTGATACTCGGAGTGGTTGTTTTGGTTTATTGTAGGTGAAGAAAAGAATAAAAGAGAAAAGCGTGGCCTAAGAAAGCGTGACCCAAGGAGAAGAAAACGTGGTCAAAGGAAGGAGAAGTGTGCCGCATGTAAAGAAGGGAGCAAGCATTGCCCTTCACAAGGGCACACTGCCCTCTAGGAGGGCAACATAAGGGAACAAAGCATGAAAGGCAACTCTGCCCTGCCCACTACAAGGGCAGAGCACAAATCTGTGCCTTGGAATCAAGAAGAACAAAACCTTGCCCTGCCCTCCACAAGGGCAATATCGGGCTCACCAAGGGAAGAAAATCAAAGGAAAATGCCTACAATGCTTGCCACAAGAGTTGAACACGGGACCATGAGGAAGCAAGGAATTAAGCCTCACTTTGGTACCAAGAAAGCCAAGGAAAATGGGTAGTGTGTGTAGCATCCAAGTTTCGAACTCAGGACGTCAAAGTGGAAACACTGCCCTGCCCTCCGCGAGGGCAGGGCAGCATTTTGTTGTGGCACAAATCTGGCGCACCAAGGCACAAATCTGGGGCACCAAGGCACCAATCTGGCGCACCAAGGCACCAATCTGGCGCACCAATTTTTTCTGCCCTGCCCTCCGCGAGGGCAGGGCAGCATCCTGCGCACCAAGCCGCACCACGCCCGCACCACGCACGCACCACACATCAAATTTTCTGCCCTGCCCTCCACAAGGGCAGGGCAGCCTCCTAGAAGCTATTGTTTTTGGGCTAAAATTGGATTAAAAATCCAATAAAATTCATTTCTTCACCAAATCAAAAGCCCATCCAAATCCCAAGATCCAAGAATAGAAAGTGTATAAATAGGAGCTAGTTTAATGTAATTAAAGACTCTTGACTTGATTTTTGAATTTTGCACTTTCTTTGAGCTTTGAATTCTTGCAACCTTTCTTTGAGAGACTGGACCGAGATTTCAGAGAATTGGGGAGGAGAATTGATCTCTCTTCTTCCTCGTTCTTGCTTGGGCATTTTTAATTTCCTTGTTTTGAGTTTTGGGTGTGAAGAATTGAGGAAATTCTGTCTCAATCTCCATTCAAAATCTCTTTAAATCCTTTTCTGCATAATTGAATTTAATTTCATTTCCTTTACTGCTTTTTCTTCAATTTCTTGTCAATTGCTTTGAGAACTTGGATCTAGGAAGGCAATGGAGATCTAGGCTTTGCTACCTAGTCTCTGGAATCCTGAGATCCCAATTTCCTTTTGGTTCTTCTATGAACCTTTGCTACACTTAATTTTTTTACTGTTTGAGTTCTAATTGCTTCTAATTCAATTTCTGCTCTATTAACTGTAGCAATTCAATTTCTCTTTGTTTAGATTCTGCAATCCCAGTCCTCAAATCCCTTTTATATTCAAGCAATTTACATTTCTTGCCATTTAAGTTACTGCAATTTACATTTCTTGCACTTTAAGTTTCAGTCATTTAATTTCTTGTTCTTTAAGATTCAGTCTATTTTACTTTCCTGTCCTTTAATTTACTGCAATTTCCCCCTCTCCCTTTACATTCCAAGCAATTTAGCTTCTGTTAAATACAACCCACTCAACCAAAACTTAATTCGCTTGACTAAATCAACCACTAAACTAAAATTGCTCAATCCTTCAATCCCTGTGGGATCGACCTCACTCATGTGAGTTATTATTACTTGATGCGACCCGGTACACTTGCCGGTGAGTTTTGTGTTGGAACGTTTTCCACACATCAAGTTTTTGGCGCCGTTGCCGGGGATTGAAATAGATTGACAATGATTAAGTGAAGTGGAGATCTAGATCAAGCACTTTTTCTTTTCTGTTATTTTAATTTTGACTAACACACTAACTGTTTGAATTTTTGCTTAAACTAACTAAAACTTCATTCTAGCTATAGATTGAAATTTCATTTGTTTTCTGGATCTGTGTGTTTATTGTTGTGTGTTTGTATGTCAGGTACAGGAAGATCTTCCCCTGTCCTCTCTGAAATTGACCAAAGAACTCTTCGAAGAATAAGAAGAGCTGAAAGAGGGAAGAACGTTATTGGAGTGGAAGAATCTGAGGAGGAATTCCAAGAAATGGAAGGAGATCCATCAAATCTCAATCAACCAGGAGGAGGGGCCAACAATAACCAACAACAAAGAAGAGTCCTGGCTTCATATACGTTTGCAAATGCTAGACACTGTGGAAGTAGCATTCTTACTTCTAATGTCAATGCAAACAATTTTGAACTAAAGCCACAACTCATCACTTTGGTTCAAAACAACTGTTCTTTTGGAGGAGGGCCTTTGGAGGACCCAAATCAACACTTATCTACCTTCTTGAGAATCTGTGACACTGTGAAAACCAATGGTGTGCCTCCTGACAGCTACAAGTTGTTGCTCTTTCCATTTTCTCTCAGAGACAAAGCTACTCAATGGCTAGAGACCTTTCCAAAAGAAAGCATCAACACCTGGGATGACTTGGTAAGCAAGTTCCTTGCCAAATTTTATCCCCCTCAAAGAATCCTAAGATTGAAGACTGAGGTGCAGACATTCACTCAAATGGAGGCTGAAAATTTATATGAAGCATGGGAAAGATATAAGGCACTATTGAGGCAATGTCCACCAGAGATGTTCACTGAGTGGGATAAGCTGCAGAATTTCTATGAGGGGCTCACTCTTAAGGCTCAAGAAGCACTTGATCATTCAGCTGGAGGCTCTTTGCAACTCATGAAAACTACAGAGGAAGCTTAAAACCTCATTGATATGATGGCCAATAACCAATATTTCTTTGCTCATCAAAGACAACGCCAACCATCACAAAGAAGAGGAGTAATGGAGTTGGAAGGAGTGGATTCAATTCTAGCTCAGAAAAAGATAATGCAGCAGCAGATTCAACAACAGTTTGAGCAAATGGCCAAAAGGATTGATGGCTTACAAGTTGCATCAGTGAGTGCCACAAGCCAACCACCAACTACTTGGGTGCAAAGTGAAGAAACTCAAGAGGAGCAACAGCAAGAGCAAGTCCAGTACATGCACAACCAAAATCCTGGAACAAATGAAGTCTATGGTGATACTTACAATCCATCTTGGAAGAACCATCCCAACCTCAGATGGGGAGACAACCATAATCAAAACCAACAACCATGGCAAAGAAACTCAAGTCAGAACAATTGGAAAAGCACAAACCATAACCCTCAGCCAAACACTAACCAAAATATATACAGAAAACCACAAAATAATTACCCCAACTCTAACCATTATCCACCCAATAACCACCCAACAAATCAAAACACCTATCATCCATCAACACCCCAAAACCAACCAATCTCACAAGACTCTCAGAGGATCACTAATCTAGAGATGCTCATGGAGAAAATGATGAAGAACCAAGAATTGACAACAAAGAACCAAGAAGCTTCCATGAAGAACTTAGAAAGGCAAATTGGGCAAATTTCCAAACAGATTTCTGTTGAAAAACCATCAAGCTCACTACCAAGTGACACCATTCCCAACCCAAAGGAAGAATGCAAGGTCGTGCAACTAAGAAGTGGAAAAATGTTAGTGGATGGTAACCAAGGAGCAACCAAGAATAATGACAATGAGCCAACAAAGAATGATGAAGCCATCAACAAGGACATGATAAGCATGAATGTCCCAGAAAAACTCACAGAGGAAAACAACGAATCACAGAATCTAAAGAAAGGAAAGCAGATCATGGAAGAACAAAATCCAAAACAGCATCAAGTGGAGAAGAGCTCAACACCACCACTTCCGTATCCATAGAGATTCCACAAAGAGACAAAGGATCAGCATTTCCACAAATTTCTTGAGACTTTCAAGAAGCTGGAAATCAACATACCTTTAGCTGAGGCATTGGAGCAAATGCCTCTGTATGCCAAGTTCTTGAAGGAGCTCATCAACAAGAAGAGAAGTTGGAATGAAAAGGAGACTGTAATGCTTAGTGAAGAATGCAGTGCACTCATTAAAAAGGGACTCCCTCCCAAGCTTGAAGATCCTGGAGGCTTCTTCCTACCCTGCACTATTGGAAGCCTATTCATCAAAAAGGGGATGTGTGACTTAGGAGCAAGCATAAATCTAATCCCATCATCCTTAGTGAAAAAGCTTGGCATAGAAGAGGTGAAACCAATACAGATGACCTTGGAACTGGTGGACCAATCAGTAGTATATCCTAAAGGGTTGATTGAGAACCTTTTAGTTAAGGTTGACAAGTTCATTTATCCGGCAGATTTTGTGATCCTGGATTCATCAGAAAATGGAAATGACTCCATAATACTTGGTCGACCATTTTTGGCCACTGCTAGAGCCATTGTGGATATAGAGCAGGGAGAGTTAACCCTCAGGATGCATGAGGAGAGCATCACCTTGAAGGTCTTTCCAGAATTACAAAGGAATGAAGAAACAAGCAAAACAAGTGGTGACTTCCTTCCAAAGCAAGCAACCGACAAGGCAGTAGAACAGAAAAACAAGCAATTGCAAGAAGAAAAAGGAATTCAAAAGGAAGCAGGGGTGATAAACAAGAAGGAAGGTATCACAACCCAAGTCACTGTCAAGAAAGAAAGATCAACAAGAAAGAAAAAGATGAAGAGCAAGAATAAGGCTCACAAAGGGTGGAAGAACAAGAAAATCCCAACTGAAGGATTTTCTTAAGGTGATAAGGTGCAACTAGTATATCAACAGCTGGGAACAGAAGATTATTACACTGTCAACCAAGTACTTTCTCTTGAGCATATGGAAATTGAGCATCAAGGCACACAGAGAAAGCTGACAGTGAGAGGTGACAAGTTGAGACATCACCAACATCAACCACCCTAAAGGGAGTTCAATGTCAAGCTAGTGATAATAAAAGAGCGCTTCATGGGAGGCAACCCATGATTTAAGATTTCTGTCCTCTCTTTCATTTAATAAGCTATGATTCCTCTGAGTATGATTTTGAACTTTCATGTCTGATAAATGCATACATTGTCTTAGAGCATAAGTCATACTTTTAAGTTTGGTGTTCCTTAAGGCACACTCAACTTTTGCTTTTCAAAAAGAAATGGGGCTAGTCTTAGAACATCTGAAATGTCATCTTGCTAAAGTATACGACCAAACACTAAGTTTGGTGTCTACATATGTAATATTGTTCTACAGATTAGTTCCCTATTTATGGAATCAAAACCATACAGAAAGGGATCATGCATCAAGTTTTTATCATAAAATACATCAATTGTAAAGAATGGTTTGCATTGATAAGCCGTCCCCTCAACAAGAGATAAGTTTGGTGTTCACCAACTTTTAGCATTTTTATTTAGGGACACAATTGATCACAAAAAAATCAAATAACAGTTAAACAAAACAAAACAATTTTTTTCTTTATTTACAAGTCAATAGCTAACGTTTATATTAATATCTAAGACTAGCTGTTTTGGTTTATGTAGATCTCGACAAAAGCAAGGAGGGGCCACAGCTAGGACAAGCTAAGAGAGGAATGGTCACATGTGCCTAGGGAGATGTGCCCCTTGGGAAGCAGAACATGCATGCATGCATCATTGAACGCCTAAATGCATGCAGCCAATGGGAGGAGGATCCTCGTCAAAGCCTCAACAATGCATGCAGACCGTCCATTCCATGAACCCCTTAGATGAACAACTCAATCTCAACCCTTCATGAGCACTAACGAGCTCCTTCTTCACTCATTGTGATTTTGTTGGAAAGCTTGAAGAATCTGCCTATTAATAGCCGTAGCACTAAACGGTTCACACACTCATTCAAGCTACCTTCATATGAAAACCATAATCCCCTTTACTCCTAAAACCAACATAATTCCCTTATCTCACAACAGAACCGAACCAAAACTCATCCCAAACACAACACATACTTCTTCTATTCTCACTTTTCCTTTCTTTTCACCTCAAATCCAATGGCCTCCTCAAGTTCAAAAAAAAGGTCGGGAAAGGAACCTATGGTAGCCGAACCTCCATCATTTGATGCAAACAAATTTAGATCCCAATTCCATGAAGGGAGATATCATAGGTTCATGAAGACAAAGAATGTCATCTATGAGAAAGGTCTTGATTTGAGGGAAGGAGAATACCCCATCATGAGGCAAATCACTAAAGAAAGAAGGTGGGAACTTTTATGTGCTCCTCTTGTTGACATCAGTGCAGTCATGATCAGGGAGTTCTATGCAAATGCTGTAAAAGAAAACAAAGATAGTGCCCCTTACACAAGTTATGTCAGAGGAGTTGAAGTGAGTTTTAGCCCAGCTGCCATCACAAGGGCCCTTAAGTTGAGAACCATAACTTATGCAGAGCCCAGTTATGAAACCAGATTGCAGATGGAAAACAATCCTGATGAGATCTTGCAAGGGTTATGTGTGGAGAATACAGATTGGGAAAGAGATTCAAAGGGAGTTCCAAGTCACTTGAGAAGGATAAATCTTACTCCTGTGGCCAAGGGATGGTATGAAATAGTGAGGAGATCTATCCTTCCTACTGGAAACGCCTCTTGGGTCACAATCAAACGAGCACTCTTGACATACTGCATCTTACATGGAGGAGAAATCAACCTCGCACAACTCATAGCCGACAGTATTCAAGAGATGGCCAATAGCACAAGCAAATCAAGTGGTCTTGGACATCCAAGTACCATCCTCAGGCTATGTGACAAAGCTATAGTAATCTTTGAAGATGAGGACACAGAAAAAGTGAAAAAGGGAAAAGGAATTACCAAGAAGAGTATGGAGGAAATGAATGAAGAAGAAGAGCAAGAAGGGGTGGTAGCTCCCAGACAAAGGAGATCACAAAGAGAGGAAGGACGAAATCAAGCTCATGATGCCATAGACATGAGCTAATTACAAAGATCAATTGAAGAACTATCTCAGCAACTCATGCAGGCTCAACAAGGTCAAAATCAGGGGGGCCAAGAGAAATATCTAGAGCCCCATCCAGAATTTATAGAGCAATATTTGAAAGATAAAGAGGAACGAGAAGCTTGGCAGCGTCAAATGGAGGAGAAACAAGAGAGATGGCAACAACAAATGATGACTCAGCAGCAAGAATTTCAAGCACAGATTCTTGAAGGACAAAAAGAGCAATACAAAGAATTCAAAGAATCATATGATAAGCTGTATTTTAGTCAAGCTAAAGCAGGGGAATATAGTCACAACCTGTATCAATGGAAGAATGTTCATCACACCATGGGAGAAGTTAGATACGCACAAAGAATGGAGAACGATGAAAACATGCAAGCAAGGTTGGAGTACTTGACCCATAATTTGCCAACACTCAATCCTGAGATCAAGCTATTTGAGCAATGCCCTGAATTTGTAGCCAAGCAACAGGCAAGATCTCATCAATATACTGAGGCAACTTTTAAAAGATTGGAAGAAGTTGGGCTCTCAGGACTCTTAGATTCTGTTTGGGGTAGAAGATGTCCTGGTGAAGAGATCCGAGATTATTCCAAGACAGGGAAGAGAAAGAAGAAAAAGGGAGAATCAAGCAGCAGCCACGACCATTAGAAGGTGGCAAAGTTCTTTCATATTTCCTCTTTCATGTCTCTAATAAGGAGATGCATGTCTGAAACATGATATGCCTCCATCATCTATTTCTTTTTACTTCATGCAATTTTTGTTCTTTGTTTTCATTTTAGTTATTTAATAAATAGCTAGAGAAATGCTAAATCTGCATAATGCTTGTTATCCATCACTTAGCTTGAAATTTTGTTTTGTTTCCCACATGCTTAAATAAAAGAGATTTGTTTGAATTGAAAAGTGAAATATCCAATGTTGCATAAGTAAGAATGGAAGTTAATGGTGGTATATGTGTTTGATTAAATGCATAACTCATGAAATAATTGTTGCATAATATCATTCTCATTCAAATGTGAGTTAGCTTGCTGTTACAAAGACTCTTATCAATAATGAAAAAGCCCTTGGGAACAAAAACAGAAAGAAAAGGAAGAAGAAAAAGCCAAAATGGCAAGAAAAACAAAGAATAAAGGTTGGACACCAATAGCTTGGACCCTAGGACATATGCCTGTGGTGTTCTTGTACTAAGATATGCTTGGATGAGTAAATTCTAAGGGGTATTTTAAAACCCGGTCACTTAGATCAACTGATTTGGGATGGCCAATTGAAAGTCCACAATAAAGAGCAACTTAGATACAGAACATTTAGTTATCCAAAGAGATGCTGGGCATCAATGATCCTAGGAAGAATTAGTGAGCCATATGTCTGTGGTGGAAAGATGTTGAGTAAAAGAAAAAAAATAAAGCCAAAGGCTACTATTGCAACATTAGACACCAAACCTCTAAAAGAATAATAAGCTTGTTAAGCATTATAAGCCAAGAAAAGTTAGCAAGGGAGTAATTAAAAAGTGAGTCTACTAATAGCAAGTTTAGCAAGCCTTTGAGGAAAGATGTACATTATGTAACTGCAACAATAATTGAGTTATCATTGTCTGCATAAAGATCCCATAAATCAAGTTCTGCTATATGCCTAATAAGGATATGTGTTCGTTTCTTATTCATTTCAATTGCTCTTAAATTTGATGCTTGCTTGGGGACAAGCAAGATTTAAGTTTGGTGTTGTGATGACAAGTCATCATATACCCATTTTTCAAGCTAATTTCACTTGTTTTATTAGTCTTTATGCACTTTTTTGCATCCTAAGTAAGTGATTTGGAGTGAAAATGCATAACTTCTTTAAATCAAACAACCACCATGAAATTAATGTTAACTCATGAGGTTTAAGCTAATTTTAATTGAATTTTAATTGATTTATAAGCCTTGTGAATTTAGTGATACTTGGAGTGGTTGTTTTGGTTTATTGTAGGTGAAGAAAAGAATAAAAGAGAAAAGCGTGGCCTAAGAAAGCGTGACCCAAGGAGAAGAAAACGTGGTCAAAGGAAGGAGAAGTGTGCCGCATGTAAAGAAGGGAGCAAGCATTGCCCTTCACAAGGGCACACTGCCCTCTAGGAGGGCAACATAAGGGAACAAAGCATGAAAGGCAACTCTGCCCTGCCCACTACAAGGGCAGAGCACAAATCTGTGCCTTGGAATCAAGAAGAACAAAACCTTGCCCTGCCCTCCACAAGGGCAGTATCGGGCTCACCAAGGGAAGAAAATCAAAGGAAAATGCCTACAATGCTTGCCACAAGAGTTGAACACGGGACCATGAGGAAGCAAGGAATTAAGCCTCACTTTGGTACCAAGAAAGCCAAGGAAAATGGGTAGCGTGTGTAGCATCCAAGTTTCGAACTCGGGACGTCAAAGTGGAAACACTGCCCTGCCCTCCGCGAGGGCAGGGCAGCATTTTGTTGTGGCACAAATCTGGCACACCAAGGCACAAATCTGGCGCACCAAGGCACCAATCTGGCGCACCAATTTTTTCTGCCCTGCCCTCCACGAGGGCAGGGCAGCATCCTGCGCACCAAGCCGCACCACGCACGCACCACACATCAAATTTTCTGCCCTGCCCTCCACAAGGGCAGGGTAGCCTCCTGGAAGCTATTGTTTTTGGGCTAAAATTGGATTAAAAATCCAATAAAATTCATTTCTTCACCAAATCAAAAGCCCATCCAAATCCCTAGATCCAAGAATAGAAAGTGTATAAATAGGAGCTAGTTTGATGTAATTAAAGACTTTTGACTTGATTTTTGAATTTTGCACTTTCTTTGAGCTTTGAATTCTTGCAACCTTTCTTTGAGAGACTGGACCGAGATTTCAGAGAATTGGGGAGGAGAATTGATCTCTCTTCTTCCTCGTTCTTGCTTGGGCATTTTTAATTTCCTTGTTTTGAGTTTTGGGTGTGAAGAATTGAGGAAATTATGTCTCAATCTCCATTCAAAATCTCTTTAAATCCTCTTCTGCATAATTGAATTTAATTTCATTTCCTTTACTGCTTTTTCTTCAATTTCTTGTCAATTGCTTTGAGAACTTGGATCTAGGAAGGCAATTGAGATCTAGGCTCTGCTACCTAGTCTCTGGAATCCTGAGATCCCAATTTCCTTTTGGTTCTACTATGAACCTTTGCTGCACTTAATTTTTTTACTGTTTGAGTTCTAATTGCTTCTAATTCAATTTTTGCTCTATTAACTGTAGCAATTCAATTTCTCTTTGTTTAGATTCTGCAATCCCAGTCCTCAAATCCCTTTTATATTCAAGCAATTTACATTTCTTGCCATTTAAGTTACTGCAATTTACATTTCTTGCACTTTAAGTTTCAGTCATTTAATTTCTTGTTCTTTAAGATTTAGTCTATTTTACTTTCCTGTCCTTTAATTTACTGCAATTTCCCCCTCTCCCTTTACATTCCAAGCAATTTAGCTTCTGTTAAATACAACCCACTCAACCAAAACTTAATTCGCTTGACTAAATCAACCACTAAACTAAAATTGCTCAATCCTTCAATCCCTGTGGGATCAACCTCACTCATGTGAGTTATTATTACTTGATGCGACCCGGTACACTTGTCGGTGAGTTTTGTGTTGGATCGTTTTCCACACATCAATGGACACTATGAATGCAAAAATGCATATGAAAAACAACATACAACACGAAACAAGAAAACATCAAGATCAAACAAGAAGACTTGTCAAGAACAACTTGAAGATCATGAAGAACACCATGAATGCATGAATTTTCAAAAAATGCAAGAAAATTTTTTAAAGCATGCAATTGACACCAAACTTAAAAATTGACTCAAGACTCAAACAAGAAACACAAAATATTTTTGGTTTTTATGATTTTATGATTTTTTTTGTATTTTTATTATTTTTTTCGAAAATTATATTTTTGAAAAACGAAAATAAAGAAAAAATTTTTGAAAGATTTTTGAAAACTTTTTTGAAAGGAAAATAAAAAGAAAATTACCTAATCTAAGCAACAAGATGAACCGTCAGTTGTCTATACTCGAACAATCCCCGGCAACGGTGCCAAAAACTTAGTGCACGAAATTGTGATCATCAACAATGGCTCCAAGGGCTTGGTGCTCTCAAACGTGAATCACACTTTGTCACAACTCCGCACAACTAACCAGCAAGTGTACTGGGTCGTCCAAGTAATACCTTACGTGAGTAAGGGTCGATCCCACAGAGATTGTTGGTATGAAGCAAGCTATGGTCATCTTGTAAATCCCAGTCAGGCGGATTTGACTGGATCAAGAGATTATTGATTTAAATAAAGATAATAAAATAAACAGAAAATAAAGATAAAGTTACTCATGTAATTCAATGGTGGGAATTTCAGATAGGTGTATGGAGGTGCTGTGTTCCTTCTGAATCTCTGCTTTCCTACTTCTTCCTTCTAGTTTTTCATCACTCCTTTCTATGGCAAGCTATATGTAGGGCATCACTGTTGTCAATGGCTACATCCCATCCTCTCAGTGAAAATGGTCTAAATGCTCTGTCACAGCATGGCTAATCATCTGTCGGTTCTCAATCAGGTTAGAATAGAATCCAGTGATTATTTTGCGTCTGTCACTAACGCCCAGCCTTCAGGAGTTTGAAGCTCGTCACAGTCATTCAATCCCGGAATCCTACTCAGAATACCACAGACAAGGTTAGACTTTCCAAATTCCCATGAATGCCGCCATCAATTCTAACTTATATCACGAAGATTCTGATCAAGGAATCCAAGAGATATGCGCCTGGTCTAAGGTAGAACAGAAGTGGTTGTCAGTCACGCGCGTTCATAGGTGAGAATGATGATGAGTGTCACAGATCATCACATTCATCAAGTTGAAGTGCAACGAATATCTTAGAACAGGAATAAATCGAATTGGATAGAAATTAGTAGTAATTGCATTAAAACTTGAGGTACAGTAGAGCTCCACACCCTTAATCTATGGTGTGTAGAAACTCCACCATTGAAAATACATAAGTGAAAGGTCCAGGCATGGCTGAATGGCCAGCCCCCAGATCTAAGAACTAAACATTCAAAGATTGAATAATATAATCCCAGATATCTAATAAACTAGTAAAAAGTTCTATTTATACTAAACTAGCTACTAGGGTTTACAGAGGTAAGTAATTGATGCATAAATTCACTTCCGGGGCCCACTTGGTGTGTGCTTGGGCTGAGCTTGATCTATCCACGAGCTGAGGCTTCTCTTGGAGTTGAACGCCAAGTTGTAACGTGTTTTGGGCGTTCAACTCTGGTTCGTGACGTGTTTCTGGCGTTTGACTCCAGAGTGCAGCATGGAACTGGCGTTGAGCGCCAGTTTACGTCATAAAATCTCGAATAAAGTATGCACTATTATATATTGATGGAAAGCTCTGGATGTCTACTTTCCAACGCCGTTAAGAGCGCACCATTTGGAGTTTTGTAGCTCCAGAAAATCGTTTTTAAGTTCAGGGGGGTCAGATTCTAACAGCATCAGCAGTCCTTTGTCAGCCTCCTATCAGAGTTTTGCTCAGGTCCCTCAATTTCAGCAAGAAAATACCTGAAATCACAGAAAAATACACAAACTCGTAGTAAAGTCTAGAAATGTGAATTTAGCATAAAAACCAATGAAAACATCCCTAAAAGTAACTAGATCATGCTAAAAACTACCTAAAAATAATGCCAAAAAGCTTATAAATTATCCGCTCATCACAGGTCAAAGTGAAAAGCTTGAGACTGAGTGGTTAAAGTCATGATCCAAGGCAAAAGAGTGTGCTTAAGAACTCTGGACACCTCTAATTGGGAACTTTAGCAAAGCTAAGTCACAATCTAAAAAGGTTCACCCAGTTATGTGTCTGTGGCATTTATGTATCCGGTGGTAATACTGGAAAACAAAGTGCTTAGGGCCACAGCCAAGACTCATAAAGTAGTTGTGTTCAAGAATCAACATACTAAACTAGGAGAATCAATAATACTATCTGACTTCTGAGTTCCTATGGATGCCAATCATTCTGAATTTCAAAGGATAAAGTGAGATGCCAAAACTATTCGGAAGCAAAAAGCTACTAGTCCCGCTCATCTAATTAGAATCTGAGCTTCACTTAAAACTCTGAGATATTATTGCTTCTTGATTTCTTTTTATCCTATTTTATTTATCTAGTTGCTTGAGGACAAGCAACATTTTAATTTTGGTGTTGTGATGAGCGGATATTTTATACGCTTTTTGGGGGTAATTTCATGTAGAATTTAGTATATTTTAGTTAGTTTTTAGTATAATTTTATTATTTTTTAGGTAAAATTTATATTTCTGGACTTTACTATGAGTTTGTGTATTTTTCTGTGATTTCAGGTATTTTCTGGCTCAAATTGAGGGAGCTGAGCAAAAATCTGATTCAGGCATAAAAAGGACTAGGAATGCTGTTGGATTCTGACCTCCCTGCACTCGGAATGAATTTTTTGGAGCTACAGGAGTTCAATTGGCGCGCTCTTAATTGGGTTGGAAAGTAGACATCCAGGGCTTTCCAACAATATATAATAGTCCATACTTTTCGTGAAGATAGACAACATAAACTGGCATTCAATTCCAGTTCCATGTTGCAGTTTGCGTTCAGCGCCAGAAACAGGTTGCAAGTTGGAGTTCAACGCCAGAAACAGGTTACAACCTGGCGTTCAACTCCAGAAACAGCCCAGGCACGTGAGAAGCTTAAGTCTCAGCCCCAGCACACACCAAGTGGGCCCCAGAAGTGGATTTCTGCACTATCCATCCTAGTTTACTCATTTTCTGTAAACCTAGGTTACTTGTTTAGTATTTAAACAACTTTTAGAGATTTATTTTGTATCTCATGACATTTTTAGATCTGAATTATATACCTTTTGACAGCATGAGTCTCTAAACTCCATTGTTGGGGGTGAGAAGCTCTGCAGCGTCTCGGTGAATTAATGCAATTATTTCTGTTTTCCATTCAAACACGCTTGTTCCTATCTAAGATGTTCATTCGCGCTTCACTATGAAGAAGGTGATGATCCATGACACTCATCACCTTCCTCAATCCATGAACGTGTGCCTGACAATCACCTTCGTTCTACATTAGATTGAATGAGTATCTCTTAGATTCCTTAATCAGAATCTTCGTGGTATAAGCTAGAATCCATTGGCGGCATCCTTGAGAGTCCGGAAGGTCTAAACCTTGTCTGTGGTATTCCAAGTAGGATTCAAGGATTGGATGACTGTGACAAGCTTCAAACTCGCGAGTGTTGGGCGTAGTGACAGACGCAAAAGGATCAATGGATCTTATTCCGACATGATCGAGAATCGACAGATGATTAGCCGTGCTGTGACAGAGCATTTGGACCATTTTCACTGAGAGGATGGGAAGTAGCCATTGACAACGGTGACGCTCTACATACAGCTTGCCATGGAAGGAGCCTTGCGTGTGTGAAGAGGAGGACAAGAGAAAAGCTGAAATTCAGATGACAAAGCATCTCCAAAACACCAACATATTCTCCATTACTGCATAATAAGTATTTATTTCATGCTCTTTTATTTTTTACAATCGAGGCTAAAGAATCCTATTGGTATCTTGACTAAGATTAATAAGATAACCATAGCTTGCTTCAAGCCAACAATCTCTGTGGGATTCGACCCTTAATCACGTAAGGTATTACTTGGACGACCCAGTGCACTTGCTGGTTAGTTGTGCGTATTGCAAAAGTGTGATAGCAATTTCGTGCACTAGATGGGATGTAGCCATTGACAACGGTGATTCCCTACATACAGCTTGCCATGGAAAGAAATATGAAGAATTGGATGAAAGCAGTAGGAAAGTAGAGATTCAACAGGAACAAGCATCTCTATGCACTTATCTGAAATTCCCACCATTGAATTACATAAGTTTCTCTATCTTTATTTTAATGCTTTATTTATTATTATTTTTGAAAACCATTATAAACCATTTAAATCCGCCTAACTGAGATTTACAAGATGACCATAGCTTGATTCATACCAACAATCTTCGTGGGATCGACCCTTACTCACGTAAGGTATTACTTGGACGACCCAGTGCACTTGCTGGTTAGTTGTGCGGAGTTGTGACAAAGTGTGATTCACGTTTGAGAGCACTACCAAGTTTTTGACACCATTGCTGATGATCATAATTTCGTGCACCAAAGGCATGGCACGCCAGCATCAAAAGGTCACTTGGGCGTGCCACTTAAGCAACCAGGCATGGCACGCCAAGCTTGAGAAATCCACAAATGTATGGGCGTGCCACTTGAGCAGCATGGTGTGGCACGCTGGTACAAAATCCCAGAGAAGGGGCTGAAGGCCAATGAAGTCTGGGAGTGCCACTTGGTATCGAAGGCGTGACACACGTGTCCAAGAATCTCACTATGGCATGCCACTTGAGTTCTAGGTGTGGCACGCCAGCTACTGGAACCAAGGCAAGATCATGGGCGTGGCACGCCAGCCTCTAGCCGTGGCACGCTGGTTTAAGTTTCCAGAGAGGATGAGGGAGACCAAACACATGGGCGTGCCACTTGGTGTCGAGGGCGTGGCATGCCATCCACTATTCCTCATTTGGGCATGCCACTTGAACCCCAGGCGTGGCATGCCAGTGTCATTTAGGAAGCAAAAGCCATTGGGGCGTGCCACTTGAGTTCGTGGCATGGCACGCCAAACAGAAGAATCACTTGCTTACAAAGGGCGTGCCACGCCAGACCCTGGGCGTGCCACGCTAATTCAACTTTCCAGAGAGCTTGATCAAACGTGCAACAAGGGCGTGGCACGCCAGACGCAGAGCGTGGCACGCCAAACCCAGGGCATGCCACGCTAGTTCAAGTCTCTAGAGGCAAGAAGAAGAAGAAAAAGGCTAGGGCGTGCCACTTAAGCTCGAAGGTGTGGCACGCCAGGCTACATGGGTATTAAAAGACCCTGGGCTTGCCACTTCAGCTCGATGTCATGGCACGCCAGGGATGTTATTGAAGAAGAGCGTGCCACTTGAGGGACTGGGCGTGGCACGTGATGAGCGGATAATTTATACGCTTTTTGGCATTGTTTTTATATAGTTTTTAGTAAGTTTGAGCTACTTTTAGGGATGTTTTCATTAGTTTTTATGTTAAATTCACATTTCTGGACTTTACTATGAGTTTGTGTGTTTTTCTGTGATTTCAGGTAATTTCTGACTGAAATTGAGGGACTTGAGCAAAACTCTGAAGAAGGCTGACAAAAGGACTGCTGATGCTGTTGGAATCTGACCTCCCTGCACTCGAAATGGATTTTCTGGAGCTACAGAACTTCAATTGGCGCGCTCTCAACGGCGTTGGAAAGTAGACATCCAGGGCTTTCCAGCAATATATAATAGTCCATACTTTATTCGAAGAATGACGACGTAACTTGGCGTTGAACGCCAAGTTCATGCTGCTGTCTGGAGTTAAACGCCAGAAAAACGTCATGATCCGGAGTTGAACGCCCAAAACACGTCATAACCTGGAGTTTGACGCCAAGAAATGCCTTAGCTCGTGGAATGATCAAGCTCAGCCCAAGCATACACCAAGTGGGCCCCGGAAGTGGATTTATGCATCAATTACTTACTCATGTAAACCCTAGTAGCTAGTCTAGTATATATAGGACATTTATCTATTGTATTAGACATCCTAGATTGTATTTTGAATCCTGTGATCACGTTTTGGGGGCTGGCCATTCGGCCATGCCTGAACCCTTTGCTTATGTATTTTCAACGGTGGAGTTTCTGCACACCATAGATTAAGGGTGTGGAGCTCTGCTGTACCTCAAGTATTAATGAAATTCTATTATCTTTTATTCAAATCTCTCTTATTCTTATTCCAAGATATTCATTCGTACCCAAGAACATGATGAATGTTATGAGTCAGATTACCTTCATTATCATTCTCACTTATGAACGCGCGTGATTGACAACCACTTCCGTTCTACATGCAACAGAGCTTGAATGCGCATTTCTTAGATTCCCCAATAGAATCTTCGTGGTATAAGCTAGATGGATGGCGGCATTTATGAGGATCCGGAAAGTCTCACCTTGTCTGTGGTATTCCGAGTAGGATCCTGGGAATCCGGAAAGTCTAACCTTGTCTGTGGTATTCCGAGTAGGATTCCGGTAATGAATGACTGTGACGTGCTTCAAACTTGTAACCTGCTGGGCGTTAGTGACAGACGCAAAAGAGGGATTCTATTCCAGTAGGGGAGGGAACCAACCGGTGATTAGCCGTACTGTGACAGAGTGCGTGAGTATTAGTTTTCACTACGAGGATGGGATGTAGCCATCAGCCATGGGTGATGCCTCCAGACTGGTTAGCTGTGCGAGTGACAGCCGCATAGGATATTTCCCCGAGAGGAAGAAAGTAGCCACAGTTGATGGTGAACCCCTATACAAAGCTTGCCATGGAAAGGAGTAAGAAGGATTGAGTAGAAGCAGTAGGAGAGCAGGCGTCCTTGGGCTCTACAGCATCTCCATCCGCTTATCTGAAATTCCAACCAATGAATCTGCATAAGTATTCTATCCCTTTTTATTATTCCTTTTTATTTATTCATTCCAATAATCACAATTACCCTTTAATCTCCCTAACTGAGATTTGCAAGGTGACCATAGCTTGCTTCATACCAACAATCTCTGTGGATTCGACCCTTACTCACGTAAGGTTTATTACTTGGACGACCCAGTACACTTGCTGGTTAGTTGAACGGAGTTGTGAAAATAAACAGTGCCCTAAGAGTAAATATATGCTAAAGCTCAAAAGATAGTAATCACAATTTCGTCCACCAAGTTTTTGGCGCCGTTGCCGGGGATTGTTCGAGTATGGACAACTGACGGTTCGTCTTGTTGCTCAGATTAGGTAATTTTCTTTTCAAAAATCTTTTTCAAAATTTTTCTTTTTATTTTTCATTTTTCCAAACTATATTTTCGAAAAAATTAAAATAAAAATACAAAAAAATCATAAAATCATAAAAATCAAAAATATTTTGTGTTTCTTGTTTGAGTCTTGTGTTAATTTTTAAGTTTGGTGTCAATTGCATGCTTTTAAAATTTTTCTTGCATTTTTTCGAAAATTCCATGCATTCATAGTGTTCTTCATGATCTTCAAGTTGTTCTTGACAAGTCTTCTTGTTTGATCTTGATGATTTCTTGTTTTGTGTCTTTTGTTGTTTTTCATGTGCATTTTTGCATTCATATTTTTCAAGCATTAAAAATTTTTAAGTTTGGTGTCTTGCATGTCTTCTTTGCATTAAAATTTTTTCAAAAAGATGTTCTTGATGTTCATCATGATCTTCAAAGTGTTCTTGGTGTTCATCTTGACATTCATAGCATTCTTGCATGCATTCATTGTTTTGATATAAAAATTTCATACATTAAGTGTTTTTGTTGTTTTTCTCTCTCATCTTTAAAAATTTAAAAATCAAAAAATATCTTTTCCTTATTTCCCTCCAAATTTTCGAAATTTTGGGTTGACTTGGTCAAAAATTTTCAAAATTAGTTGTTTCATACAAGTCAAGTCAAAATTTCAATTTTAAAAATCTTATCGTTTCAAAATCTTTTTCAAAAATCATATCTTTTTCATTTTTTTTATTTATTTTCGAAATTTAAAAAAAATTATTTTTCAAAATCTTTTTCTTATCTTTTATATCATATTTTCGAAAATTAGCTAACAATTAATGTGATTGGTTCAAAAATTTGAAGTTTGTTACTTTCTTGTTAAGAAAGGTTCAATCTTTAAGTTCTAGAATCTTATCTTGTAGTTTCTTGTTAGTTAAGTCAATTTTAAAATTAAATCTTTTTCAAAATATCTTTTTCAAATATATCTTTTTATCTTTTATCTTATCTTTTTCAAAAATTTTATCTTTTTCAAAATTTGATTTCAAAATATCTTATCTAACTTCTTATCTTCTTATCTTTTTCAAATTTGATTTCAAATCTTTTTCAATCAACTAACTAACTTTTTGTTTGTTTCTTATCTTTTTCAAAACCAACTAACTACCTTTCCCCTCTCTAATTTTCGAAAATTCTCCCTCTCTTTTTCAAAAATTCTTTTTGTTTTAAATTTTAATTATAATTATATTTTGTCTTTGATTTTCGAAAATTACTAACCTCTTTTTCAAAAATTATTTTCGAAATCTTCCTTCTCTTTTCTTCTTCTATTTAATTATTTAATTACTAACACCTCTCTTCATCCAAAAATCCGAATCCCCATCTCCATTCTTCTAACCCCTTTCTTCTTCTACTAACATAAGGAAATCTCTATACTGTGACATAGAGGATTCCTCTTTCTTTTCTTGTTTTCTTCTCTTTCATATGAGCAGGAACAGGGAAAAAGGCACTCTTGTTGAAATAGATCCAGAACCTGAAAGGACTCTGAAGAGAAAATTAAGAGAAGCTAAATTACAACAATCCAGAAACAACCTTTCAGAAATTTTCGAACAAGAGAAGGACATGGCAGCCGAAAATAATAATAATAATAATGCAAGGAGAATGCTTGGTGACTTCACAAAGCCAACATCCAAGTTTGATGGAAGAAGCATCTCCATTCCTGCCATTGGAGCCAATAACTTTGAGCTTAAGCCTCAACTAGTTGCTTTAATGCAACAAAACTGCAAGTTTTATGGACTTCCATCTGAAGATCCTTATCAGTTCTTAACTGAATTCTTGCAGATCTGTGAGACTGTAAAGACGAACGGAGTTGATCCTGAAGTCTACAGACTCATGCTTTTCCCTTTTGCTGTAAGAGACAGAGCTAGAATATGGTTGGATTCACAACCTAAGGATAGCCTGGACTCCTGGGATAAGCTGGTCACTGCCTTCTTGGATAAATTCTTTCCTCCTCAAAAGCTGAGCAAGCTGAGAGTGGATGTTCAAACCTTCAAACAAAAAGATGGTGAATCCCTCTATGAAGCTTGGGAAAGATACAAGCAGCTGACCAAAAGATGTCCATCTGACATGTTTTCAGAATGGACCATATTAGATATATTCTATTATGGTCTCTCT
Source organism: Arachis hypogaea (assembly GCF_003086295.3). Taxonomy (NCBI): domain Eukaryota; kingdom Viridiplantae; phylum Streptophyta; class Magnoliopsida; order Fabales; family Fabaceae; genus Arachis; species Arachis hypogaea. The sequence goes on along the minus strand of NC_092043.1, from coordinate 21,701,485 downwards.
GAATTTTCGAAAATGTCACTGGACCATTCTGCAGGTGGATCTATTCACCTGAAGAAAACGCCTGAAGAGGCTCAAGAACTCATTGACATGGTTGCAAACAACCAATTCATGTATACCTCTGAGAGGAATTCCGTGAATAATGGGATACCTCAGAAGAAAGGAGTTCTTGAAATTGATGCTCTGAATGCCATATTGGCTCAGAACAAAATGTTGACTCAACAGGTCAACATAATCTCTCAAAATCTGAATGGATTGCAACATGCATCCAACAGTACTAGAGAGGCAGCTTCTGAAGAAGTTTATGATCCTGAGAACCCTGCCATGGCAGAGGTTAATTACATGGGTGAACCGTATGGAAACACCTATAACCCATCATGGAGAAATCATCCAAATTTCTCGTGGAAGGATCAACAAAAGTCTCAACAAGGCTTTAACAATGGTGGACGCAATAGGCTGAATAATAGTAAGCCATATCCATCATCTCCTCAGCAACAGACAGAGAACTCTGAACAAAATAATTCTAATTTAGCTAATATAGTCTCTGAGCTGTCAAAGGCCACTTTCAGTTTCATGAATGAAACCAGATCCTCCATTAGAAATTTGGAGGCACAGGTGGGCCAGCTGAGCAGGAAAGTCATTGAAACTCCTCCCAGTACTCTCCCAAGCAATACAGAAGAAAATCCAAAAGGAGAGTGCAAGGCCATTGATTTAATCAAAGTGGCCGAATGCACTAGGGAGGAGGAGGACGAAAATCCTGGTGAGGAAGACCTCCTGGGATGTCCTTCAAACAAGAAGAAGTTTCCTATTAAGGATCCTGAGGAATCTGAGGCTCATACAGAGACCATAGAGATTCCATTAAACCTCCTTCTGCCATTCATGAGCTCTGAAGACTATCCATCCTCTGAAGAGGATGAAGATGTGACTGAAGAGCAAGTTGCTCAATACTTAGGAGCTATCATGAAGCTGAATGCCAAGCTATTTGGTAATGAGACTTGGGAAAGTGAACCTCCCCTGCTCATTAGTGAACTAGATACTTGGATTCAGAGAACTCTACCTCAAAAGAAACAAGATCCTGGCAAGTTCTTAATACCCTGCACCATAGGCACCATGAGCTTTGAAAAAGCTCTATGTGATCTGGGATCAGGGATAAATCTGATGCCACTCTCTGTAATGGAGAAGCTGGGGATCATTGAGGTACAACCTGCCTTGTTCTCATTACAATTGGCAGATAAGTCTTTGAGACAAGCCTATGGAATGGTAGAGGACGTGCTAGTAAAGGTTGAAGGCCTTTACATCCCTGCTGATTTCATAATCCTAGACACTAGGAAGGAAGATGATGAATGCATCATCCTAGGAAGACCTTTCCTAGCCACAGCAGAAGCTGTGATAGATGACAACAGAGGAGCGTTAGTCCTTCAATTGAATAGGGACTACCTTGTGTTTAAGGCACATGGCCATCCCTCTGTGACAAAAGAGAGTAAGCATGAAGAGCTTCTCTCAGTTCAGAGTCAAGAAGAGCCCACACAGTCAAACTCTAAGTTTGGTGTTGTGAGGCCACAACCAAACTCTAAGTTTGGTGTTAAGACCCCATATCCAAACTCTAAGTTTGGTGTTGGGACTATACAACATTGACCTGATCACCTTTTGGCTCCATGAGAGCCACTGTCAAGCTATTGACATTAAAGAAGCGCTTGTTGGGAGGCAACCCAATTTTATTTATCTAATTTTATTTTATTTTGTTTCTTTGTTATTTTGTGTTTAATTAGGTACATGATCATGAGGAGTCACGAAAAAATAAAACAAAAATAAAAACAGAGTCAAAAACAGAAGAAAAAATTTTTTCACCCTGGAGGATGCACGGGCTGGCGTTCAACGCCCAGAAGGTGCATCTGGCCGGCGTTTAACGCCAGAACAGAGCACCATTCTGGCGCTGAACGCCCAAAACAAGCAACAACCTGGCGTTAAACGCCAGGATGGTGCACAGAGAGGACAAACTGGCGCTGAACGCCAGTAACAAGCATGAAACTGGCGTTCAACGCCAGAAACATGCTTTACATGGGTGTTGAACGCCCAGAATGTGCACCAATGGGCGTTTAAACGCCAGAATGGTGTGCCAAGGCATTTTACATGCCTATATGGTGAAGGAATGGTATTTCTTTTCACCTCAGGATCTGTGGACTCCACAGGATCACCTCAGGATCTGTGGACCCCACAGGATCCCCACCTACCTCGCCCTCTCTCTTTCCATTCATGGTCATTCCTTCTATTTTTATTCACCACCTACATCTATCCACGCTTCCCCATACACCCCACCTACCTTTACAATTCAACTTCTCTTTCCCACCCAATCCCACCCATATAGCCGAATCCATCTCCCCTCACTCACCTCCATCTTCTTCTCCTTCTTCTCTTCTTTCTTTTCTTGCTCGAGGGCGAGCAATATTTTAAGTTTGGTGTGGTAAAAGCATAGCTTTTTTGCTTTTCCATTACCATTAATGGCACCTAAGGCCAGAAAAACCTCAAAGGGAAGACAAAAGCTTCCACCTCTGAGTCTTGGGAGATGGAAAATATAAGCCGTCATAGCTCAGTGGTAGAACATTTGAATGCAAATCCAAGAAATCCCTGAGATACCTCAGGGAATAAATGGTCCTCCACACAACTATTGGGAGCAACTATGGATAGGAGTACCAAAATCATTAGGAATCATTCAACAGAAACAAGGAAGAAACATAGAGGAGCTCAAAAAGCACCAGTGGACCTTCAAGAAGGCGCCACCCTCACTCAGGTGGATTCATTCCTTGTTCTTTATTTCTTTCTGTTTTCGGTTTTTAATGTTGTGTTTATCTATGTTTTGTGTCTCTACTTCATGATCATTAGTATGTAACCATGCCTTAAAGATTATGAATAAAATCCATTAATCCTTCACCTTTCTTAAATGAAAAATGTTTTAATTCAAAAGAACAAGAAGTACATGAATTTCGAATTTATCCTTGAATTTAATTTAATTATATTGATGTGGTGGCAATACTTTTTGTTTTCTGAATGAATGCTTGAACAGTGCATATTTTTGATCTTGTTGTTTATGAGTGTTAAAATTGTTGGCTCTTGAAAGAATGATGAACAAAGAGAAATGTTATTGATAATCTGAAAAATCATGAAATTGATTCTTGAAGCAAGAAAAAGCAGTGAAAAAGGAAGCTTGCGAAAAAAAAAATGGCGAAAAAAAAATATAGAAAGAAAAAGAAAAAGCAAGCAGAAAAAGCCAATAGCCCTTAAAACCAAAAGGCAAGGGTAGCAAGGACCCAAGGCTTTGAGCATCAATGGATAGGAGGGCCCAAGGAAATAAAATCCAGGCCTAAGCGGCTAAATCAAGCTGTCCCTAACCATGTGCTTGTGTCATGAAGGTCCAAGTGAAAAGCTTGAGACTGAGTGGTTAAAGTCGTGATCCAAAGCAAAAAGAGTGTGCTTAAGAGCTCTGGACACCACTAACTGGGGACTCTAGCAAAGCTGAGTCACAATCTGAAAAGGTTCACCCAGTTATGTGTCTGTGGCATTGATGTATCCGGTGGTAATACTGGAAAACAAAGTGCTTAGGGCCACGGCCAAGACTCATAAGTAGCTGTGTTCAAGAATCAACATGCTTAACTAGGAAAGTCAATAACACTATCCGAAATTCTGAGTTCCCAGAGACGCCAATCACTCTGAACTTCAAAGGAAAAAGTGAGATGCCAAAACTATTCAGAAGCAAAAAGCTAAAGGTCCCGCTCATCTAATTAAATTAATATTCATTAATATTCTAGAATTTATAGTATATTCTCTTCTTTTATCCTATTTGATTTTCAGTTGCTTGGGGACAAGCAACAATTTAAGTTTGGTGTTGTGATGAGCGGATAATTTATACGCTTTTTGGCATTGTTTTTATATAGTTTTTAGTAAGTTTGAGCTACTTTTAGGGATGTTTTCATTAGTTTTTATGTTAAATTCACATTTCTGGACTTTACTATGAGTTTGTGTGTTTTTCTGTGATTTCAGGTAATTTCTGACTGAAATTGAGGGACTTGAGCAAAACTCTGAAGAAGGCTGACAAAAGGACTGCTGATGCTGTTGGAATCTGACCTCCCTGCACTCGAAATGGATTTTCTGGAGCTACAGAACTTCAATTGGCGCGCTCTCAACGGCGTTGGAAAGTAGACATCCAGGGCTTTCCAGCAATATATAATAGTCCATACTTTATTCGAAGAATGACGACGTAACTTGGCGTTGAACGCCAAGTTCATGCTGCTGTCTGGAGTTAAACGCCAGAAAAACGTCATGATCCGGAGTTGAACGCCCAAAACACGTCATAACCTGGAGTTTGACGCCAAGAAATGCCTTAGCTCGTGGAATGATCAAGCTCAGCCCAAGCATACACCAAGTGGGCCCCGGAAGTGGATTTATGCATCAATTACTTACTCATGTAAACCCTAGTAGCTAGTCTAGTATATATAGGACATTTATCTATTGTATTAGACATCCTAGATTGTATTTTGAATCCTGTGATCACGTTTTGGGGGCTGGCCATTCGGCCATGCCTGAACCCTTTGCTTATGTATTTTCAACGGTGGAGTTTCTGCACACCATAGATTAAGGGTGTGGAGCTCTGCTGTACCTCAAGTATTAATGAAATTCTATTATCTTTTATTCAAATCTCTCTTATTCTTATTCCAAGATATTCATTCGTACCCAAGAACATGATGAATGTTATGAGTCAGATTACCCTCATTATCATTCTCACTTATGAACGCGCGTGATTGACAACCACTTCCGTTCTACATGCAACAGAGCTTGAATGCGCATCTCTTAGATTCCCCAACAGAATCTTCGTGGTATAAGCTAGATGGATGGCGGCATTTATGAGGATCCGGAAAGTCTCACCTTGTCTGTGGTATTCCGAGTAGGATCCTGGGAATCCGGAAAGTCTAACCTTGTCTGTGGTATTCCGAGTAGGATTCCGGTAATGAATGACTGTGACGTGCTTCAAACTTGTAACCTGCTGGGCGTTAGTGACAGACGCAAAAGAGGGATTCTATTCCAGTAGGGGAGGGAACCAACCGGTGATTAGCCGTACTGTGACAGAGTGCGTGAGCATTAGTTTTCACTGCGAGGATGGGATGTAGCCATCAGCCATGGGTGATGCCTCCAGACTGGTTAGCTGTGCGAGTGACAGCCGCATAGGATATTTCCCCGAGAGGAAGAAAGTAGCCACAGTTGATGGTGAACCCCTATACAAAGCTTGCCATGGAAAGGAGTAAGAAGGATTGAGTAGAAGCAGTAGGAGAGCAGGCATCCTTGGGCTCTACAGCATCTCCATCCGCTTATCTGAAATTCCAACCAATGAATCTGCATAAGTATTCTATCCCTTTTTATTATTCCTTTTTATTTATTCATTCCAATAATCACAATTACCCTTTAATCTCCCTAACTGAGATTTGCAAGGTGACCATAGCTTGCTTCATACCAACAATCTCTGTGGATTCGACCCTTACTCACGTAAGGTTTATTACTTGGACGACCCAGTACACTTGCTGGTTAGTTGAACGGAGTTGTGAAAATAAACAGTGCCCTAAGAGTAAATATATGCTAAAGCTCAAAAGATAGTAATCACAATTTCGTCCACCAGCACGCCACTAAAGCGCCAGCCACACGCCAGCTGGGATGTCACGCTTATTGAGTTTCTTTTCACTCCAAATTGTAATTTTCCTTTTTCACTTTTGTAATTCTTTTATTTTGAGAGCTAGGAGTAGTATAAATACCCCCAAGAAGTACTGAAAAAGGGGTTAAGCAGTTTGGAAGCTAAGTTTGAGATCCACTTTTACACTTCATCATCTTCTTTACTTTTGAGTACTTTTCTTTGAGCTATGAGTAGCTAAATTCCCTTTCATTGAGAAAGGGAGCTCTATTGTACTTGATGGATTGATGATAGTGAAATTCATCTTCTCGTTGATTTGCTAGAAGGAATTTTGTTTTCCATGCTTAGTGTTCAATTATCTTGGAAAAGAGATTGAATGCAAAAATGGGTTTCATGGGAACCTTGGAAAAGGAAACATGAAACTATGCTTGAAATCCCTTCTCACACTTGAGTAGGATCTGGGTTTTGGTGTTTGGATATGGTGACATATAATCCTCCCTCTACTTGGACCTATGAGGATGTGTGGTATAATTAGGGACCAAGCATATCTCTCTTCGTGAATAATTAGACCGAGGAATTGGCTATTGATCAAGATCTGAGAGATTGAATCACCAAGGGATTGGGACTCAATTAATCATGATTGCCAAGAGGTCAATGAGTTGCATGATTGAAGAGGATATAAGCTAGAATTGATCCAAAGAAACAACATCTCCTGATCTCAATGAATTTCCCCATTCATATCTACCACTTTCTTTATAGCTTGCTTTTACATTCTACAATTCCCCATTCCCATTTACAATTAAGTCATTTATTATTCTGCACTTTACATTCTGCCATTTCCATTTACGCACTTTATTGCTTTCCTTTACAGTTTAGCTATTTACATTTCTGCCATTTATAATTCTGTAATTACAATATATCTATCCCGCTTGACTAATTCATCAATTGATTAAAACTGTTCAAATTTACCAATCTCTGTGAATACGATCCTACTTCACTGTGGGTTATTACTTGACGATAATTTTATTACGCTTGCCAAAAGAGTGGATTCATAATAAAAAAATTTTATGGGGTGTGAATTCCGAATCAATCATCGACAATTCTTCCTACTTCAGCCAAGGATGTTTCTACCGGGGAGAATTTGACTCCTTTATAAATTTTCTGTGTTTATATTATAGTCCGACTTATGGACTTTTGAACTTGTATTTTGTAACTCTTTCTGTGGTTGACTTCTTGGTCATTTGGTTGCTTCTTTGCAACTTTTATTTTGCTAAAACAAAACACTTTAAACTCTGAGGATACCTTTTAGGTGACCTTTTGAGTCTTTAATATTTTATTATGATAGCTGTGTTTCATTGGATGTGTGGGGGTTTTACTTCTCGCAACCCTTCAAACTTTCATTCGAGTATATTTTGGTCTGACCTCCTTGGGGCGAGTTTGTTACTCTTTGCCTTTGGGGATCCTGCCTTGTTTTGACTTAGTGCTGGTTAATTTTGTATCAAATCGGGTAGTCCCTATGGCTTGGTGGCTGGGGTCTTGGCGACTTGTCCGATAACTTTTTAGTGTTCTTTCACATAGAACCTTTTTATTTTCGAACGACTTTTGTAGCCTTGTTTTGAGATCGCGTGTGTTTTTTAGCGGAGTTGTTCCTTTTTTAGCTGAGTGCCATTGAGCCCTAAGTTGTTTTCAACCTTTTTGGCTTTTGACTCGTTCTCTTCTCGAGTTTGTTTCTTTGGATCGCACCTTTAGCTAACGTCGACGTATTTGGCTTCACCATCCGAGCTTCTTAGTCATATTCCAACAACTTTTCAGGTAGTGTTCCCAGGGGAACCTTTTTTTATAGTTTGTTTGGATGACTTTTTAGCACCGTTTCGACTTGAGCTTTTGCTTTTTAAGTAGTTTCTTTTTTCAAGACTTCGTACCTTTCATAAAATTACTTCTGGCCTTTCTTTGACCTTTGCAAGATGTCTTTGTCCCTTTTTAGTGATCCTTTCACTGGTCCGACTTCTCTATCGGGCTTTCTTAAGTTATTTTTAGTAATCCATTTTTAGTCAGACCTCGTCAGGTCGCTTTCTATGGATTACTTTTTATAACTTCTTGTATTAATCTGCTTTTATCGCTTTCACCTTGCCGACCTCTTTGTAATCGGGCGATGAATTTGGTTTTCACCTTGCCGACCTTTTCATAATCGGGCGATGAATTTTGGCATTTTATGAGCTCAGATTAATGCATCTTAGTAGGAAAATTTTTAGGGAATCAGAAAAACTTTTATTCAAATGATAATAAAAGATAGAAATATAAACAAGAGTGTATACGTGAGTGTTTACCCTTCTAGGTCGAGCAATTTCGTAGATCTTGGCCCAGTCCCTCATTAAAAAACCTTTTTAGGAAAAAGAGTGCACCTTGACCTAAGGTCTTTTATTATTTTCTAACTATAGTACCTTCTTAGGTAACAGGCATGCCATGACCTTGGTAGCTCTCGCCCCTCGAGGTCGGACACCTTGTAGTAACCTTTTTCCAGCACTTCTACAACTCGGTAAGGTCCTTTCCAGTTAGCTGCTAGCTTCCCTTCTACTGATCGACCTACTCCGATGTCATTTTGGATTAAGATGAGGTCGTTGGTGGTGAAACTTTGTCGGACTACCTTCTGATTATACCTTGCAGCCATTCGATGCTTTAATGCTTCCTCTCTAATCTGAGCTCCTTCTCGGACTTTTGGAAGAAGGTCGAGCTCCTCCCTTTGAATTTGGGAGTTGGCCTCTTCATTATAGAGGATTACTATGGGGGATCCTTCTTCTATTTCCACTGAAATCATTGCCTCCATTCCATAAGCAAGTCGGAAGGGTGATTCTCTTGTGGTTGAATGTGGGGTTGTTCGATATGCCCATAGGACTTGTGGGAGTTCTTCAGCCCAAGCTCCCTTCGCATCTTGTAGCCTTCATTTTAACCCAGCCAATATAACTTTATTGGAGCTTCTGCCTGTTCGTTGGCTTGTGGGTGTTCTAGAATGTAAATTGGTGCTTTATTTTTAGGTCAGCTACCAAGTTCCTGAAACCTATATCAGTGAATTGAGTGCCATTATCTGTGGTAATAGAGTAAGGAAACCCAAACCTTGTGATAATATTTCTATATAGGAATTTCTGACTTCTTTGGGCGGTGGTAGTAGCTAGGGTTCTGCCTTGATCAATTTTGTGAAGTAGTCTATTCCTTTAATGAGGAACTTGACTTGTCCTGGTCCTTGGGGGAAAGGTCCAAGGAGGTCGAGCCCCCACTTTGCAAATGGCCAGGGCAACGTAACACTGATGAGCTCATCTGGTGGGGAATATGGAAATTAGCATGTTTCTGACATGGTGTGCATGTTTTGACGAACTCTGCCGCTTCTTTTTGCATGGTTGGCCAGAAGAATCCAGCCCGGAGTACGTTTTTGGAAAGAGCTCATGCCCCAAGATGGTTGCCACACATACCACTATGTACTTCTTCCAGAACTTCCTTTGTGTTAGAGGTTGGCACACATTTTAGGAGGGGTGTTGAGATCCCTCTCATATACAGTATGTTGCCCACTATGGTGTAGTACTGTGCTTCTCGTACTAACCTTTTTGCCTCCTTTTCATCTGTGGAAAGTGTCTCAGACTTAAGGTAGTTGATTATAGGGGTCATCCATCCTTGATCCTGACCTGATATGGTTAGGACTTTTTCTTCCTCCGAAATCGATGGACTTCTCAATGTTTCTTGAATGAGGCTTCTATTATTGCTCCCTGGTTTGGTGCTGGCTAGTTTTGAGAGTGTATCAGCTTGGGCATTCTGTTCTCGAGGTATGTGTTAGACCTCGTATTCCCTAAACTGTCCGAGCTGTTGCTTGGTCTTGTCCAGATATTTCTTCATGGTGGGATCCTTAGCTTGGTAGCTCCCTTCAATTTGTGAGGTAACTACTTGTAAGTCGCTGAAGATGGTAAGCTTTTGAACTCCTACCTCCTTAGCTAGCCTCAAACCAGTCAGTAGTGCCTCATATTCCGCCTAATTATTTGTTGCACGAAATTCGAATTTTAGTGAAAGCTCGATTTGGGTTCCCTGATCACTTTCGATAATTACACCCACGCCACTCCCGATTTTATTTGAAGAGCCATCCACATAGATATTCCATTTTGTGGGAGGTCCCAGGGTGTCAGTGTATTCAGCAATGAAATTAGTCAGATACTGTGATTTGATGGCTGTCCGAGCTTCATATCAAAGATCGAATTCGGATAATTCGACTGCCCACTATAGGATTCTTCCAGCTAAGTCTGTTTTTTATAGGATGCCTTTTATGGGTTGATTGGTCCGAACTCTTATGGTGTGAGCTTGAAAGTATCGGCGGAGTCACCGAGAAGCGAGTATGAGGGCATAGGCGAACTTTTCTATCTTTTGATAGTTTAGTTCGGCCCCTTGTAGTCCCTTGCTAATAAAGTAGATGGGTTGTTGCCCCTTTTCATCTTCTCTGACTAGTGGTGATGCTATCGCCTGACTTCCCACTGCGAGGTATAATATGAGTTCTTCACTTTCTTGGGGTCGGGTAAGAATGGGTGGTTGCCCCAAGAATTTTTTAAAATATTGGAAGGCTTGTTTGCACTCCATTGTTCATTCAAACCTCTTTCCGTTCCTTAGTATTGCATAAAAGGGAAAGGATCTAATGGCTGATCCGACTAGAAATCTGGCTAGAGCTGCCAATTTGCTGTTGAGCTGTTGTACCTCTTTGATTCAAGTCAGACTTTTCATGTTGACTATAGCCCGGCATTTATATGGGTTCACCCCAATTCCTCTTTGGGAGTGCATGAAGCCCAGGAACTCGCCAGCCTCTACCGCAAAGGTGCACTTTGCAGGGTTAAGTCGCATACCATGCTTTCTTATGATGTCGAACACTTTTACGAGGTCGGATAACAACGATTCCTCACTTTGTGTTTTTACCAGCATGTAGTCTACATAAACCTCCATTAGCTTGCCAATGTGGTTGGTGAAGACTTTGTTCATCAGTCTTTGGGCGTTCTTGAGTCCGAAGGGCATAACTATGTAGCAATAGTTTACTTTTGGGGTTAAGAATGATGTCTTCTCTTGATCGGGTAGGTACATTGGGATTTGATTGTATCCCAAGTATGCGTCTAGAAAGAAGAGGTACTGATAGCCTGATGAAAAGTCAACTAGTGTGTCGATGTTCGGGAGTGGGTAGGGATCTTTTGGGCAAGCTTTGTTGAGGTCGGTGTAATCAGTGCACATCTGCCATTTTCCATTTGACTTTTTTACCAAGACCACGTTGGCTAGACATAATGGGTATTTGACCTCCCTTATGAACCCTGCCTCCAGTAAGGCTTGTACCTGCTCTTCCTCAGGTTGGGACCTCTCTAGGCCGAGCTTCCTACGCTTCTGTTGCATTGGCTGAGATCCGGGATATACCGCCAGTTTATGGCACATTATCTTGGGATCTATATCGGGCATGTCTGCAGCCTTCCATGCGAAGAGGTCCCCTTTTAAGGTTGCCCTGATATTTGTTGTTTTATCATGGGCATCTCCGATCTAAACTCCTTTGGTCTCACCTTCAGGTTGTGGATGAAGTTCCTCACGGGCTCGAACTCCCCCGAGTTCAATAGTGTTGATTTCCTCTCGTTTGGGATTGCCTTTAAGGTTCAGACTTTCATTGTAACAACGTCGCGCAATCTTTTGGTCTCCTTTTATCGTGGTGATCCCTTCTGAAGTTGGGAACTTCATGCACAGGTGTGGAGTAGAGACTACTATGGAGAGCTGGTTCAGTGTTGTCCGACCTATTGGGCGTTATAAGCTGAGCTCATGTCGACTACAATATAGTCTATGCTAAGTGTTCTTAACCGGGTTCCTTTTCCAAAGGTTGTATGCAGTGAGATGTATCCCAGTGGTTGGATTGGGATGTCTCCAAGTCAAAACAAGCTATTCGGATATGCTCTAAGCTCTTTATCTTGCAAACCGAGTTTGTTGAAGGCAGATTTGAACAAGATGTCGGCAGAGCTTCCTTGGTCTACCAGTGTTCGGTGGAGATTAGCGTTGGCGAGTATAATGGTAATGACTATGGGGTCGTCATGCCCCAGGATGATGCCTGTGGCATCTTCTTGAGTGAAGGTAATAGCGGGGAGGTCGGGTGACCTGTCCCCTTCTCCAACATGATATACCTCTTTAAGGTGTCTTTTGCGAGATGATTTGGAGATCCCTCCTCTAGCGAATCCTCCGTTTATCATATGAACATGTCTCTCAGGGGTGTGAGGTGGACATTCAACTCATCCAACCTCTTCATCCCTTCGTCTTTTTCTTGATTCATCCGCTCTATTGGCTAAGAACCGATCTAGTTGCCCTTCTCGTGCTAACTTCTCTGTGTTTTTTATGTCGAAGCACTCGTTGGTAGAGTGTTCGTAGACTCGTTGGTAGAGTGTTCGTAGACTCGTTGGTATTCGTAATACTCCGTCTGACTTCCTCCTCTTTTGTGTTTTATTGGGCGAGGCGGTGGAATCTTCTCAGTATTGCAAATTTCTCGGAAGACATCCACAAGAGACACCTGCAGAAGGGTGTAATTGCGGTATTTTCTAGGTTTCTCCGTGGGTTGGTCTTCTTTCTTCCTGGATTTTTTATCCTTGTCCTGAGATGGGTAGGAAAATCCAGATTTTGAGGTTTCTCCTAATCAAGAATTTTCCTCCATATTAATATACTTCTCTGCCCGTTCTTGTACCTTGTTCAGAGATGTTGGATGCGTTTTTGATATGGAGTGGCTAAAGGGTCCTTCTTGCAGACCATTGATGAGACCCATGATGGTTGCTTCTGTTGGCAGTCTTTGTATGTCCAGACATTCCTTGTTGAATCTTTCCATGTAATTGCAAAGGCTCTCCTGATCTCCTTAATCCCTAACAAGCTTGGGGCATGTTTGGCTTTGTCTCTCTGGATGGAGAATCTAACTGGGAAATTCTGGGCAAGGTTATCGAAGCTTGCTATTGACCTTGGTGGCAAGCTGTCGAACCACTTTATTGCCATCTTGGTCAAAGTAGTCGGGAAAGCTTTACAACGGATTGCGTCTGAGACATCCGTAAGATACATCCTACTTCTAAACTTGCTGAGATGATGGCTTGGGTCTGATGTACCGTCATACAGAGTTATGTTGGGGGCTTTGAAGTCTTATGGTATTTTAGCTTTCATAATCTCTTTTGAGAACATATCTTATTCCTTGTGGGAGTTGTCCTCGTGGCTGGATTGAGTTGTTTTGGTCTTGAGATTAGCCTCGAGCTTTAAGAGTTTATCTTCTAGCTCTCAACGCCGTCTTGTTTCTCTCCGGAGGTTTCTTTCAGCTTTCGCTAATGTTCGGCCTCCTTTTCGAGCTGCTTAAGACGATCCTGCTGCTCCCGAAGGGCCTCTAAAATTTCCGTGTTTGGAGACCGCTTGTCTCCCTTGGGTTGAGGTGCATCTTTGGAGGAAGTATACGTGTTTTTAAGTGGCATTCCATTTTCTAAGTCAGAGTTGTGATCGTGTCGAGGTTGTCCGCCATGATGATGGGATGATTTCCAGGTTCCCCGACAACGGCGCCAATGTTCCGAGGGTTACCTAAAACTGGAGGTCGATAATGGACGAGATCTTCTGTGCTGGTCGATGTTGCTGTGTTTGACTTAGTGGAGCTGGAGAGGCTGCTGATTCTTCGTCACCGAAGGGTAGTGGTACCTGCAAGAGACTTCGATGCTTAAGTTAGCACGTGCCTTAGGCAGGTTTTTGTGGAATTAGAGTATGAGTTATACTTGGGTTCTCCAGTGTATTTATTGTAGTTGGGAGTGACCTTTCTTTGTGATAAGTTAGTTATCTTATCTTATCTTTGGGCGAAGTCACCTATCTTTTAGGCCAGCCGCCTTTAGAGTGGGCTGCGTCCTTTTGTTTGGACCTGCTTGGACCTCTGATGGTGATTTGGCCGATCTCTTCAAGGAAGGGTTGGTGGCGACCAACCTTAAGAGGTCGGTCCCTCTTGTCTTTGGCCAGCCCGGGTCGTATAGCTCGACCCAGGGTATGAACACTATTATTTCTATTTCGTGTATGATAATCCATTAGTGTCCCCTTATACACAAATCATCAATAATAAGTTGGCCAGACCTAATACCATAAGAAATGTAATGGTTGACTAACAACATTAATCAATAGACAATCATGCATCTAAAACTCAAATTCTTGTCATTAAGACAAGTCTTACCGCATGACAGACACTCAGAGTATACAGTGAAGCATAGTCAGTAAATTCCCAAGGCTCTAACAGGAACAAACTGCTCTGATACCATAATGTAACACCCTAACGTTTAGCAACTCATGATCATACTAAAAGCCCAGGCGTTACTTACCTCTAAACCTTTTTATTCAATACTATCTTTATTTAATATTGAGCCTTCGCGAGTACGAACCAAAATTTTGATTAAGGAAACAAAAGGGCACTTTATTTTAAATCACTTAATCACAAAAGTAGATATATTCACATAACTTTATATACATAGATGATGAGCGGATAATTTATACGCTTTTTGGCATTGTTTTTAGTATGCTTTTAGTATGTTTTAGTTAGTTTTTACTATATTTTTATTAGTTTTTATTTAAAATTTACTTTTCTGGACTTTACTATGAGTTTGTGTGTTTTTCTTTGATTTCAGGTATTTTCTGGCTGAAATTGAGGGACCCGAGCAAAAATCTGATTCAGAGGCTGAAAAATGACTGCAGATTCTGTTGGATTCTGACCTCCCTGCACTCGAAGTGACTTTTTTGGAGCTAAAGATACCAAATTGGTGCGCTCTTAGTTGCGTTCGAAAGTAGACATCCTGGGCTTTCCAGCAATATATAATAGTCCATACTTTGCTCGAGATTCGATGGTCCAAACCGGCGTTCCAAATCAGCTCAAGAATTGCTGGCGTTAAACGCCGGAACTGGCACAAAAGTGGGAGTTAAACGCCCAAACTGGCACAAAAGCTGGTGTTTAACTCCAAGAAAAGTCTCTACACATGAAAGCTTCAATGCTCAGCCCAAGCACACACCAAGTGGGCCCGGAAGTGAATTTTTACGTCATTACTAATTTCTGTAAACCCTAGGCTACTAGTTCTCTATAAATAAGACCTTTTGCTACTGTATTTTCGAATCTTTGGATCACTTTAGATCTTCGGATCATCTTTGAACGTCTATTTCTTAGATCATGGGGGCTGGCCTCTCGGCCATGCCTAGATCTTGTTCTTATGTATTTTCAACGATAGAGTTTCTACACACCATAGATTAAGGTGTGGAGTTCTGCTGTACCTCGAGTATCAATGCAATTACTACTATTTTCCATTCAATTCAGCTTATTCTTGTTCTAAGATATTCATTCGCACTCAAGAACTTGATGAATGTGATAATTATGTGACGCTCATCGTCATTCTCACTTATTAACGCGTGCCTGACAACCACTTCCGTTCTACATGCAAACAAGGCTTGAATGTGTATCTCTTGGATTCCTTAATCAGAATCTTCGTGGTATAAGCTAGAATCCATTGGCAGCCATTCTTGAGAATTCGGAAGGTATAAACCTTGTCTGTGGTATTCTGAGTAGGATTCAGTGATTGAATGACTGTGACGAGCTTCAAACTCGCGATTGTAGGGCGTTAGTGACAGACGCAAAAGAATCACTGGATTCTATTCCGACATGATCGAGAACCGATAGATGAATAGCCATGCTGTGACAGAGCGCGTTGAACATTTTCACTGAGAGGACGGGACTGTAGCCATTGACAATGGTGATGCCCAACATACAGCTTGCCATGGAAAGGAGTAAGAAGGATTGGATGAAGACAGTAGGAAAGCAGATAGACGGAAGGGTCAAAGCATCTCCATACGCTTATCTGAAATTCTCACCAATGAATTGCATAAGTATCTCTATCTTTATTTTATGTTTTATTTATCTTTTAATCATTAATCCTCCATAACCATTTGAATCCGTCTGATTGAGATTTACAAGATGACCATAGCTTGCTTTATACCAACAATCTCCATGGGATCGACCCTTACTCGTGTAAGGTTTATTACTTGGATGACCCAGTGCACTTGCTAGTTAGTTGTGCGAAGTTGTGATAAAGAGTTGAGATTGTAATTAAGCGTACCATGTTGATGGCGCCATTGATGATCACAATTTCGTGCACCAAGTTTTTGGCGCCGTTGCCGGGGATTGTTCGAGTTTGGACAACTGACGGTTCATTTTGTTGCTTAGATTATGTATTTTTCTTCAGAATTCTTAAGAATGAATTCTAGAGTTTTAGATGATGTTTTCATCATCACCAAAGCTGATTGATTCTCATCAATTTAGCTCTTGAATGTAATGTCCTGCTGAAGCTTGGCTAGCCATGTCTAATCTTTTTAGACTGCAGCTTTAGACTAACATTGCATGATTCCTGGAAATTCTTATTAAGAATTTGATATCCTTATTTTCTTTTCCACTCAATTTTCAAAAAATCCAAAAAAAATATAAAATCTTAAAATCAAAAATATTTTTATGTTTCTTGTTTGAGTCTAGTGTCTAATTTTAAGTTTGGTGTCAATTGCATGTCTTTATTCCTCTAATTTTCGAAAATTACATGCATTGTGTTCTTCATTGATCTTCAAGATGTTCTTGATGATTTACTTGCTCTGATCTTTAAATTCTCTTGTCTTGAGTGTTTTGTTGTTTCTCATATGCATTCTCAATTTGTTAGTGTCAATAGTATACAAACTTCTAAGTTTGGTGTCTTGCATGCATTGTTTATTTGTTCTTAGTGGCATTTTGATTATTCCCCATCATTAAAAATTCAAAAAAAAATTTTATTTGTGTCTTTTCAAGTCAATAATACAGGGAATTGAAGATTCAGAACATACAGCAGAGGAATTACACAGAAAAAGCTGGGCGTTCAAAACGCCCAGTGAGGAAGGAAAACTGGCGTTTAAACGCCAGCCAGGGTGCCTGGCTGGGCATTTAACGCCCAAAAAGGTAGAGTTTTGGGCGTTAAACGCCAGAATGGATACCATTCTGAGCTTTTAACGCCAGGATGGCACAAGAGGGATGATTTTGTTTTTAATTCAGATTTTTTTTCAAGTTTCCATAATTTTTCAAAATCAAATCTTTTTCAAATCATATCTTTTCAATTATATATTTTCAAAATCAATTTTTTTCCATTTTCAAAAATACTTGCTAACAATTAATGATTTGATTCAAACATTTCAAGTATGTTGCCTTTTCTGTTGAGAAAGGTTTAATGTCTGAATCATATCTTTTAAATTTCTTGTTAGCCAAGTCATTAATTTTAAAAATCAAATCTTTTTAAATTGTTTTTCAATCATATCTTTTCAATCATATCTTTTTAAAACCATAACTTTTCAATCATATCTTTGTGATTTCTTCTTTCAAAAATCTTTTTCAAAAATCACTTTATTTCTTTCCCAACTTTAATTTTCGAAAATCATTCTTCAATTTTTCAAAATTTCTTTTAATCATTTTAAAATCTTTTAATTTATTTTCGAAAATTCTTCCCCTCTTCTCACATCCTTCTATTTATGGACTAACACTCCTCCTCAATGCACAATTTGAACTCTATCCTTCTTGATAAGTTCGAATTCTTCTACCTCCTCCTTCTATTCTTCTTTTCCTCTGACACCTCAAGGAATCTCTATCCTGTGACATAGAGGATTCC
The DNA here is from genome assembly GCF_003086295.3 of Arachis hypogaea. Taxonomy (NCBI): domain Eukaryota; kingdom Viridiplantae; phylum Streptophyta; class Magnoliopsida; order Fabales; family Fabaceae; genus Arachis; species Arachis hypogaea. Next base: position 21,684,121 of record NC_092043.1, on the reverse strand, counting down.
ATATTTTCTTGTTCTCTTCTCTTTTATATGAGCAGGAGCAAAGACAAAAGCATTATTGTTGAGGATGACCCTAAACCTAAAAGGACCTTGAAGCAAAAGCTAAGAGAAGCTAAAGCACTACTCTCTGTAGAGGACCTAATAGAAATCTCCAAACAAGAAGAAGACATGGCAGCCGAAAACAACAACAATGCCAACAATGCAAGGAAGGTGCTGGGTGACTTCACTGCACCTACTCCCGACTTCTATGGGAGAAGCATCTCTATCCCTGCCATTGGAGCAAACAACTTTGAGCTTAAGCCTCAATTGGTTTCTCTAATGCAACAGAATTGCAAGTTCTATGGACTTCCATTGGAAGATCCTCATCAGTTTTTAGCTGAATTCTTGCAAATCTGTGACACTGTCAAGACAGAAGGAAGGTGAATCCCTCTATGAAGCTTGGGAAAGATACAAACAATTGATCAGAAAGTGTCCTTCTGACATGCTTTCTGAATGGAGCATCATAGGTATCTTCTATGATGGTCTGTCTGAACTGTCCAAGATGTTATTGGATAGCTCTGCTAGAGGATCTCTTCATCTGAAGAAAACGCCTGCAGAAGCTCAAGAACTCATTGAAATGGTTGCAAATAACCAATTCATGTACACTTCTGAAAGGAATCCTGTGAACAATGGGACGAATCAGAAGAAAGGAGTTCTTGAGATTGATACTCTGAATGCCATATTGGCTCAGAGCAAAATATTGACTCAGCAAGTCAATATGATTTCTCAAAGTCTGTCTGGAATGCAAGCTGCACCAGGCAGTACTAAGGACGCTTCATCTGAAGAAGAAGCTTATGATCCTGAGAACCCATCAATGGAAGAGGTGAATTACATGGGAGAACCTTATGGAAACACCTATAATCCTTTATGGAGAAATCATCCAAATCTCTCATGGAAGGATCAACAGAGACCTCAACAAGGTTTCAACAACAATAATGGCGGAAGAAACAGGTTTAGCAATGGCAAGCCTTTTCCATCATCTTCTCAGCAACAGACAGAGAATTCTAAGCAGAGCCACTCTGACTTAGCAACCATGGTCTCTAATCTAATCAAAACCAATCAAAGTTTCATGACTGAAACAAGGTCCTCCATTAGAAACTTGGAGGCACAAGTGGGACAGCTGAGTAAGAAAGTTACTGAACTCTCTCCTAGTACTCTTCCAAGCAATACAGAAGAGAATCCAAAAGGAGAGTGTAAGGCCATCAACATGGCCGAATTTGGAGAGGAGGAAAAGGCAGTGATCACCACTGAGGAAGACCTCAATGGACGTCCACTGGCCTCCAATGAGTTCCCTAATGAGGAACCATGGGAATCTGAGGCTCACACAGAGACCATAGAGATCCCATTGGATTTACTTCTGCCATTCATGAGCTCTGATGAGTATTCTTCCTCTGAAGAGGACAAAGATGTCACTGAAGAGCAAGTTGCTAAGTACCTTGGAGCAATCATGAAGCTAAATGACAAGTTATTTGGTAATGAGACTTGGGAGGATGAACCCCGTTTGCTCACCAAAGAACTGGATGACTTGACAAGGCAGAGATTACCTCAAAAGAGACAGGACCCTGGAAAGTTCTCAATACATTGTACATTAGACACCATGACCTTTGAAAAGTCTCTGTATGACCTATGGTCAGGCATAAACCTCATGCCTCTATCTGTAATGGAGAAGCTAGGAAACTTTGAGGTACAAGCTGCAAGAATCTCACTAGAAATGGCAGACATTTCAAGAAAACAAGCTTATGGACTTGTAGAAGATGTTCATAGTAAAGATTGAAGACCATTACATCCCTGCTGATTTCATAGTCCTAGAGACTGGGAAGTGCATGGATGAATCCATCATCCTTGGCAGACCCTTCCTAGCCACAGCAAAGGCTGTGATTGATGTTGACAGAGGAGAATTGATCATTTAAGTGAATGAAAAATCCCTTGTGTTTAAGGCTCAAGGATATCCCTCTGTAACCATAGAGAGGAAGCATGAAGAGCTTCTCTCAAAACAGAGTCAAACAGAGCCCCACAGTCAAACTCTAAGTTTGGTGTTGGGAGGCCACAACCAAATTCTAAGTTTGGTGTTGAACCCCCACATTCAAACTCTAAGTTTGGTGTTGGGAGGTTCCAACATTGCTCTGAACATCTGTGAGGCTCCATGAGAGCCCACTATCAAGCTACTGACATTAAAGAAGCGCTTGTTAGGAGGCAACCCAATGTTATATTTATCTATTTTCCTTTGTTATTTTATGTTATCTATAGGTTGATGATCATGTGAAGTCACAAAAACAATTGAAAAAGCAAAAACAGAATGAAAAATAGAAAGAAAAACAGCACACCCTGGAGGAAAAGCTTGCTGGCGTTTAAACGCGAGTAAGGGTAGCAAATGGGCGTTTAACGCCCAGTCTGGCACCATTCTAGGCGTTTAACGCCAGAAAGGGGCACCAGACTGGCGTTTAACGCCAGAAAGGGGCACCAGACTGGCGTTTAACGCCAGAAAAGGGCAGCAGCCCGGCGTTTAACGCCAGGATTGGCAGAAAGGGCATTTTGCACGCCACTTGGTGCAAGGATGAGAAATCCTTGACACCTCAGGATCTGTGGACCCCACAGGATCCCCACCTACCTCATCTCTCTCTCTCTTCTTCACTCATTCACCAATCACCTCAATACCTCTTCCCCAAAAACCCCTCACCTATCAAATCCCACCATTCTCTTCACTACTCACATTCATCCTTCATAAAACTCCACCTACCCCACCATCCAAATTCAAACCACTTTCCCTCCCAAACCCACCCATAATGGCCGAACCCTACCCCTCTCCCCATCCCTATATAAACCCATCTTCACCCCCTCATTTTCACACATCATACACACTACTTCTCCCCCTTGGCCGAATCACTCCCACTTCTCCATCTCCTCTATTTTCTTCTTCTTCTCCGTCCCTCTTTTTTCTTTTGCTCGAGGACGAGCAAACTTTCTAAGTTTGGTGTGGTAAAGCGTTGCTTTTTGTTTTTCCATAACCATTTATGGCACCTAAGGCCGGAGAAACCTCTAGAAAGAGGAAAGGGAAGGCAAAAGCCTCCACCTCCGAGTCATGGGAGATGGAGAGATTCATCTCAAGGGTGCATCAAGACCACTTCTATGAAGTTGTGGCCATGAAGAAGGTGATCCTCGAGGTCCCTTTCAAACTCAAAAAGAGTGAATATCCGGAGATCCGACATGAGATCCGAAGAAGAGGTTGGGAAGTTCTTACCAACCCCATTCAACAAGTCGGAATCTTAATGGTTCAAGAGTTCTATGCCAATGCATGGATCACCAAGAACCATGATCAAAGTGTGAACCCGGACCCAAAGAATTGACTTACAATGGTTCGGGGGAAATGCTTAGATTTTAGTCCGGAAAATGTAAGGTTGGCATTCAACTTGCCCATGATGCAAGGAGATGAACACCCCTACACTAGAAGGGTCAACTTTGATCAAAGGTTAGACCAAGTCCTCATAGACATTTGTGAAGAGGGCGCTCAATGGAAGAGAGATTCAAGAGGGAAGCCGGTTCAACTGAGAAGGCATAACCTCAAACCCGTGGCTAGGGGATGGTTGGAGTTTATCCAACGCTCAATCATTCCGGATCCTCATAAATGCAGCCATCTATCTAGCTTATACCACGAAGATTCTGTTGGGGAATCTAAGAGATACACATTCAAGCTCTGTTGCATGTAGAACGGAAGTGGTTGTCAATCACGCGCGTTCATAAGTGAGAATGATAATGAGCGTCACATAATCATCACATTCATCATGTTCTTGGGTACGAATGAATATCTTGGAATAAGAATAAGAGAGATTTGAATAAAAGAAAATAGAATTGCATTAATACTTGAGGTACAGTAGAGCTCCACCCCCTTAATCAATGGTGTGCAGAAACTCCACCGTTGAAAATACATAAGTAAAAGGTTCAGGCATGGCCGAATGGCCAGCCCCCTGAATGTGATCAATAGTCTCCTAAGATGAAGAATAAAACAAAACTGAGACCAAAGATGTCTAATACAATAGTAACTTATCCTATTTATACTAGACTAACTACTAGGGTTTACATGAGTAAGTATTTGATGCATAAATTCACTTCCGGGGCCCACTTGGTGTATGTTTGGGCTGAGCTTGATCTATCCACGAGCTGAGGCTTTTCTTGGAGTTGAACTCCAAGTTATGACGTGTTTTGGGCGTTCAACTCCGGATCATGACGTTTTTCTGGCGTTTAACTCCAGACAGCAGCATGTACTTGGCGTTCAACGCCAAGTTACGTCGTCAATTCCCAAACAAAGTATGGACTATTATATATTGCTGGAAAGCTCTGGATGTCTAATTTCAAACGCCGTTGAGAGCGCACCAACTAGAGTTCTTTCGCTCCAGAAAATCCATTTCGAGTGCAGGGAGGTCAGATTCCAACAGCATCAGCAGTCCTTTTGTCAGCCTTTTTTCAGAGATTTGCTCAAGTCCCTCAATTTCAGCCAGAAATTACCTGAAATCACAAAAAAACACACAAACTCATAGTAAAGTCCAGAAATGTGAATTTAGCATAAAAACTAATGAAAACATCCCTAAAAGTAGCTCAAACTTACTAAAAACTACCTAAAAATAATGCCAAAAAGCGTATAAATTATCCGCTCATCAAAACACCAAACTTAAATTGTTGCTTGTCCCCAAGCAACTGAAAATCAAATAGGATAAAAGAAGAGAATATACTATAAATTCCAGAATATCAATGAATATTAATTATAATTAGATGAGCGGGACTTGTAGCTTTTTGCTTCTGAATTGTTTTGGCATCTCACTTTTTCCTTTGTAGTTCAGAGTGATTGGCGTCTCTGGGAACTCAGAATTTTAGATAGTGTTATTGACTTTCCTAGTTAGGCATGTTGATTTTTGAACACAGCTACTTATGAGTCTTGGCCGTGGCCCTAAGCATTTTGTTTTCCAGTATTACCATCGGATACATAAATGCCACAGACACATAACTGGGTGAACCTTTTCAGATTGTGACTTAGCTTTGCTAGAGTCCCCAGTTAGTGGTGTCCAGAGCTCTTAAGCACACTCTTTTGCTTTGGATCATGACTTTAACCACTCAGTCTCAAGCTTTTCACTTGGACCTTCATGACACAAGCACATGGTTAGGGACAGCTTGATTTAGCCGCTTAGGCCTGGATTTAATTTCCTTGGGCCCTCCTATCCATTGATGCTCAAAGCCTTGGATCCTTTTTACCCTTGCCTTTTGGTTTTAAGGGCTATTGGCTTTTTCTACTGCTCCTTCTTTTTTTTCTATATATATTTTTTTGCCATTTTTTTCGCACAAGCTTTTGCTTTTCACTGCTTTTTCTTGCTTCAAGAATCAATTTCATGATTTTTCAGATCATCAATAACATTTCTCTTTGTTCATCATTCTTTCAAGAGCCAACAATTTTAACACTCATAAACAACAATATCAAAAGACATATGCACTGTTCAATCATTCATTCAGAAAACAAAAAGTATTGTCACCACATCAATATAATTAAATTAAATTCAGTGATAAATTCGAAATTTATGTACTTCTTGTTCTTTTGAATTAAAACATTTTTCATTTAAGAGAGGTGAAGGATTAATGGATTTTATTCATAGCTTTAAGGCATGGTTACATACTAATGATCATGAAGTAGAGACACAAAACATAGATAAACACAATATTAAAAACCCAAAACAGAAAGAAATAAAGAACAAGGAATGAATCCACCTTTAGTGGCGTCTTCTTCTTGAAGGACCAACAATGTCCTTAAGCTCTTCTATGTCCCTTCCTTGCCTTTGTTGCTCCTCCCTCATTGCTCTTTGATCTTCTCTTATTTCTTGGAGAATGATGGAGTGCTCATGATGTTCCACCCTTAATTGTTCCACATTGTGGTTCAAATCTTCTAAGGAGGTGTTGAGTTGCTCCCAATAGTTGTTGGGAGGAAAGTGCATCCCTTGAGGCATCTCAGGAATTTGTTGATGATGAGCTTCCTCATGCACTTCTTGAGAACCATGCATGGTCTCTCTTGCTTGCTCCATCCTCTTCTTGGTGATGGGCTTATCCTCTTCAATGGGGGTATCTCCTTCTATGATAACTCCAGCTGAGTAACACAGATGGCAAATAAGGTGAGGAAAAGCTAGCCTTGCCATGGTGGAGGACTTATCGGCTATTTTGTAGAGTTCATTGGAGATGACCTCATGAACTTCTACTTCCTCTCTAATCATGATGCTATGGATCATGATGGCCCGATCCACAGTGACTTCAGATCGGTTGCTAGTAGGAATGATGGAGCGTTGAATGAACTCCAACCATCCTCTAGCCACAGGCTTGAGATCCAGTCTTCTTAGTTGAACTGGCTTGCCTTTGGAATCTATTCTCCACTGAGCTCCTTCCACACATATGTCCATAAGGACTTGGTCCAACCTTTGGTTAAAGTTGACCCTTCTAGTGTAAGGACGTTCATCTCCTTGCATCATGGGCAAGTGAAACGCCAACCTCACATTTTCCGGACTAAAATCTAAGTATTTCCCCCGAACCATTGTGAGATAGTTCTTTGGATTCGGGTTCATACTTTGATCATGGTTCCTAGTGATCCATGCATTGGCATAGAACTCTTGAACCATCAATATTCCGACTTGTTGCATGGGGTTGGTTAGGACTTCCCAACCTCTTCTTTGGATTTCATGTCAGATTTCCGGATACTCATTCTTTTTGAGCTTGAAAGGGACCTCGGGGATCACCTTCTTCTTTGCCACAACATCATAGAAGTGGTCTTGATGGCTCTTGGAGATGAATCTTTCCATCTCCCATGACTCGGAGGTGGAAGCTTTTGTCTTCCCTTTCCCTTTTTTAGAGGATGCTCCGGCCTTAGGTGCCATTGATGGTAATGGAAAAACAAAAAGCTTATGCTTTTACCACACCAAACTTAAAATTTTGCTCGCCCTCGAGCAAGAAAGAAAAGAAGAAAAGAAGAAGAAGAAGAAAATATGGTAGAGAGGGAGAGAGGTAGGTTCGGCTAAGGGGGAGAAGATGGGTTAGTGTTGTGTGAAAATGAAGTAGAATGGAAGGGTATTTATAGGGAGAGGGGAGGGTGGGTGTTCGGCCATGTTGGGTGGGAATGGGTGGGGAATTGATTTTGAATTTTATGAAGGTAGGTGGGGTTTATGGGGAAGAGTGGATTGATGTGAGTGGTGAAGGGGTAATTGGGAAGAGAAATTGAGGTGATTGGTGAGGAGTGTTGGGTTTTGTGACATGGGGAATACAAATCACAAAAATAGGATTAGGAGGTAAGGTGGGAATATATTAGGTGGGGATCCTGTGGGGTCCACAGATCCTGAGGTGATCCTGTGGGGTCCACAAGATCCTGAGGTGTCAAGGAATTCCATCCCTGCACCAAATAGGCATGTAAAATGCCTTGGCACACCATTCTGGCGTTTAAACGCCCATTGGTGCACGTTCTGGGCGTTCAACGCCCATGTAAAGCATGTTTCTGGCGTTGAACGCCAGTTTCATGCTTGTTGCTGGCGTTCAGCGCCATCTTTTCTTCTCTGGGCACATTCCTGGCGTTCAGCGCCAGAATGTTACTTGTTTCTGGCGTTCAGCGCCAGAATGGTGCTCTGTTCTGGCGTTGAACGCCAGCCAGATGCATCTTACTGGCGTTGAACGCCAGCCTGTGCGTCCTCCAGGGTGAAAAATTTTTTTCTTCTGTTTTTGACTCTGTTTTTAATTTTTTTGATTTTTTCGTGACTCCTCATGATCATGTACCTAATAAAACACAAAATAACAATATAATAAAAATTAGATAAATAAAATTGGGTTGCCTCCCAACAAGCGCTTCTTTAATGTCAATAGCTTGACAGTGGCTCTCATGGAGCCACAAGGTGATCAGGTCAATGTTAGTGTAGTCCCAACACCAAACTTAGAATTTGGATATGGGGTCTTAACACCAAACTTAGAGTTTGGTTGTGGCCTCACAACACCAAACTTAGAGTTTGACTGTGTGGGTTCTTCTTGACTCTGAACTGAGAGAAGCTCTTCATGCTTACTCTCTTCTGTCACAGAGGGATTGCCATGTGCCTTAAACACAAGGTAGTCCCCATTCAATTGAAGGACTAATTCACCTCTGTTGACATCTATCACAGCTCCTGCTGTGGCTAGGAAAGGTCTTCCAAGGATGATGCATTCATCATCTTCCTTCCTAGTGTCTAAGATTATGAAATCAGCAGGGATGTAAAGGCCTTCAACCTTTACTAACACGTCCTCCACTATTCCATAAGCTTGTCTCAATGACTTGTCTGCCAATTGTAATGAGAACAAGGCAGGTTGTACCTTAATGATCCCCAGCTTCTCCATTACAGAGAGTGGCATAAGATTTATCCCTGACCCCAGATCACATAGAGCTTTTTCAAAGCTCATGGTGCCAATGGTACAAGGTATTAAGAACTTGCCAGGATCTTGTTTCTTTTGAGGTAGAGTTTTCTGAATCCAAGTGTCTAGTTCACTAATCAGCAAGGGAGGTTCACTTTCCCAAGTCTCATTACCAAACAACTTGGCATTCAGCTTCATGATAGCTCCTAAGTATTGAGCAATTTGCTCTCCAGTCACATCTTCATCCTCTTCAGAGGAAGAATAGTCTTCAGAGCTCATGAATGGCAGGAGGAGATTTAATGGAATCTCTATGGTCTCTGTATGAGCCTCAGATTCCTTTGGATCCTTAATAGGAAACTCCTTCTTGCTTGAGGGACGTCCCAGGAGGTCTTCCTCACTAGGATTTTCGTCCTCTTCCTCCCTTGTGCATTCGGCCATATTGACTAAATCAATGGCCTTGCACTCTCCTTTTGGATTCTCTTCTGTATTGCTTGGGAGAATACTGGGAGGAGTTTCAATGACTTTCTTACTCAGCTAGCCCACTTGTGCCTCCAAATTTCAGATGGAGGATCTTGTTTCATTCATGAAACTGAAAGTGGCCTTTGACAGATCAGAGACTATATTGGCTAAATTAGAAGTGTTTTGTTCAGAATTCTCTGTCTGTTGCTGAGAAGATGATGGATATGGCTTGCTATTGCCCAGCCTATTGCGTCCACCATTGTTAAAGCCTTGTTGAGGCTTTTGTTGATCCTTCCAGGAGAAATTTGGATGATTTCTCCATGATGGGTTATAGGTGTTTCTATAAGGTTCACCCATGTAATTAACCTCTGCCATGGCAGGGTTCTCAGGATCATAAGCTTCTTCAGAAGCTGCCTCTCTAGTACTGTTGGATGCATGTTGTAGCCCATTTAGATTTTGAGAGATCATGTTGACCTGTTGAGTCAACACTTTGTTTTGAGCCAATATGGCATTCAGAGCATCAATTTCAAGAACTCCTTTCTTCTGAGGTATCCCATTATTCACGGAATTCCTCTCAGAGGTGTACATGAACTGGTTGTTTGCAACCATGTCAATGAGTTCTTGAGCCTCTTCAGGCGTTTTCTTCAGGTGAATAGATCCACCTGCAGAATGGTCCAGTGACATTTTTGAAAATTCAGAGAGACCATAATAGAATATATCTAATATGGTCCATTCTGAAAACATGTCAGATGGACATCTTTTGGTCAGCTGCTTGTATCTTTCCCAAGCTTCATAGAGGGATTCACCATCTTTTTGTTTGAAGGTTTGAACATCCACTCTCAGCTTGCTCAGCTTTTGAGGAGGAAAGAATTTATCCAGGAAAGCAGTGACCAGCTTATCCCAGGAGTCCAGGCTATCCTTAGGTTGTGAATCCAACCATATTCTAGCTCTGTCTCTTACAGCAAAAGGGAAAAGCATGAGTCTGTAGACTTCAGGATCAACTCCATTCGTCTTTACAGTCTCACAGATCTGCAAGAACTCAGTTAAAACCTGATAAGGATCTTCAGATGGAAGTCCATAAAACTTGCAGTTTTGTTGCATCAAGGCAACTAGCTGAGGTTTCAGCTCAAAGTTATTGGCTCCAATGGCAGGAATGGAGATGCTTCTTCCATCAAATTTGGACGTTGGCTTTGTGAAGTCACCAAGCATTCTCCTTGCATTATTATTATTATTTTCGGCTGCCATCTCCTTCTCTTGTTCGAAAATTTCTGAAAGGTTATTTCTGGATTGTTGTAATTTAGCTTCTCTTAGTTTTCTCTTCAGAGTCCTTTCAGGTTCTGGATCAATTTCAACAAGAGTGCCTTTTTCCCTGTTCCTGCTCATATGAAAGAGAAGAGAACAAGAAAAGAAAGAGGAATCCTCTATGTCACAGTATAGAGATTCCTTTATGTTAGTAGAAGGAGAAAGGGGTAGAAGAATCCAAATACAAGGGATATAAGAAGTTCGGATTCTTAGATGAAGAGAGGTGAAGAGAAGTGTTAGTAAATAAATAATTAAATAGAAGAAGAAAAGAGAGAGAAATTTCGAAAATAGTTTTGAAAAAGTGGTTAGTGATTTTCGAAAATTAAAGATAATATATAATTAAAGTTAAAATTTAAAACAATTAAAAAGAATTTTTGAAAAAGAGATGAGATATTTTCGAAAATTAGAGAGGGAAAAGTAGTTAGGTGGTTTTGAAAAAGATAAGAAACAAACAAAAAGTTAGTTAGTTGATTGAAAAAGATATTAAAATCAAATTTGAAAAGATAAGAAGATAAGAAGTTAGATAAGATATTTTGAAATCAAATTTTGAAAAAGATAAGATAAAAAGATAAGATTTTTAAGAAAAAGATATTTGAAAAAGATTTAATTTTTAAAATTACTTAACTAACAAGAAACTACAAGATAAGATTCTAGAACTTAAAAATTGAACCTTTCTTAACAAGAAAGTAACAAACTTCAAATTTTTGAATCAATCGCATTACTTGTTAGCTAATTTTTCGAAAATTTGATATAAAGATAAGAAAAAGATTTTTTAAAATATTTTGAAAAATAATTTTGAAATTTTCGAAAATGATAAAAAAAATGAAAAAGATATGATTTTTGAAAAAGATTTTAAAAAGATAAGATTTTTAAAATTGAAATTTTGACTTGACTTGTAAGAAACAACTAATTTTAAAAATTTTTGACCAAGTCAACCCAAAATTTCGAAATTTTGGAGGGAAATAAGGAAAAGATATTTTTTTGATTTTTGAATTTTTAAAGAAAAACACAAAAATGACCCAAAACATGAAAATTTTGGATCAAGACACAAGATGCATGCAAGAATGCTATGAATGTCAAGATGAACACCAAGAACACTTTGAAGATCATGATGAACATCAAGAACATAATTTTGAAAAAATTTTTATGCAAAGAAAACATGCAAGACACCAAACTTAGAAATCTTTAATGCATGGACTCTAACAAACGAAAAATGCATATGAAAAACAACAAACAACACAAAACAAGAAAACATCAAGATCAAACAAGAGGACTTGTCAAGAACAACTTGAAGATCATGAAGAACACTATGAATGCATGGAATTTTCGAAAAAAATGCAAGAAAAATTTTAAAAGCATGCAATTGACACCAAACTTAAAAATTAACACAAGACTCAAACAAGAAACACAAAATATTTTTGATTTTTATGATTTTCTAATTTTTTTGTATTTTTATTTTAATTTTTTCGAAAAACATTTTTGGAAAAACGAAAAAGAAAAGAAAAATTTTTGAAAAAGTTTTTGAAAAGAAAATTACCTAATCTGAGCAACAAGATGAACCGTCAGTTGTCCATACTCGAACAATCCCCGGCAACGGCGCCAAAAACTTGGTGGACGAAATTGTGATCACTATTCTTTAAGTTGTACTTTTATGGAATTTGAAATTGGCACGAGTGGACACAACTCCGTTCAACTAACCAGCAAGTGTACTGGGTCGTCCAAGTAATAAACCTTACGCGAGTAAGGGTCGATCCCACAGAGATTGTTGGTATGAAGCAAGCTATGGTCACCTTGTAAATCTCAGTTAGGCAGATAAAATTATGGAATTTAGAAAATCAAATAATAAAAAGAAATAATAAAAGGGATACTTATGCAAATTCATTGATGGGAATTTCAGATAAGCATATGGAGATACTGTATGGCTCAGGGATGCCTACTTTCCTACTGCTTCAACTCAATCCTTCTTACTCCTTTCCATGGCAAGCTGTGTATAGGGGTTCACCATTTGACGATGGCTACTTTGAATCCTCTCGGGAAAATGGTCCTCTGCGGCTGTCACTCGCATGGCTAATCGTCTGGAGGCATCACACTGGCCGAAGGCTACATCCCATCCTCGCAGTGAAAACTACGCTCACGCGCTCTGTCACAGCACGGCTAATCACTGGTTGGTTCCCGCTCCTACTGGAATAGAATCCCTTGATTCTTTTGCGTCTGTCACTAACGCCCAGCACTTGCGAGTCTGAAGCACGTCACAGTCATTCATTACCGGAATCCTACTCGGAATACCACAGACAAGGTGAGACTTTCCGGATCCTCATAAATGCCGCCATCTATCTAGCTTATACCACGAAGATTCTGTTGGGGAATCTAAGAGATACACATTCAAGCTCTGTTGCATGTAGAACGGAAGTGGTTGTCAATCACGCGCGTTCATAAGTGAGAATGATAATGAGCATCACATAATCATCACATTCATCATGTTCTTGGGTACGAATGAATATCTTGGAATAAGAATAAGAGAGATTTGAATAAAAGAAAATAGAATTGCATTAATACTTGAGGTACAGTAGAGCTCCACACCCTTAATCTATGGTGTGCAGAAACTCCACCGTTGAAAATACATAAGTAAAAGGTTCAGGCATGGCCGAATGGCCAGCCCCCTGAATGTGATCAATAGTCTCCTAAGATGAAGAATAAAACAAAACTGAGACCAAAGATGTCTAATACAATAGTAACTTATCCTATTTATACTAGACTAGCTACTAGGGTTTACATGAGTAAGTATTTGATGCATAAATTCACTTCCGGGGCCCACTTGGTGTATGTTTGGGCTGAGCTTGATCTATCCACGAGCTGAGGCTTTTCTTGGAGTTGAACTCCAAGTTATGACGTGTTTTGGGCGTTCAACTCCGGATCATGACGTTTTTCTGGCGTTTAACTCCAGACAGCAGCATGTACTTGGCGTTCAACGCCAAGTTACGTCGTCAATTCCCGAACAACGTATGGACTATTATATATTGCTGGAAAGCTCTGGATGTCTACTTTCTAACGCCGTTGAGAGCGCGCCAATTGGAGTTCTGTAGCTCCAGAAAATCCATTTCGAGTGCAGGGAGGTCAGATTCCAACAGCATCAGCAGTCCTTTTGTCAGCCTTTTTTCAGAGATTTGCTCAAGTCCCTCAATTTCAGCCAGAAATTACCTGAAATCATAGAAAGACACACAAACTCATAGTAAAGTCCAGAAATGTGAATTTAGCATAAAAACTAATGAAAACATCCCTAAAGGTAGCTCAAACTTACTAAAAACTACCTAAAAACAATGCCAAAAAGCGTATAAATTATCCGCTCATCACTTAAGAACCCTGGACACCTCTAATTGGGGACTCTAGCAAAGCTGAGTCACAATCTGAAATGGTTCACCCAGTTATGTGTCTGTGGAATGGATGTATCCGGTGGTAATACTGGAAAATATAGTGCTTTGGGCCACGGCCAAGACTTATAAAGTAGCTGTGTTCAAGAATCATCATACCTAACTAGGAGAATCAATAACACTATCCGGATTCTGAGTTCCTATAAAAGCCAATCATTCTGAACTTCAAAGGATAAAGTGAGATGCCAAAACTGTTCAGAGGCAAAAAGCTAAACGCCCTACTCATCTAATTAATACTGATCTTCATAGATTTTTTGGAATTCATTGTATATTCTCTTTTTTTTATCCTATTTGATTTTTAGTTGCTTGGGGACAAGCAACAATTTAAGTTTGGTGTTGTGATGAGCGGATAATTTATACGCTTTTTGGCATTGTTTTTAGTATGCTTTTAGTATGTTTTAGTTAGTTTTTATTATATTTTTATTAGTTTTTATTTAAAATTCACTTTTCTGGACTTTACTATGAGTTTGTGTATTTTTCTGTGATTTCAGGTATTTTCTGGTTGAAATTGAGGGACCCGAGCAAAAATCTGATACAGAGGCTGAAAAAAGACTACAGATGCTGTTGGATTCTGACCTCCCTGGACTCGAAGTGGATTTTCTGGAGCTACAGATATCCAATTAGCGCGTTCTCAATTGCGTTGGAAAGTAGACATCCTGGGCTTTCCAGCAATATATAATAGTTTATAATTTTCCCGAGATTTGATGGCCCAAACCGGCGTTCCAAATCAGCTCAAGAATTCCCGGCGTTAAACGCCGGAACTGGCACAAAAGTGGGAGTTAAACGCCCAAACTGGCACAAAAGCTGGCGTTTAACTTCAAGAAAAGTCTCTACACAAAAGCTTCAATGCTCAGCCCAAGCACACACCAAGTGGGCCCGGAAGTGGATTTTTACGTCATTTACTCATTTCTGTAAACCCTAGGCTACTGGTTCTCTATAAATAGGACCTTTTGCTATTGTATTTTTGAATCTTTGGATCACTTTAGATCTTCGGATCATCTTTGGACGTCTAGTTCTTAGATCATGGGGGCTGGCCTCTCGGCCATGCCTAGATCTTGTTCTTATGTATTTTCAGCGGTAGAGTTTCTACACACCATAGATTAAGGTGTGGAGCTTTGCTGTACCTCGAGTATCAATGCAATTACTACTATTTTCCATTCAATTCAGCTTATTCTTGTTCTAAGATATTCATTCGCACTTAAGAACTTGATGAATGTGATGATTATGTGACGCTCATCATCATTCTCACTTATGAACGCGTGCCTGACAACCACTTCCGTTCTACATGCAAACAAGGCTTGAATGTGTATCTCTTGGATTCCTTAATCAGAATCTTCGTGGTATAAGCTAGAATCCATTGGCGGCCATTCTTGAGAATCCGGAAGGTCTAAACCTTGTCTGTGGTATTCTGAGTAGGATTCAGGGATTGAATGACTGTGACGAGCTTCAAACTCGCGATTGTGGGGCGTTAGTGACAGACGCAAAAGAATCACTAGATTCTATTCCGACATGATCGAGAACCGACAGATGAATAGCCGTGCTATGACAGAGCGCGTTGAACATTTTCACTGAGAGGACGGGATTGTAGCCATTGACAATGGTGATGCCCAACATACAGCTTGCCATGGAAAGGAGTAAGAAGGATTGGATGAAGACAGTAGGAAAGTAGAGAGGTGGAAGGGACAAAGCATCTCCATACGCTTATCTGAAATTCTCACCAATGAATTACATAAGTATCTCTATCTTTATTTTATGTTTTATTTATCTTTTAATCATTAATCCTCCATAACCATTTGAATCCGCCTGACTGAGATTTACAAGATGACCATAGCTTGCTTCATACCAACAATCTCCGTGGGATCGACCCTTACTCGCATAAGGTTTATTACTTGGACGACCCAGTGCACTTGCTGGTTAGTTGTGCCAAGTTGTGATAAAGAGTTGAGATTGCAATTGAGCGTACCATGTTGATGGCGCCATTGATGATCATAATTTCGTGCACCAATAGACTTATTTCAAGATCCTCAAACACAATTTATACCCCTCTAAAAACTAAAAAAATAAATGATGAGGGAAAAATAAAATCAAACAACTCAACTTGTAAATAGAATCTTCTATGCTTTTGTAGTTCCACACTAAGCCTTCGCACCTGTAGCTGAAAAGGGTGGAAATTGCGGGTAAGAACTGGGGAGTTCTTAGTAGGGTTGGGGTGTATAGTTATATTCATTTTATATATACTTGGTCAGTAACAATAGTTAACAAAGTACGAGCCAATTCAACAATTGTAGAACACAAAACCCAATTACAAGCACACACAATCATAGAAAACACACTCACAAACAAATATGTACAAACAAGTATGATGCATGTCTATCCCTAGTGCAGGTAATGAGCTCATTTGTAGGTTTCGACCCGCTCCCGACGTAACTCAGCAACCTTTGTCCGAGTTTTGTTCTGTAAGCAACCTCTGTTTTACAGGTGCGACTCTCTTGAGCCGATGTTTGCAAACATAACCTTTGTAAGCAATCTCTGTCTTACAAGTAAGGCTCTCTCTGGCCAATGTATGTATCGATAACCTCTGTAAGAAACCTCTGTCTTACAGGTGCGACCATCCCCTGGATTGGCTGATGTATCTCTGGAAGCAAATCTTGGTGGACTCATAGATAAACCCGAATTTTAGGGTTTATCTTGTATGGAATTTAGGGGTTTTAGCAATACTCTTTCACACTTATTCATATAAAATGCATGGTTTTGTGTTTCTTTCCCAATTTTGCTTCATGAATGAAAACATGCTTCTTTGACACCAAATACACTATATTTTAATCCTCTTTTATTACCATTCGATGCCGTGATTTATTTGTTAAGTGATTTCAGAGTTTATAGGGCAAGGATGACTTAGAAGAGAGAAAGGAAGCATCCATAAGTGGAAGGAGCATAAAAATGGAGCTTTGGAGCATTGGCACCAACGCGTACGCGCAGCTGACGTGGACGCATGGGAGCTGGATCTTGGATTTGCATGCAAAAAGGGACACATATGCGTGGCTGGCCAGAACTCTCATCGACGCGTACGCACGCTTGACGCGTACGCGTGGATTGCAAAAGCCGATCTATGCGCATGCGTGACCCACGCGTACGTGTGATGCGCGCACGTGAATTCTTTAATGAAAACATGCCTGGCGATTTCAAATAAGCTCTTGGCCCAATTCTGAGTGGAATTCTGGCGGGAAAGGATTAAAAAGACCACGGATTGAAAGAGTTATCATCTTTTAGGCATTTGTTAGTTAGTTACTTTTGGAAGTTACACTTTTAGAGAGAAAAACTCTAACTTCTCTCTAGGTTTTTGCTTTCTCCTTCTCAATTTCTCTTGGATCCATTGGTGAGATCTGTTGTCAATTCAATTCTACGTTGTTTCAATTTGTGGATCTACTTCTTCTACTCTCAATTTAGTGTTCCTGTTGCTCAAGTTACTTTGGATCTTAGATTTGGAGCTTGTTACTTTGATTTTCATTAATGCATTGAGGAATTTCATTTTCATTATTGTTAATTGTTTGATTGTTCTTAATTTCTTGTAGTGGATAACTGTTCTGAGGGTTACCTGAAACTATAGGTCGATCTCGGACGAGATCTGCAGTGGTGGTCGGAGCTGTCGTGTCCAACTTGTTGGACTTAGTGGTGCTGCTAATCCTTCATCACCAGAGGGTGGTGGTACCTGCAAGAGACTCTGATGCTTAACTTAGCACATGATTTAGGCAGGATTTTTGTGTAGAATTAGAATATGAGTTGTACCTGGGTGCTCCATTGTATTTATAGTAGTGTGGAGTGACCTCTTGAGATAAGTTTGTTATCTTATCTTATCTTTGGTGAGATCATCTTATCTTTTTAGGCCAGCCGCCTTTAGAGTGGGTTGCATCCTTTTGTTTGGGCCTACTTAGGCCTTTATGGCGATTTGGCCGAACTCTTTTGATAGTAATCCATTCTTTCTTTTTCTTATTATAGGGATAGTTGGCCTATGTCTTCTCGAAAAAATATTGTTGAGATGTCTACCAAGATCATTGACGGCATGTTTGACTGGCTAGACTCTATCGTCTTAATGTGTGTCAAAGTGGCTGACCCCGAGTAATGCATGAAACTTAGGAGGTTCCATAGGATTTGTAGTGATAGGGATGATGAAAAGAACTATGTGTTGGTGTCGCCCAACCCGGAGGAGAGGGTTAGTTTCCCTCCCTTAACTCGGGGTGAACGGCCCTTTTTCTATGCTTATGACTACTTCTTTAGTCAGTTGAATATCACCATCCCTTTTACCACTTTCGAAACCAACCTATTGTGGTCTTGCAATGTAGCCTATTCTCCGCTCCGTCCGAACTCATGGGGTTTCATAAAAATCTTACAACTGCTGTGTCAGGAATTGGGTGTCCGACCTATCCAAACTCTCTTTCTTTATCTTTTTGTGTTGATAAAGCCTAGGGTAGCTAAGAAGAAAGCCTCTTGGATTTCTTTCCGAGCTTCTCAAGGGAAGAAAGTATTTTCCATGTATGATGAGTCCTTTCGCGACTTCAAGAACTATTACTTTAAGGTCCAAGATGTTGAAGGAGCTCGACCCTTCTTTTTAGATGAAAACGATGAACCCACCTTCCCTTGGTTGTGGCAAAAGGACCCGGTAGTAACTAAGTACTCGTGGGAGAGCTTAAGTGAGCTAGAACAAGCCTTGGTGGGTGTGTTGGAGGAGAACTGGGGAGAGCCTCCTCACCTGGACACGAAGAGGTTTCTGGGGGATCCTTCCCTCTTTCGTGCCGAGTTGGGTAGTGGTCGACTTCTTTTTCTCGCAGCTTCCTTTTATGTTTGTTGATTTATTCCTTTCTTATTTGTAATATGGTTTTGCTTTTTTCCTTTTTCAGAAATGGTGAAGTCTACGGATTACATGAAGGCCTATCGTCGGGCTAAGAGGGCGACAGCTGCGTAGAATCTAACAGCGAAGACTTCTGGAGAATGATCTTCCCAACTGCCTCCGAAGAAGTTGACCTCAGATGCTCCTGGGCCGAGGAAGGTCTTTCCAATTCCTCAGGTCCGTGTGATTCCTTCTGACCCTCTTCAACCGATCTCTGGTGCTGCCTCCTCTCCTACTACTGTGGGTCCTCCTCCCAAACGACAAAAAACTGTTGGTTCTTATGATTTGAATGCCAAGGACTTTGATGGCGTGGGGTTTGTTGATGAACTGATTGCCCCTCATGGCCAAAATCTACTGGATGATGTGTCCATCCTTCGTTACTTGGATTTCATTACCAGCAATAGTGTTCAGATGGCCAATATGGATGCTGCCTTGTTTCGGACGGTACAGGATTCTCCGATCTATGTGACTAAGTCCTTTATGGAGGATACTAAGTCAGAATTTAATAGAATCAAGGGTTTGAAGGATGAGCTTGATGCTATGGTGATTAAGCTGGAGCTAGATGTGGAAAGGGAGAAATCCTGAGCTACCGCTGCTGAGGCTGCTGCAAACCTGGCTGAGGAAGTAGTGAAAAAGTATAAAGAGAGCTATACTCGCACTTATGCCGAGCTGTTGGAGGCTAGGGAGAGGATTCAGTCTGCCTAGGCTGATTATGCTGAGCTTCAGAGCCACCTAGTGGATAGTGTGACTGATGCTTATGAGAACTTGAAGGCCCAAATCCGGGTTTTTGCCCCTGAACTCGACCTGACTCTCTGCAGTCTACATAATGTAGTGGAGGATGGCAAGATTGTGCCAGCCCTGGATGATGAAGATGAGGGTCCTCCTCTTGTGCCACCAGGGAAAGCCTCAGCAGCTTCAGCTTCCTCCATTCCTTCAGAAGTCGACAATTTGGAGCCCGAGCCAGAGGTGCGAATTCTAAACTGGCCGGATGGAACTGTTGATGCTGTTCCAATCTCGACCATTCTTCCCAGTTCAGCAAAGGATGCTTCTACTGGGGAGGACTTGACTCCTTTATAACTTTTCTGCACTTGCATTATAGTCCGGCTTGTGGACTTTTAAACTTTGGATTTTTTTGTAACTTTTTTACATGGTTGGCTTTTCTGACACTTGGTTGCTTCTATGCAATTTTATTTAGCAAAAACAAAACACTTTTCAACTCTGAGGCTGCCTTTTAGGTGGCCTTTTGAGTCTAATGTTTTTTCTGATGGATATGTTTCTCTGATATGTTGATCATACCTTTGCACCTTTTTGCGGATTTTTATAGAGAGTTGGTACTTTTCTGTCCGGCCTCTTTTTGATCATTTCTTGTTTTGTCTATTTTTTGTTTGGGCGAGGTGATACTTGGGGCTAACTTGACTGACAACTTTTTAGTGTTCTTGTAGGAACTTTTTAGTTTGTCCGAACAATTTGGATAGCCTTGTCGTGGAGTCATAGCTTTTTGGGCAGAGCTGTGTCCCTTTAAGCACACGTTTTTGAGCTTTAGGTTATTTTTCTACCTTTTTGGCCTTCTCCTTTCTTTGATGTTGTCCCTGGGCTTGCGCGACCTCTTTGTCTTACGCTTTTCAGTCATGTTCCACCAACTTTTTAGGTAGTGTTCCAAGGGGAACCTTTTCTTTATAGTTTGTTTGGATGACTTTTTAGCGCCATTTTGCTTTGTGCGCTTGCTTTTTAAGTAGTGTCTTTTTCAAGACTTTGTACCTTTTAACAAAGCATTCCTGGCCTTTCTTTGGCCATTACGAGATGTCTTCGTCCCTTTTTAGTGATCCTTTCATTGGTCTGACTTCTCTGTCGGGCCTGGCTAAGTTATTTTTAGTAATCCATTTTTAGTAAGACCTCGTCAGGTCACTTTTTATGGATTACTTTTTATAACTTCTTGCATTAATCTACTTTTCTCGCTTTCACAATGCCGTCCTCTTTGTAATCGAACGATGAATTTGGTTTTCACCTTGCCGACCTCTTTGTAATCGGACGATGAATTTGGTTTTCACTTTGCCGACCTTTTTGTGATCGGACGATGAATTTGGTTTACACCTTGCAGACCTCTTTGTGATCGGACGATGAATTTTTGCATTTTTATGAGCTTAGATTAATGCGTCCTGGTAGGAAACTTTTTAGGAAATCTGAAAAACTTTATTCAAATACAAAATAGGAATATAAATAGGACTATACACATATGAGTGCTTACCCTTCTAAGTCGGGCAATTTTGTAGATCTTAGCCCAGCACCTCATTAAAAAACCTTTTCAGAAAAAAGACTGCACCTTGACCTAAGATCTTAATTATTTTCTAACTATAGTACTGATGAGCGGATAATTTATACGCTTTTTGGCATTATTTTTACATAGTTTTTAATATGTTTTAGTTACTTTTTAGTATATTTTTATTAGTTTTTATGTAAAAATCACATTTTTGGACTTTAGTATTTTTCTGTGATTTCAGGTATTTTCTGGCTGAAACTAATAAACTTGAGCAAAAATCTGATTCAGAGACTGAGAAAGGACTGAAGATGCTGTTGGATTCTGACCTCCCTGCACTCGAAGTGGATTTTGCAGAGCTACAAAAGACCAATTGGCGCGCTCTCAATTGCGTTGGAAAGTAGACATCTTGGGCTTTCCAGCAATGTATAATAGTTCATACTTTGCCCGAGATTTGATCATTCAAACTGGCGTCAAAACACCGGTCAGAGGCCCTTTTTTGGCGTAAAACGCCGTAACTGGCACCAAAGCTGGAGTTAAACGCCCAAACTGGCACCAAAATTGGCATTTAAACTCCAAGAAGAGCCTATGCACGTGAAAGCTTCAATGATCAGCCCAAACACACACCAAGTGGGCCCTGGAAGTGGATTTCTGCACTATCTACACTTAGTTACTCATTTTCTGTAAACCTAGTTTACTAGTTCAGTATAAATAGCACCTTTTGCTATTGTATTCATATCTTTAGATCATTTTTGAGACTATCTTTGGATCACTTTTGATCTCTTGATCACGTTTTGGGGGTTGGCCATTCGGCCATGCCTAGACCTTCATCACTTATGTATTTTCAACGGTAGAGTTTCTACACCTCATAGATTAAGGTGTGGAGCTCTGCTGTTCCTCATGAATTAATGCAAAGTACTATTGTTTTTCTATTCAATTCACGCTTATTCTTGTTCTACGATATTCACTCGTACTTCAACCTGATGGATGTGATGATCCGTGACACTCATCATCACCCTCCCTTATAAACGCATGCCTGACAACCACTTCTGTTCTATCTGTAAGAGCTTGAGTGTGTATCTCTTGGCCTCTTGGTTCACGAGGCATGGTTGCTGGTGCGCGAAATTGTGAACAATACTTTTCACAACTCTCATAATCCCCGGTCATGAACCCCAAAAACTTGGTGTTCAATACCATGGCATTAACACAACTTCGCACAACTAACCAGCAAGTGCACTGGGTCGTCCAAGTAATAAACCTTACGCGAGTAAGGGTCGATCCCACGGAGATTGTTAGTATGAAGCAAGCTATGGTCATCTTGTAAATCTTAGTCAGGCAAACTCAAATGGATATAGTGATAGACGCATAAAACACAAAGATAAAGATAGAGGTACTTATGTAATTCATTGGTAGGAACTTCAGATAAGCGCATGAAGATGCCTTCCCTTCCGTCTCTCTGCTTTCCTACTGTCTTCATCCAATCCTTCTTACTCCTTTCCATGGCAAGCTTATGCAAGGGTTTCACCGTTGTCAGTGGCTACCTCCCATCCTCTCAGTGAAAATGTTCCTATGCTCTGTCACAGCATGGCTAATCATCTGTCGGTTCTCGGTCAGGCCGGAATAGAATCCAGCGATTCTTTTGCGTCTGTCACTAACGCCCCGCCTGCTAGGAGTTTGAAGCACGTGACAGTCATTCAATCATTGAATCCTACTCAGAATACCACAGACAAGGTTAGACCTTCCGGATTCTCTTGAATGCCGCCATCAGTTCTAGCCTATACCACGAAGACTCTGATCTCACGGAATGGTTGGCTCAGTTGTCAGGCGAGCACTCGGTTGTCAGGCGATCAACCATGCATCGCGCAATCAGGAATCCAAGAGATATTCACCCAATCGAAGGTAGAACGGAGGTGGTTGTCAGTCACACGTTCATAGGTGAGAATGATGATGAGTGTCACGGATCATCACATTCATCAAGTTGAAGAACAAGTGATATCTTAGAACAAGAATAAGGGAATTGAATGGAAGAACAATAGTAATTGCATTAATACTCGAGGTACAGCAGAGCTCCACACCTTAATCTATGGTGTGTAGAAACTCCACCGTTGAAAATACATAAGAACAAGGTCTAGGCATGGCCGAATGGCCAGCCTCCCAATGATCTAAGAACTAGATGTCCAAAGATGATCAAAGGATCTAAAATAATCCAAAGATGAAAATACAATAGTAAAAGGTCCTACTTATAGAGAACTAGTAGCCTAAGGTTTACAGAAATGAGTAAATGACATAAAAATCCACTTCCGGGCCCACTTGGTGTGTGCCTGGGCTGAGCAATGAAGCATTTTCGTGCAGAGACCTCTCTTGGAGTTAAACGCCAGCTTTTATGCCAGTTTGGGCGTTTAACTCCCATTTTGGTGCCAGTTCCAGCGTTTAACGCTGGGATTTCTGAGGGTGACTTTGAACGCCGGTTTGGGCCATCAAATCTTGGGCAAAGTATGGACTATCATATATTGCTGGAAAGCCCAGGATGTCTACTTTCCAACGCCGTTGAGAGCGCGCCAATTGGGCTTCTGTAGCTCCAGAAAATCCACTTCGAGTGCAGGGAGGTCAGAATCCAACAGCATCTGCAGTCCTTTTTAGTCTCTGAATCAGATTTTTGCTCAGGTCCCTCAATTTCAGCCAGAAAATACCTGAAATCACAGAAAAACACACAAACTCATAGTAAAGTCCAGAAAAGTGAATTTTAACTAAAAACTAATAAAAATATACTAAAAACTAACTAGATCATACTAAAAACATACTAAAAACAATGCCAAAAAGCGTACAAATTATCCGCTCATCACAACACCAAACTTAAATTGTTGCTTGTCCTCAAGCAACTGGAAATCAAACAAGATAAAAAGAAGAGAATATGCAATGAATTCCAAAAACATCTATGAAGATTAGTATCAATTAGATGAGCGGGGCTTTTAGCTTTTTGCCTCTGAACAGTTTTGGCATCTCACTCTATCCTTTGAAATTTAGAATGATTGGCTTCTTTAGGAACTTAGAATCCAGATAGTGTTATTGATTCTCCTAGTAGAGTATGATGATTCTTGAACATAGCTACTTATTGAGTCTTGGCCGTGGCCCAAAGCACTTTGTCTTCCAGTATTACCACCGGATACATACATGCCACAGACACATAATTGGGTGAACCTTTTCAGATTGTGACTCAGCTTTGCTAGAGTCCCCAATTAGAGGTGTCCAGGGTTCTTAAGCACACTCTTTTTGCCTTGGATCACAACTTTATTTCTTTTTCTTTCTTTTTCTCCCCTTTTCTCTATTTTTTTTTCATTGCTTTTTCTTGCTTCAAGAATCATTTTTATGATTTTTCAGATCCTCAGTAACATGTCTCCTTTTTCCTCATTCTTTCAAGAGCCAACATTCATGAACCACAAATTCAAGATACATATGCACTGTTTAAGCATACATTCAGAAGACAAAAATATTGCCACCACATCAAAATAATTAAACTGTTATAAAATTCAAAATTCATGCAATTCTTTTCTTTTTCAATTAAGAACATATTTTATTTAAGAGAGGTGATGGATTCATAGGACATTCATAACTTTAAGGCATAGACACTAATGATCACAAGACACAAACATAGATAAACATAAGCATAAAATTCAAAAAACAGAAGAATAAAGAACAAGGAAATCAAAGAACGGGTCCACCTTAGTGATGGCGGCTCTTTCTTCCTCTTGAAGATCCTATGGAGTGCTTGAGCTCCTCAATGTCTCTTCCTTGTCTTTGTTGCTCCTCTCTCATGATTCTTTGATCTTCTCTAATTTCATGGAGGATGATGGAGTGTTCTTGATGCTCCACCCTTAGTTGTCCCATGTTGGAACTCAATTCTCCTAGGGAGGTATTTAGTTGCTCCCAATAGTTTTGTGGAGGAAAGTGCATCCCTTGAGGTATCTCAGGGATCTCATGATGAGTGGGGTCTCTTGGGTGCTCCATCCTCTTCTTAGTGATGGGCTTGTCCTCATCAATAGGAATGTCTCCCTCTATGTCAACTCCAACTGAATAACAGAGGTGACAAATGAGATGAGGAAAGGCTAACCTTGCTAAGGTAGAGGACTTGTCCGCCACCTTATAAAGTTCTTGAGCTATAACCTCATGAACTTCTATTCCTTCTCCAATCATGATGCTATGAATCATGATAGCCCGGTCTATGGTAACTTCGGACCGGTTGCTAGTGGGAATGATTGAGCGTTGGATAAACTCCAACCATCCTCTAGCCACGGGTTTGAGGTCATGCCTTCTCAATTGAACCGGCTTCCCTCTTAAATCTCTCTTCCATTGGGCGCCCTCTTCACATATGATTGTGAGGACTTGGTCCAACCTTTGATCAAAGTTGACCCTTCTAGTGTAAGGATGTTCATCTCCTTGCATCATGGGCAAGTTGAATGCCAACCTTACACTTTCCGGACTGAAATCCAAGTATTTCCCCCGAACCATAGTAAGATAATTCTTTGGATCCGGGTTCACACTTTGATCATGGTTCTTGGTGATCCATGCATTGGCATAGAACTCTTGAACCATCAAGATTCCGACTTGTTGAATGGGGTTGGTAAGAACTTCCCAACCTCTTCTTCAGATCTCATGTTGGATCTCCGGATATTCACTCTTTTTGAGTGAAAAAGGGACCTCGGGGATCACTTTCTTCAAGGCCACAACTTCATAGAAATGGTCTTGATGCACCCTTGAGATGAATCTCTCCATCTCCCATGACTCGGAGGTGGAAGCTTTTGCCTTCCCTTTCCTCTTTCTAGAGGTTTCTCCGGCCTTGGATGCCATAAATGGTTATGGAAAAACAAAAAGCAATGCTTTTACCACACCAAACTTAAAAGGTTTGCTCGTCCTCGAGCAAAAGAAGAAAGAAGAGAGTAGAAGAAGAAGAAATGAGGGGAAAGGGAATGGCTTTTGTTTTCGGCCAAGAAGGGGGAGAAGTGGTGTGTATGTTGTGTGAAAATGAAGGAGTGAAGGAGGGTTTATATAGGAGAGGGGGAAGGGTAGGGTTCGGTCAAGTGAGGGTGGGTTTGGGTGGGAAAGTGGTTTGAATTTGAATGGTGAGGTAGGTGGGGTTTTATGAAGGAAGGATGTGAGTGGTGAAGAGAAAGAAGGGATTTGATAGGTGAAGGGTTTTTGGGGAAGAGGTGTTTGAGGTGATTGGTGAATGGGTGAAGAAGAGAGAGAGTGGTGGGGTAGGTGGGGATCCTGTGGGGTCCACAGATCCTGAGGTGTCAAGGAAAAGTCATCCCTGCACCAAATGACAAGCAAAATCTCGTTTTGTGCCAATTCTGGCGTTAAACGCCGGGCTGGTGCCCATTTCTGGCGTTTAACGCCAGCTTCTTGCCCTTTTCTGGCGTTTAACGCCAGTCTGGTGCCCCTTTCTGGCGTTAAACGCCCAACAGCTAGCCTCACTGGCGTTTAAACGCCAGTAGGTGCGTCCTCCAGGGTGTGCTGTTTTTCTTCCTGTTTTTCATTCTGTTTTTGCTTTTTTCATTGATTTTGTGACTTCTTATGATCATCAACCTACAAAAAAGATAAAATAACAAAAGAAAATAGATAAAATATAACATTGGGTTGCCTCCCAACAAGCGCTTCTTTAATGTCAGTAGCTTGACAGAGGACTCTCATGGAGCCTCACAGATACTCAGAGCCATGTTGGAACCTCCCAACACCAAACTTAGAGTTTGAATGTGGGGGTTCAACACCAAACTTAGAGTTTGGTTGTGGCCTCCCAACACCAAACTTAGAGTTTGACTGTGGGGGCTCTGTTTTTGAGAGAAGCTCTTCATGCTTCCTCTCCATGATGACAGAGGGATATCCTTGGGCCTTAAACACCAAGGATTCTTCATTCACTTGAATGATCAACTCTCCTCTATCAACATCAATCACAGCCTTTGCTGTGGCTAGGAAGGGTCTGCCAAGGATGATGGATTCATCCATACACTTCCCAGTCTCTAGGACTATGAAATCGGTAGGGATGTAATGGTCTTCAACTTTAACCAGAACATCCTCTACAAGTCCATGGGCTTGTTTTCTTGAGTTGTCTGCCATCTCTAGTGAGATTTTTGCAGCTTGTACCTCAGAAATCCCTAACTTCTCCATTACAGAGAGAGGCATGAGGTTTACACTTGACCCTAAGTCACACAAGGCCTTCTTGAAGGTCATGGTGCCTATGGTACAAGGTATTGAAAACTTCCCAGGATCCTGTCTCTTTTGAGGTAATTTCTGCCTAGACAAGTCATCCAGTTCTTTGGTGAGCAAAGGGGGTTCATCCTACCAAGTCTCATTTCCAAATAACTTGTCATTTAGCTTCATGATTGCTCCAAGGTATTTACCCACTTGCTCTTCAGTGACATACTCATCCTCTTCAGAGGAAGAATACTCATCAGAGCTCATGAATGGCAGAAGTAAGTCCAATGGAATCTCTATGGTCTCAGTTTGAGCCTCAGATTCCCATGGTTCCTCATTGGGGAACTCATTGGAGGCCAGTGGACGCCTAGTGAGGCCTTCCTCAGTGGCGTTCACTGCCTCTTCCTCCTCTCCAAATTCGGCCATGTTGATGGCTTTGCACTCTCCTTTTGGATTTTCTTCTGTATTGCTTGGAAGAGTACTAGGAGGGAGTTCAGTAATTTTCTTGCTCAGCTGACCCACTTGTGCCTCCAAATTTCTAATGGAGGACCTTGTTTCAGTCATGAAACTTTGAGTGGTTTTGATCAGATCAGAGACCATGGTTGCTAAGTCAGAGGTATTCTGCTTAGAACTCTCTGTCTGTTGCTGAGAAGATGATGGAAAAGGCTTGCTATTGCTAAACCTGTTTCTTCCACCATTATTATTGTTGAAACCTTGTTGGGGTCTCTGTTGATCCTTCCATGAAAAATTTGGATGATTTATCCATGAAGGATTATAGGTGTTTCCATAGGGTTCTCCCATGTAATTCACCTCTTCCATTGAAGGGTTCTCAGGATCATAGGCTTCTTCCTCAGATGAAGCTTCTTTAGTACTGCTTGGTGCATTTTGCATTCCAGACAGACTTTGAGAAATCATATTGACTTGTTGAGTCAATATTTTGTTCTGAGCCAATATGGCATTCAGAGTGTCAATCTCAAGAACTCCTTTCTTCTGACTAGTCCCATTGTTCACAGGATTTCTTTCAGAAGTGTACATGAATTGGTTATTTGCAACCATTTCAATCAGCTCTTGAGCTTCTGTAGGCGTCTTCTTCAAGTGAAGAGATCCTCCAGCAGAGCTATCCAAAGACATCTTGGATAGTTCAGAGAGACCATCATAGAAAATACCTATGATGCTCCATTCAGAAAGCATATCAGAAGGACACTTTCTGATTAATTGTTTGTATCTTTCCCAAGCTTCATAGAGGGATTCTCCTTCCTTCTGTCTGAAGGTTTGGACTTCCACTCTAAGCTTACTCAATTTTTGAGGTGGAAAGAACTTTGCCAAGAAGGCATTGACTAGCTTTTCCCAAGAGTCCAGGCTTTCTTTAGGTTGTGAGTCCAACCATGTTCTAGCTCTGTCTCTTACAGCAAAAGGGAATAGCATAAGTCTGTAGACCTCAGGGTCAACCCCATTAGTCTTGACAGTGTCACAGATTTGCAAGAATTCAGCTAAAAACTGATGAGGATCTTCCAATGGAAGTCCATGGAACTTGCAATTCTGTTGCATTAGAGAAACTAATTGAGGCTTAAGCTCAAAGTTGTTTCCTCCAATGGCAGGGATAGAGATGCTTCTCCCATAGAAGTCGGGAGTAGGTGCAGTAAAGTCACCCAGCACCTTCCTTGCATTGTTGGCATTGTTGTTGTTTTCGGCTGCCATAGGTTCTTCTTCTTTGAAGAATTCGGTCAGGTCCTTTAAAGAGAGTTGTGCTTTGGCTTCTCTTAGCTTTCTCTTCAAGGTCCTTTCAGGTTCAGGGTCAGCCTCAACAAGAATGTTTTTGTCTTTGCTCCTGCTCATAAGAAAGAGAAGGGAACAAGAAAATGTGGAATCCTCTATGTCACAGTATAGAGATTCCTTTAGGTGTCAGAGGAAAAGAAAAGTAGAAGACAGAAGTAGAAAATTCGAACTTATCAAAGAAGATGGAGTTCTAATTTTGCATTAAGGGATAGTGTTAGTCCATAAATAGAAGGATATGAGAAGAAGGGAAGTAATTTTCGAAAATTAAGTAAAAGATTTTGAAAACATTTTTGAAAACACTACTTGATTTTCGAAAATGAAAGTGGGAAAGAGATCAAGTGATTTTTGAAAAAGATTTTAGAAATCAAAAAGATTTGATTGAAAACTATTTTGAAAAAGATGTGGTTAAGAAGATATGATTGGTTTTAAAAAAATGTGATTGAGAAGATATGATTTGAAAAACATTTTAAAAAGATTTGATTTTGAAAATTAAAAACTTGACTAACAAGAAAAGATATGATTCAAACATTAAACCTTTCTCAACAGAAAAGGCAACATACTTGAAATGTTGAATCAAATCATTAATTGATAGTAAGTATCTTTGAAAATGGAAAGAAATTGATTTTGAAAAAGATTTGATTGAAAAATTGATTTGAAAAAGATTTGATTTTGAAAAACTTTGAAAACTTGAAAAAAAATCTGATTTGAAAACAAAATCTTCCCCCTTTAGCCATCCTGGCGTTAAACGCCCAGAATGGTGCACATTCTGGCGTTTAACGCCCAAAACTATACCTCTTTGGGCGTTAAACGCCCAACCAGGTACCCTGGCTGGCGTTTAAATGCCAGTCTGTCCTTCTTCACTGGGCGTTTTGAACGCCCAGCTTTTTCTGTGCAATTCCTCTGCTGAATGTTCTGAATCTTCAATTCTTCTGTATTATTGACTTGAAAAGACACAAATTACAAATATTTTTGGATTTTTAATAATAAGGATAAATCAAAATGCAACAAGTATCAAATAACAATGCATGCAAGACACCAAACTTAGCAGTTTGTATACCACTGACACTAACAAAATGAGAATGCATATGAGACATACAAAACACTCAAGTCAATTGAATTTAAAGATCAGAGCACGAAAATCATCAAGAACAACTTGAAGATCCTTAAGACACATGAATGGGTGCATATAATTGACACCAAACTTAGACTGAAACACTAGACTCAAACAAGAAATATTTTTTTTGGTTTTTATGATTTTTTGATTTTTTTTTTGTGCTTTTTCGAAAATTAAGTTGAAAAAGATATCAAAATTCTTAATGAGAATTCTAGGAATCAGTGCAATGCTAGTCTAAGACTCCGGTCTAGGAATTAGACATGGCTTCACAGCCAGCCAAGCTTTCAAAGAAAGCTTCGGTCCAAAACACTAGACATGGCCAATGGCCAGCCAAGCCTTAGCAGATCACTGCTCCAAAAGCAAGATTGATAAAAATCAACAAGCTCTTGTGATGATAAGTTGAAACCTCGGTCCAATGAGATTAGACATGGCTTCTCAGCCAGCCAGACTTCAACAAATCATCATGAAACTCTAGAATTCTTCTTCAAGAATTTCAAAAAAAAATAAATACCTAATCTAAGCAACAAGATGAACCGTCAGTTGTCCAAACTGAACAATCCCCGGCAACGGCGCCAAAAACTTGGTGTGCGAAATTGTGAACAATACTTTTCACAACTCTCATAATCCCCGGTCATGAACCCCAAAAACTTGGTGTTCAATACCATGGCATTAACACAACTTCGCACAACTAACCAGCAAGTGCACTGGGTCGTCCAAGTAATAAACCTTACGCGAGTAAGGGTCGATCCCGCGGAGATTGTTAGTATGAAGCAAGCTATGGTCATCTTGTAAATCTTAGTCAGGCAAACTCAAATGGATATAGTGATAGACGCATAAAACAAAAAGATAAAGATAGAGGTACTTTTGTAATTCATTGGTAGGAACTTCAGATAAGCGCATGAAGATGCCTTCCCTTCCGTCTCTCTGCTTTCCTACTGTCTTCATCCAATCCTTCTTACTCCTTTCCATGGCAAGCTTATGCAAGGGTTTCACCGTTGTCAGTGGCTACCTCCCATCCTCTCAGTGAAAATGTTCCTATGCTCTGTCACAGCATGGCTAATCATCTGTCGGTTCTCGGTCAGGCCGGAATAGAATCCAGCGATTCTTTTGCGTCTGTCACTAACGCCCCGCCTGCTAGGAGTTTGAAGCACGTCACAGTCATTCAATCATTGAATCCTACTCAGAATACCACAGACAAGGTTAGACCTTCCGGATTCTCTTGAATGCCGCCATCAGTTCTAGCCTATACCATGAAGACTCTGATCTCACGGAATGGTTGGCTCAGTTGTCAGGCGAGCACTCGGTTGTCAGGCGATCAACCATGCATCGCGCAATCAGGAATCCAAGAGATATTCACCCAATCGAAGGTAGAACGGAGGTGGTTGTCAGTCACACGTTCATAGGTGAGAATGATGATGAGTGTCACGGATCATCACATTCATCAAGTTGAAGAACAAGTGATATCTTAGAACAGGAATAAGGGAATTGAATGGAAGAACAATAGTAATTGCATTAATACTCGAGGTACAGCAGAGCTCCACACCTTAATCTATGGTGTGTAGAAACTCCACCGTTGAAAATACATAAGAACAAGGTCTAGGCATGGCCGAATGGCCAGCCTCCCAATGATCTAAGAACTAGATGTCCAAAGATGATCAAAGGATCTAAAATAATCCAAAGATGAAAATACAATAGTAAAAGGTCCTACTTATAGAGAACTAGTAGCCTAAGGTTTACAGAAATGAGTAAATGACATAAAAATCCACTTCCGGGCCCACTTGGTGTGTGCCTGGGCTGAGCAATGAAGCATTTTCGTGCAGAGACTTCTCTTGGAGTTAAACGCCAGCTTTTATGCCAGTTTGGGCGTTTAACTCCCATTTTGGTGCCAGTTCCAGCGTTTAACGCTGGGATTTCTGAGGGTGACTTTGAACGCCGGTTTGGGCCATCAAATCTTGGGCAAAGTATGGACTATCATATATTGCTGGAAAGCCCAGGATGTCTACTTTCCAACGCCGTTGAGAGCGCGCCAATTGGGCTTCTGTAGCTCCAGAAAATCCACTTCGAGTGCAGGGAGGTCAGAATCCAACAGCATCTGCAGTCCTTTTTAGTCTCTGAATCAGATTTTTGCTCAGGTCCCTCAATTTCAGCCAGAAAATACCTGAAATCACAGAAAAACACACAAACTCATAGTAAAGTCCAGAAAAGTGAATTTTAACTAAAAACTAATAAAAATATACTAAAAACTAACTAGATCATACTAAAAACATACTAAAAACAATGCCAAAAAGCGTACAAATTATCCGCTCATCAGTTGCCTCTCCTGAAAATAGAGTCTTCATGGTATAAGCTAGAATCAATTGGCAGCATTCTTGAGATCTAAAAAGTCTAAACCTTGTCTGTGGTATTCCTAGTAGGATCTGGGATGGGATGATTGTGACGAGCTTCAAACTCGTGACTGTTGGGCACAGTGACAGTGTGCAAAAGGATCAATGGATCTTATTCTGACACGATCGAGAACCGACAGCTGATTAGCCATGCGAGAAACCGTAGCGGACATGTTTTCACTGAGAGGACAGATGGTAGCCATTGACAATGGTGATCCACCAACATACAGCTTGCCATGGAAGGGAGTACGCATGATTGGATGAGGACAATAGGAAAGCAGAGGCTCAGAGGGAACAAAGCATCTCCATACGCTTATTAGAAATTCCCACCAATGAATTGCATAAGTATCTCTATCCTATTTTATGTTTTATTTCTTTTTTTTATAATCAAAACCTCATAACCATTTGAATCCGCCTGACTAAGATTTACAAGATGACCATAGCTTGCTTCAAGCCGACAATCTCCATGGGATCGACCCTTACTCATGTAAGGTATTACTTGGACGACCCAGTGCACTTGCTGGTCAGCTGCGCGGAGTAGTGAGAAAAGTATGAACTCACGATTTTGTGTACCAAGTACCTTCTTAGGTTACAGGTATGTCATGACCTTGGCGGCTCTCACCCCTCGAGGTCGGACACCTTGTAGTAACCTTTTCCCAATACTTTTACAACTCGGTAAGGTTCTTTTTAGTTTGCTGCTAGCTTCCCTTCTCCTCATCGACCTGCTCCGGTGTCATTTTGGATTAAAATAAGGTCGTCAGTGGCGAAGCTTCACTGGACTACCTTCCGATTATACCTTGAAGCCATTCGATGCTTTAACACTTCCTCTCTAATCCTAGCTCTTTCTCGGACTTCTGGAAGTAGGTCGAGCTCTTCCCTTTGAATTTGGGAGTTGGTCTCTTTATTGTAGAAGATCATCCCGAGGGATCCTTCTTCTATATCCATTGAGATCATTGCATCTATTCCGTAAGCAAGTCAGAAGGGTGATTCTCCTGTGGTGGAGTGCGGAATTGTCCGATATGCCCATAAGACTTATGGGAGCTCTTCAGCTCAAGCTCCATTCTCGTCCTGTAGTCTTCTTTTTAACCCAGCCAGTATGACCTTGTTGGCCGCTTCTGCTTGTCCGTTGGCCTATGAGTTCTACAGATGTGAATTGGTGCTTTATTTTTAAGTCAGCTACCAAGTTCCTAAAACCTGTGTCAGTGAATTGAGTGCCATTATCTGTGGTGATAGAGTAAGAAACCCCAAACCTTGTGATAAAATTTCTATATAGAAACTTCTGACTTCTTTGGGCGGTGGCAGTAGCTAGGGGCTCTGCCTCAATCCATTTTGTGAAATAGTCTACCCCTACAATGAGGAACTTGACTTGTCCTGACGGCTGAGGGAAGGGTCCTAGGAGATCAAGCCCCCACTTTGCGAATGGCCAGGGCGACATTACACTGATGAGCTCTTCTGGGGGGGTGATGTGGAAGTTAGCATGGTTCTGACATGGTGGGCATCTTTAGATGAACTCTGTCGCTTCCTTTTGTAAGGCTGGCTTGAAGAATCTGGCTCGGAGTACCTTTTTGGAAAGAGCTCGTGCCACGAGATGGTTGCCACACATACCATTGTGTATTTCTTCTAGGACTTCCTTTGTGTTAGAGGTCGGCACACATTTTAGGAGGGGTGTTGAAATCCCTCTCCTATATAGGATGTCGCCTATTATGGTGTAGTGCTGTGCTTCTTGTACTAGCCTTTTTGTCTCCTTTTTATCTGCGGGAAGTGTCTCAGACTTGAGGTAGTTAATTAAAGGGGTCGTCCACCCTTGATCTTGACCTGATATGATTAGGACCTCTTCTTCCTCCGAGATTGATGGACTTTGTAGTGTTTCCTGGATGAGGCTTCTATTATTGCCTCCTGGTTTGGTGCTAGCTAGTTTTGAGTGTGCATCAGCTCGAGCATTCTGTTCCCGAGGTATATGTTGGACCTCATATTCCTCGAGTTGTCCGAGCTGTTCTTTGGTCTTGTCTAGATATTTTTTTCATGGTGGGATCCTTAGCTTGGTAGCTCCCTTCTATTTGTGAAGTAACTATTTGTGAATCACTGAAGATGGTATGCTTTTGAATTCTTACCTCCCTAGCCAGCCTGAAACCAGCAAATAGTGCCTCATATTCAACCTGATTATTTGAGGCAGGGAATTCAAACTTTACTGATAGTTTGATTTGGGTTCCTGATCACTTTCGATAATTACACCTGTGCCACTCCCAGTTTTGTTTGAAGAGCTGTCCACGTAGAGATTCCACTTTGTGGGAGTTTCTGGGGTGTCAGTGTACTCGGCAATAAAGTCAGCCAGATACTGTGACTTGATGGCTATCCGAGTTTCATATTGAAGATCAAATTCAGATAACTCGGCTACCCATTGTAGGATTCTTCCAGCTAATTTTGTTTTCTGTAGGATGCCTTTTATGGGTTAGTTGGTCCGAACTTTGATGGTGTGAGCTTGAAAGTATGGGCGGAGTCATCGAGAAGTGAGTGTGAGGGCATAGGAGAAATTTTCTATCTTTTGATAGTTTAGTTCGGCCTCTTCTAGAGCTTTGCTAATGAAGTAGATGGGTTATTGCCCATTTTCATCTTCTCTAACCTGTGCGGAGGCTATTGCCCGACTTCCCACTGCAAGGTATAATATGAGTGCTTCTCCTTCCCGTGGTCGGGTAAGAATGGGTGGTTGCCCCAAGAATTTTTTGAAATCATGGAAGGCTTGCTCGCACTTTGTTGTCCATTCAAACCTCTTTCCCTTCCTTAATGTTGCGTAAAAGGGGAGAGATCTTATGGCTGATCTAGCTAGAAACCGGGACAGGGCTGCCAGTCTTCCATTGAGCTGTTGTACCTATTTGACGCAGCTCAGACTTTTCATGTTGAGTATAGCCCGGAATTTATCCGGGTTCGCCTCTATTCCTCTTTGTGTGAGCATGAAGCCCAAGAATTTGCCAGCTTCTACCGCAAAGGTGCACTTTGCAGGATTAAGTTGCATACCATGCTTTCTTATGGTGACGAACACTTTGGTGTGGTCGGACAACAAAGATTCCTCACTTTGTGTTTTGACCAGCATGTCGTCTACATAGATCTCCATTAGCTTCCCGATGTGGTCGGCAAAGACTTTGTTCATTAGTCTATGGTAGGTAGCTCCTACGTTCTTGAGTCCAAAGGGCATAACTATATAGCAATAGTTTGCTCTTGGGGTTAGGAACGAGGTCTTCTCTTGGTCAGGTGGTTACATTGGGATTTGGTTGTATCCTAAATAGGCATCCATGAAGGAGAGGTACTTGTATCCGGAGGAGGCATCAACTAGAGTGTCTATATTCGGGAGCAGGTAGGGATCTTTTGGGCAAGCCTTATTGAGGTCGGTGTAGTCAGTACACATTCTCCACTTGCCATTTGACTTCTTCACCAAGACAACGTTGGCTAGCCATAATGGGTACTTGACCTCCCTTATGAGCCCTGCCTCTAGTAAGGCTTGCATCTGCTCTTCAATAACTTGGGACCTTTCTAGACCAAGCTTCCTGCGTTTCTGTTGTATGGGCCGAGATCCCGTGTATACTGCCAGTTTGTGGCATATTAATTTGGGATCTATACCAGGCATGTCTGCGGCCTTCCATGCAAAGAGATCGGCATTATCCTTCAGGAACTATATCAACGGCTCCTTTAAGTCTCCTTTTAAAGTTGCCCATATATTTGTTATTTTATCTTGGGCATCCCCGATCTGGACTTCTTTGGTCTCACCCTCTGGTTGTGGACGAGGTTATTCACGAACTCGAACTCCACTGAGTTCAATGGTGTTGATTTCCTCTCCCCTGGGATTGCCTTTAAGGTTCAGACTTTCATTGTAACAACCTCGCACAAGCTTTTGGTCTCCTTTTATTGTGGCGATCCCTTCTGGAGTTGGAAACTTCATGCACAGGCGTGGGGTGGAGACCACTGCAACGAGCTGGTTCAGTGTTGTTTGACCTATGATAGCGTTATAAGCCGAGCTCACGTCGACTACGATGTAGTCGATATTCAATGTCCTCGACCGAGTTCCTTTTCCAAAGGTTGTATGCAGTGAAATGTATCCTAGTGGTTGAATTAGGGTATCTCTAAGTCTAAACAGACTTTTTGGATATGCTTTGAGCTCTTTTTCTTGTAGGACGAGTTTGTTGAAGGTAGGATTAAACAAGATATCTGTGGAGCTCCTTTGGTCTACTGACGTTTAATGGAGATTAGCATTGGCGAGTATGATGGTAATGACCATGGGATCATCATGCCCCGGGATGATGCTCGTTACGTCTTCTTGGGTAAAGGTAATAGTGGAGAGGTCGGATGACCTCTCTCATTCTCCGACATGATATACCTCTTTATGGTGTCTTTTGCGCGATGATTTAGAGATCCCTCCTCCTGTGAATCCCCATTTATCATATGAACATGTCTCTCGGGGGTGTGAGGTGGGCATTCAACTCGTCTGACCTCTTCATCCCTTCTTCTTTTTCTTGGTTCATCCGCTTTATTGGCTAAGTACCGATCTAGTCACCCTTCTCTTGCCAATTTCTCTACAACATTCTTTAGGTTGAAGCATTCGCTGGTAGGATGTCCGTAGATTCGGTGGTACTCACAATACTCTGTTTGACTTTCCCTCCTCTTTTGGGTTTGATTGGGCGAGGTGGTGGGATCTTCTCAGTAATGTATATTTCTCGGTAAACATCTACAAGAGACACCCGAAGAGGGGTGTAGTTGTGGTATTTTCTAGGCTTCTCAGTGGATTGATCTTCTTTTTTCCTGGATTTTTTATCCTTGTCCAGAGATGGGTAGGAGGATCCGGCCTTTGAGCCATCTCTTAACCAGGAGTTCTCCTCCATGTTGATGTATTTTTCAGCCCTTTCTTGAACCTTGTTTAGAGATGTTAGGTGCTTTTTAGATATGGAGTGACTAAAGGGTCCTTCTCGTAATCCATTGATGAGACCCATGATCGCTGCTTCTGTTGGAATAATTTGTATGTCTAGACATGCTTTATTGAATCTCTCCATGTAACTGCGAAGGCTTTCCTGATCTCCTTGCTTAATCCATGGCAGACTTGGAGCATGCTTGGCTTTGTCTTTTTGGATGGAGAATCTAGCTAAGAATTTTTTGGTGAGGTCATCGAAGCTTGTTACTGACCTTGGCAGCAAACTGTCAAACCACTTTATTGCCGTCTTGGTCAAAGTGGTTGAGAAAGCTTTGCAATGGATTGCATCTGAGGCATCCGTGAGATACATCCGACTTCTGAAATTGCTGAGATGATGGCTTGGATCAGACGTACCATCGTATGGGGTCATATCAGGAGCCTTGAAGTTCTTTGGGACTTTAGTTTTCATAATCTCTTTAGTGAATGGGTCTTGGTCCTTGTGAGGGCTATCTTCGTGACTGGATCGAGTGGTTTTGGATTTGAGGTCAGCCTCGAGCTTTAGGAGCTTGTCCTCTAGCTCTCGGTGTCATCTTGTTTCCCTCCGCAGGTCTCGCTCGGCTTCGCGCTGGTGTTCGGCCTCTTGTTCGAGTTGCTTGAGACGACCCTGTTGCTCTCAGAGGGCATCTAAAATTTCTGTATTTGGCGAATGCTTGTCTTCGTTTGATTGAGGTGTATCTTTCGGTGTGATGTCTATGTTCTTATGTGGCGTCCTGCTCTCCAAATCAAAATCGTGGTCGTTGTCGAGGTTGTCCGCCATGAGGATGGGATGACTTCCAGGTTTCCCGGCAATGGCGCCAATGTTCCGAGGATTACCTGAAAATGTAGGTCGAACTCAGACGAGATCTGCGGCGGTGGTCAGAGCTGTCGTGTCTGACTTGTTGGACTTGGTGGTGCTGCTAATCCTTCATCATCGGAGGGTGGTGGTACCTGCAAGAGACTCCGATGCTTATGTTAGCACGTGCTTTAGGCAGGATTTTTATGTAGAATCAGAGTATGAGTTGTACCTTGGTGCTCCAATGTATTTATAGTAGTGTGGAGTGACCTCCCTTGAGATAAGTTTGTTATCTTATCTTATCTTTGGTGAGATCATCTTATCTTTTTAGGCCAGCCACCTTTAGAGTGGGCTGCGTCCTTTTGTTTGGGCCTACTTGGGCTCCTATAGCGATTTGGCCGAACTCTTTTGAGGAAAGATCGGTTGTGACCCAACCTGAAGAGGTCGGTCAATTGTGTCTTTAGTCAGCCCGGGCGCACAGCTCGACCCAGGGTATGAACAATAACCTTCATTTGGATTTTCTTCTCAATTTCACAATGTCTTTCATTCTTGCTTTCTAAGTGTTTGAGAAAATGTCAACTTTAGCTATGGAGTAGATTTCTCATTCTTGGCTTGGGGATTGAGTTATTGGAGACACTTGAATGGTCAACATCTTTTATTGACTACCAATTGGAAATTGCTAATTGATTTGTTTGTCACTAAAGCTAATTTTTTTATTCTGGCTTGGCGTGCCATGCCTCATCATCCAAGTGGCACGCTGGTGCACGAAATTGTGATCATCAGCAATGGCGCCAAAAAACTTGGTAGCACTCTCAAACGTGAATCACACTTTGTCACAACTCCGCACAACTAACCAGCAAGTGCACTGGGTCGTCCAAGTAATACCTTACGTGAGTAAGGGTCGATCCCACGGAGATTGTTGGTATGAAGCAAGCTATGGTCATCTTGTAAATCTCAGTTAGGCAGATGATAAATGGTTATGGAGTTTTTGAATAATAATAATAAATAAACAGAAAATAAAGATAGAAATACTTATGTAAATCATTGGTGAAAATTTCAGATAAGTGTTTGGAGATGCTTTGTCCCTGTTGGATCTCTGCTTTCCTACTGCCTTCCTTCAATCCTTCTTACTCCTTTCCATGGCAAGCTGTATGTACGGCATCACCGTTGTCAATGGCTACATCCCATCCTCTCAGTGAAAATGGTCCAGATGCTCTGTCACAGCACGGCTAATCATCTGTTAGTTCTCGATCATGTCGGAATAGAATCCATTGATTCTTTTGCGTTTGTCATCACGCCCAACAATCGTGAGTTTGAAGCTCGTCATAGTCATTCAATCCTTGAATCCTACTCGGAATACCACAGACAAGGTTTAGACTTTCCGGATTCTCATAAATGCCGCCATCAATTCTAGCTTATACCACGAAGATTCTGATTAAGGAATCCAAGAGATATGCGCCCGGTCTAAGGTAGAACGAAAGTGATTGTCAGACACGCATTCGTAGGTGAGAATGATGATGAGTGTCACAGATCATCACATTCATCATATTGAAGTGCACCGAATATTTTAGAATAGGAATAAACTGAATTGAATAGAAAATAGTAGTAATTGCATTGAAACTTGAGGTACAGCAGAGCTCCACACCCTTAATCTATGGTGTGTAGAAACTCCACCGTTGAAAATACATAAGTGATGGTCCTGGCATGGCCGAATGGCCAGCCCGCATGAACGTGATCAAAGGATCATAAGGTAATCCAAAAATAATCCAAAGATGTCTAATACAATAGTAAAATGTCCTATTTATACTAGACTAGCTACTAAGGTTTATAGAAGTAAGTAATTGATGCAGAAATCCACTTCCGGGGCCCACTTGGTGTGTGCTTGGGCTGAGCTTGAGCTTTACACGTGCAGAGGCTTCTTTTGGAGTTGAACGCCAAGTTGTAACGTGTTTTTGGCGTTCAACTCTGGTTCGTGACGTGTTTCTGGTGTTTGACTCCAGAATGCAGCATAGAACTGGCATTGGGCGCCAGTTTGCGTCATTAAATATTGAATAAAGATGGACTATTATATATTGCTAGAAAGCTCTGGATGTCTACTTTCCAAAGTTATTAAGAGCGCACCATTTGGAGTTCTGTAGCTCCAGAAAATCCATTTTGAATGCAGGGAGGTCAGAATCCAATAGCATCAGCAGTCCTTTGTCAGACTTCTATCAGAGTTTTGCTCAGGTCCCTCAATTTCAGTCAGAAATTACCTGAAATCATAGAAAAATACACAAATTCATATTAAAGTCCAGAAATGTGAATTTAGCATAAAAACTAATAAAAACATCCCTAAAAGTAATTAGATTCTACTAAAAATTACCTAAAAACAATGCCAAAAAGCGTATAAATTATCCGCTCATCACAACACCAAACTTAAATTGTTGCTTGTCCCCAAGCAACTGAAAATCAAATAGGATAAAAAGAAGAGAACATACTATAAATCCCAGAATATCAATGAATATTAGTTCTAATTAGATGAGCGGGACTTGTAGCTTTTTGCTTTTGAATAGTTTTGGCATCTCACTTTATTCCTTGAAGCTTAGAATGATTGGCATCTATAGAAACTTAGAATTTCAGATAGTGTTATAGATTCTCCTAGTTAAGTTTGTTGATTCCTGAACACAGCTACTTTTATGAGTCTTGGCCATGGCCCTAAGCACTTTGTTTTCCAGTATTACCACCGGATACATAAGTGCCACAGACACATGACTGGGTGAACCTTTTCAGATTGTGACTCAGCTTTGCTAAAGTCCCCAGTTAGAGGTGTCTAGAGCTCTTAAGCACACTCTTTTGCTTTGGATCACGACTTTAACCACTCAGTCTCAAGCTTTTCACTTGGACCTGCATGCCACAAGCACATGGTTAGGGACAACTTTGATTTAGCTGCTTAGGCCTGGATTTTATTTTCTTGGTCCCTCCTATCTATTAATGCTCAAAGCC
This sequence comes from Arachis hypogaea, assembly GCF_003086295.3. Classification (NCBI taxonomy): domain Eukaryota; kingdom Viridiplantae; phylum Streptophyta; class Magnoliopsida; order Fabales; family Fabaceae; genus Arachis; species Arachis hypogaea. Next base: position 21,643,198 of record NC_092043.1, on the reverse strand, counting down.
TTGGATCCTTTTTACCCTTGCCATTTGGTTTTAAGGGCTATTGGCTTTTTCTGCTTGCTTTTCTTTTTCTTCCTAAATTTTTTTTTTCGCAAGCTTTTGCTTTTCACTGCTTTTTCTTGCTTCAAGAATCAATGTTATGATTTTTCAGATTATCAGTAACATTTCTCTTTGTTCATCATTCTTTTAAGAGCCAACAATTTTAACATTCATAAACAACAAGATAAAAAATATGCACTGTTCAAGCATTCATTCAGAAAATAAAAAGTATTGTCACCATATCAATATAATTAAACTAAATTCAAGGACAATTTTCGAAATTCATGTACTTCTTGTTCTTTTGAATTAGAAACATTTTTCATTTAAGATAGGTGAAGGATTCATGGAATTATTCATAGCCTTAAGACATAGTTACTAAATACTAATGATCATGTAATAAAGACACAAACATAGATAAACATTTAAACATAAAGACCGAAAAAAACAGAGAAATAAGAACAAGGAATGAGTCCACCTCAGTGATGGTGGCGTTTTCTTCTTGAAGAACCAATGATGTCCTTGAGCTCTTCTATGTCTCTTCCTTGTCTTTGTTGCTCCTCCCTCATTGCTCTTTGATCTTCTCTAATTTCATGGAGAATGATGGAGTGCTCTTGATGTTCCACCCTTAATTGATCCATATTGTAACTCAAGTCTTCTAGAGAAGTGTTGAGTTGTTTCCAATAGTTGTTGGGAGGAAAGTGCATCCCTTGAGGTATTTCAAGGATTTCTTGGTGATGAGCTTCCTCATGCATCTCTTGGGATCCATGAGTGGGCTCTCTTGTTTGCTCCATCCTTTTTTTAGTGATGGGCTTATCCTCCTCAATGGGGATGTCTCCTTCTATGATAACTCCAGCTAAGTAATATAGATGGCAAATAAGATAAGGAAAAGCTAGCCTTGCCATGGTGGAGAACTTTTTGGCTATTTTGTAGAATTCAAGGGAGATGACTTCATGAACTTCTACTTCCTCTCCATTCATGATGCTATGAATCATGATGGCCCGATCCACAGTAACTTCGAATCGGTTGCTAGTGGGGATGATGGAGCATTGGATGAACTCCAACCATCTTCTAGCCACACGCTTGAGGTCCAGTCTTCTTAATTGAACCAGCTTGCCTTTGGAGTCTCTTTTCCATTGAGCTCCTTCCACACATATGTCCATAAGGACTTGGTCTAACCTTTGATTAAAGTTGACCCTTCTAGTGTAGGGGTGTGCATCTCCTTGCATCATGGGTAAGTTGAATGCCAACTTCACATTTTCCGGGCTAAAATCTAAGTATTTCCCCCGAACTATTGTAAGATAATTCTTCGGGTTCGGGTTCATACTTTGATCATGGTTCCTAGTGATCCATGCATTGGCATAGAACTCTTGAACCATTAGGATTCCGACTTGTTAAATGGGGTTGGTCAGAACTTCCCCAACCTCTTCTTTGGATCTCATGTCGGATCTCTGGATACTCATTTTTCTTGAGTTTGAAAGGGACCTCGGGGATCACATTCTTCTTGGTCACAACATCATAGAAGTGGTCTTGATAGGCTTTGGAGATGAATCTTTCCATCTCCCATGACTCAGAGGTGGAAGCTTTTGTCTTCCCTTTCCCTTTTTTAGAGGTTTCTCCGGCCTTATGTGCCATTAATGGTTATGGAAAAACAAAAAAAGCTATGCTTTTACCACACCAAACTTAGAATATTACTCGCCCTCGAGCAAGAGAAGAAAGAATAGATGATGAAGAAGAAGATATGGAGGAGAGGGAGAGGGGGTTGTGTTTCGGCCAAGGAGGAGAAGAGAGGGTTGTGTTGTGTGAAAATGAAGAAGAATGGAGGGGTTTATATAGTGGAGGGAGAGGGGTTAAGGTTCAGCCATTTTGGGTGGGTTGGGTGGGAAAGTGATTTTGAATTTTGAAGGTAGGTGGGGTTTATGGAGAATGGTGGATGGATGTGAGTGGTGAAGAGGTGAAGGGTTTTTGGGGAAGAGTGTTTATGGGATTGTGTGAAGAGGGGAGAAGGCGAGTTGAGGTAGGTGGGGATTCTTGGGGTCCACAGATCCTGAAATGATCCTGTGGGGTCCATAGATCCTGAGGTGTCAAGGATTTAACAACCCTGCACCAATTAGGCGTGTGAAATGCCTTTTCATGCAATTCTGGCATTTGAACGCCAAATTGATGCTTGTTTTGGGCGATCAACGCCCGTCTATAGCATGTTTCTGGCGTTGAACGCCAATTCCATGCTTGTTTCTGGCGTTCAACACCAGCTCTCCTCAGGGTGTATTCCTGGCATTTGAACGCCAGGATGTTGCCTGTTTCTGGCGTTTAACGTCAGATCCATGCTCTGTTCTGGCGTTAAACGCTAGCCAGATGCTCCTTACTGGCGTTTAAACGCCAGTAAGTCCTTCCTCTAGGGTGTGATTTTTCTTCTGCTATTTTTTATTCTGTTTTTAATTTTAGTATTTATTTTGTGACTTGATGAGCGGATAATTTGTACGCTTTTTGGCATTGTTTTTAGTATGTTTTTAGTATGATCTAGTTAGTTTTTAGTATATTTTTATTAGTTTTTAGTTAAAATTCACTTTTCTGGGCTTTACTATGAGTTTGTGTGTTTTTCTGTGATTTCAGGTATTTTCTGGCTGAAATTGAGGGACCTGAGCAAAAATCTGATTCAGAGACTAAAAAGGACTGCAGATGCTGTTGGACTCTGACCTCCCTGCACTCGAAGTGGATTTTCTGGAGCTACAGAAGCCCAATTGGCGCGCTCTCAACGGCGTTGGAAAGTAGACATCCTGGGCTTTCCAGCAATATATGATAGTCCATACTTTGCCCAAGATTTGATGGCCCAAACCGGCGTTCAAAATCACCCTCAGAAATCCCAGCGTTAAACGCTGGAACTGGCACCAAAATGGGAGTTAAACGCCCAAACTGGCATAAAAGCTGGCGTTTAACTCCAAGAGAAGTCTCTGCACGAAAATGCTTCATTGCTCAGCCCAAGCACACACCAAGTGGGCCCGGAAGTGGATTTTTATGTCATTTACTCATTTCTGTAAACCTTAGGCTACTAGTTTTCTATAAGTAGGACCTTTTACTATTGTATTGAGATATCGAGGGGTAGCTATCTTCATTGTTATGCTATCTTAGATCACTGGGAGGCTGGCCTCATGGCCATGCCTAGACCTTGTTCTTATGTATTTTCAACGGTGGAGTTTCTACACACCATAGATTAAGGTGTGGAGCTCTGCTGTACCTCGAGTATTAATGCAATTACTATTGTTCTTCCATTCAATTCCGCTTGTTCTTATTCTAAGATATCACTTGTTCTTCAACTTGATGAATGTGATGATCCGTGACACTCATCATCATTCTCACCTATGAATGTGTGACTGACAACCACCTCCGTTCTACCTTCGATTGGGTGAATATCTCTTGGATTCCTGATTGCACGATGCATGGTTGATCGCCTGACAACCGAGTGCTCGCCTGACAACCAAGCCAACCATTCCGTGAGATCAGAGTCTTCGTGGTATAGGCTAGAACTGATGGCGGCATTCAAGAGAATCCGGAAGGTCTAACCTTGTCTGTGGTATTCTGAGTACGATTCAATGACTGAATGACTGTGACGTGCTTCAAACTCCTAGCAGGCGGGGCGTTAGTGACAGACGCAAAAGAATCACTGGATTCTATTCCGGCCTGACCGAGAACCGACAGATGATTAGCCATGCTGTGACAGAGCATAGGAACATTTTCACTGAGAGGATGGGAGGTAGCCACTGACAACGGTGAAACCCTTGCATAAGCTTGCCATGGAAAGGAGTAAGAAGGATTGGATGAAGACAGTAGGAAAGCAGAGAGACGGAAGGGAAGGCATCTTCATGCGCTTATCTGAAGTTCCTACCAATGAATTACATGAGTACCTCTATCTTTATCTTTGTGTTTTATGTGTTCATCACCATATCCATTTGAGTTTGCCTGACTAAGATTTACAAAATGACCATAGCTTGCTTCATACTAACAATCTCCGTGGGATCGATCCTTACTCGCGTAAGGTTTATTACTTGGACGACCCAGTGCACTTGCTGGTTAGTTGTGCGAAGTTGTGTTAATGCCATGGTATTGAACACCAAGTTTTTTGGGGTTCATGACCGGGTATTATGAGAGTTGTGAAAAGTATTGTTCACAATTTCGCGCTATCAAGTTTTTGGCGCCGTTGCCGGGGATTGTTGAGTTTGGACAACTGACGTTTCATCTTGTTGCTTAGATTAGGTATTTTTTTTTCTTTAGAGTTCTTAAGAATGAATTCTAGTGTTTCAAGGTGATGTTCTTATCATCACCAAAGCTGATTGATCTTCATCAATTTAGCTCTTGAATGCAATGTTCTGCTGAAGCTTGGCTGACCATGTCTAATTCCTTTAGACTGAAGCTTTAGACTAACATTGCATGATTCCTGGAATTCTCATTAAGAATTTTGATACCTTTTTCCACTTAATTTTCGAAAAACACAAAAAAATTTCAAAATCATAAAATCCAAAAATATTTCTTGTTTGAGTCTAGTGTTTCATTTTAAGTTTGGTGTCAATTGCATGCATTCATTCATGTGTCTTAAGGATCTTCAAGTAATTCTTGATGATTTCTTACTCTGATCTTTGAATTCTCTTGACTTGAGTGTTTATGTGTCTCATATGCATTCTCATTAGTGTCAGTAGTATACAAACTGCTAAGTTTGGTGTCTTGCATGCATTGTTATTTGATTTTAGTTGCATTTTGATTATTCTTCATTATTAAAAATCCAAAGATATTTTTAATTTGTGTCTTTTCAAGTCAATAATACAGAGAATTGAAGATTCGGAACATACTGCAGAGGAATTGCACAGAAAAAGGTGGGCGTTCAAAACGCCCAGTAAAGAAGGACAGACTGGCGTTTAAACGCCAGCCAGGGTACCTGGTTGGGCGTTTAATGCCCAAAAAGGTATAGTTTTGGGCGTTAAACGCCAAAATGTGCACCATTCTGGGCGTTTAACGCTAGGATGGCACAAGAGGGAAGATTCTGTTTTCAATGCAATTTTTTTCAGGTTTTCAAAATTTTTCAAAATCAAATCTTTTTCAAATCATATCTTTTCAATCAATTCTTTTTCAAAATCAATTTCTTTCCTTTTTCAAAGATACTTGCTATCAATTAATGATTTGATTCAACATTTCAAGTATGTTGCCTTTTCTGTTGAGAAAGGTTTAATGTTTGAATCATATCTTTTCTTGTTAGTCAAGTTTCTAATTTTCAAAATCAAATCTTTTTAAAATGTTTTTTTTTTCAAATCATATCTTCTCAATCACATTTTTTTAAAACCAATCATATCTTCTTAACCACATCTTTTTCAAAATAGTTTTCAATCAAATCTTTTTGATTTCTAATTTCAAAATCTTTTTCAAAAATCACTTGATCTCTTTCCCACTTTCATTTTCGAAAATCAAGTAGTGTTTTCAAAAATGTTTTTAAAATCTTTTACTTAATTTTCGAAAATTACTTCCCTTCTTCTCATATCCTTCTATTTATGGACTAACACTATCCCTTAATGCAAAATTCGAACTCCATCTTCTTTGATAAGTTCGAATTTTCTACTTCTGTCTTCTACTTTTCTTTTCCTCTGACACCTAAAGGAATCTCTATACTGTGACATAGAGGATTCCACATTTTCTTGTTCCCTTCTCTTTCTTATGAGCAGGAGCAAAGACAAAAACATTCTTGTTGAGGCTGATCCTGAACCTGAAAGGACCTTGAAGAGAAAGCTAAGAGAAGCCAAAGCACAACTCTCTTTAGAGGACCTGACCGAATTCTTCAAAGAAGAAGAACCTATGGTAGCCGAAAACAACAACAATGCCAACAATGCAAGGAAGGTGCTGGGTGACTTCACTGCACCTACTCCCGATTTCTATGGGAGAAGCATCTCTATCCCTGCCATTGGAGCAAACAACTTTGAGCTTAAGCCTCAATTAGTTTCTCTAATGCAACAGAATTGCAAGTTCCATGGACTTCCATTGGAAGATCCTCATCAGTTCTTAGCTGAATTCTTGCAAATCTGTGACACTGTCAAGACTAATGGGGTTGACCCTGAGGTCTACAGACTTATGCTATTCCCTTTTGCTGTAAGAGACAGAGCTAGAACATGGTTGGACTCACAACCTAAAGAAAGCCTGGACTCTTGGGAAAAGCTAGTCAATGCCTTCTTGGCAAAGTTCTTTCCACCTCAAAAATTGAGTAAGCTTAGAGTGGAAGTCCAAACCTTCAGACAGAAGGAAGGAGAATCCCTCTATGAAGTTTGGGAAAGATACAAACAATTAATCAGAAAGTGTCCTTCTGATATGCTTTCTGAATGGAGCATCATATGTATTTTCTATGATGGTCTCTCTGAACTGTCCAAGATGTCTTTGGATAGCTCTGCTGGAAGATCTCTTCACCTGAAGAAGACGCCTACAGAAGCTCAAGAGCTGATTGAAATGGTTGCAAATAACCAATTCATGTACACTTCTGAAAGAAATCCTGTGAACAATGGGACTAGTCAGAAGAAAGGAGTTCTTGAGATTGACACTCTGAATGCCATATTGGCTCTGAACAAAATATTGACTCAACAAGTCAATATGATTTCTCAAAGTCTGTCTGGAATGCAAAATGCACCAAGCAGTACTAAAGAAGCTTCATCTGAGGAAGAAGCCTATGATCCTGAGAACCCTTCAATGGAAGAGGTGAATTACATGGGAGAACCCTATGGAAACACCTATAATCCTTCATGGAGAAATCACCCAAATTTTTCATGGAAGGATCAACAGAGACCCCAACAAGGTTTCAACAATAATAATGGTGGAAGAAACAGGTTTAGCAATAGCAAGCCTTTTCCATCATCTTCTCAGCAACAGACAGAGAGTTCTAAGCAGAATACCTCTGACTTAGCAACCATGGTCTCTGATCTGATCAAAACCACTCAAAGTTTCATGACTGAAACAAGGTCCTCCATTAGAAATTTGGAGGCACAAGTGGGTCAGCTGAGCAAGAAAATTACTGAACTCCCTCCTAGTACTCTTCCAAGCAATACAGAAGAAAATCCAAAAGGAGAGTGCAAGGCCATCAACATGGCCGAATTTGGAGAGGAGGAAGAGGCAGTGAACGCCACTGAGGAAGGCCTCACTGGGCGTCCACTGGCCTCCAATGAGTTCCCCAATGAGGAACCATGGGAATCTGAGGCTCAAACTGAGACCATAGAGATTCCATTGGACTTACTTCTGCCATTCATGAGCTCTGATGAGTATTCTTCCTCTGAAGAGGATGAGTATGTCACTGAAGAGCAAGTGGCTAAATACCTTGGAGCAATCATGAAGCTAAATGACAAGTTATTTGGAAATGAGACTTGGGAGGATGAACCCCCTTTGCTCACCAAAGAACTGGATGACTTGTCTAGGCAGAAATTACCTCAAAAGAGACAGGATCCTGGGAAGTTTTCAATACCTTGTACCATAGGCACCATGACCTTCAAGAAGGCCTTGTGTGACTTAGGGTCAAGTGTAAACCTCATGCCTCTCTCTGTAATGGAGAAGTTAGGGATCTCTGAGGTACAAGCTGCAAAAATCTCACTAGAGATGGCAGACAACTCAAGAAAACAAGCCCATGGACTTGTAGAGGATGTTCTGGTTAAAGTTGAAGACCATTACATCCCTACCGATTTCATAGTCCTAGAGACTAGGAAGTGCATGGATGAATCCATCATCCTTGGCAGACCCTTCCTAGCCACAGCAAAGGCTGTGATTGATGTTGATAGAGGAGAGTTGATCATTCAAGTGAATGAAGAATCCTTGGTGTTTAAGGCCCAAGGATATCCCTCTGTCATCATGGAGAGGAAGCATGAAGAGCTTCTCTCAAAAACAGAGCCCCCACAGTCAAACTCTAAGTTTGGTGTTGGGAGGCCACAACCAAACTCTAAGTTTGGTGTTGAACCCCCACATTCAAACTCTAAGTTTGGTGTTGGGAGGTTTCAACATGGCTCTGAGTATCTGTGAGGCTCCATGAGAGTCCTCTGTCAAGCTACTGACATTAAAGAAGTGCTTGTTGGGAGGCAACCCAATGTTATATTTTATCTATTTTCTTTTGTTATTTTATCTCTTTTGTAGGTTGATGATCATAAGAAGTCACAAAATCAATGAAAAAAGCAAAAACAGAATGAAAAACAGGAAGAAAAATAGCACACCCTGGAGGACGCACCTACTGGCGTTTAAACGCCAGTGAGGTTAGCAGATGGGCATTTAACGCCCAGTCTGGCACCATTCTGGGCGTTTAACGCCAGAAAGGGGCACCAGACTGGCGTTAAACGCCAGAAAAGGGCAAGAAGCTGGCGTTAAACGCCAGAAATGGGCACCAGCCCGGCGTTTAACGCCAGAATTGGCACAAAACGAGATTTTGCTTGCCATTTGGTGCAGGGATGACTTTTCCTTGACACCTCAGGATCTGTGGACCCCACAGGATCCCCACCTACCCCACCACTCTCTCTCTTCTTCACCCATTCACCAATCACCTCAACACCTCTTCCCCAAAAACCCTTCACTTATCAAATCCCATCTTTCTCTTCACCACTCACATCCATCCTTCATAAAACCCCACCTACCCCACCATTCAAATTCAAACCACTTTCCCACCCAAACCCACCCATCCATGACCGAACCCACCCTTCCCTCACTCCTATATAAACCCTCCTTCACTCCTTCATTTTCACACAACATACACACCACTTCTCCCCTTCTTGGCCGAAAACAAAAGCCATTCCCTTTCCCCTCATTTCTTCTTCTTCTACTCTCTTCTTTCTTCTTTTGCTCGAGGACGAGCAAACCCTTTAAGTTTGGTGTGGTAAAAGCATTGCTTTTTGTTTTTCCATAACCATTTATGGCATCCAAGGCCGGAGAAACCTCTAGAAAGAGGAAAGGGAAGGCAAAAGCTTCCACCTCCGAGTCATGGGAGATGGAAAGATTCATCTCAAGGGTGCATCAAGACCACTTCTATGAAGTTGTGGCCTTGAAGAAGGTGATCCCCGAGGTCCCTTTTTCACTCAAAAAGAGTGAATATCCGGAGATCCGACATGAGATCCGAAGAAGAGGTTGGGAAGTTCTTACCAACCCCATTCAACAAGTCGGAATCTTAATGGTTCAAGAGTTCTATGCCAATGCATGGATCACCAAGAACCATGATCAAAGTGTGAACCCGGATCCAAAGAATTATCTTACTATGGTTCGGGGGAAATACTTGGATTTCAGTCCGGAAAGTGTAAGGTTGGCATTCAACTTGCCCATGATGCAAGGAGATGAACATCCTTACACTAGAAGGGTCAACTTTGATCAAAGGTTGGACCAAGTCCTCACAGTCATATGTGAAGAGGGCGCCCAATGGAAGAGAGATTCAAGAGGGAAGCCGGTTCAATTGAGAAGGCATGACCTCAAACCCGTGGCTAGAGGATGGTTGGAGTTTATCCAACGCTCAATCATTCCCACTAGCAACCGGTCCGAAGTTACCATAGACCGGGCTATCATGATTCATAGCATCATGATTGGAGAAGAAATAGAAGTTCATGAGGTTATAGCTCAAGAACTTTATAAGGTGGCGGACAAGTCCTCTACCTTGGCAAGGTTAGCCTTTCCTCATCTCATTTGTCACCTCTGTTATTTAGTTGGAGTTGACATAGAGGGAGACATCCCTATTGATGAGGACAAGCCCATCACTAAGAAGAGGATGGAGCACACAAGAGACCCCACTCATCATGAGATCCCTGAGATACCTCAAGGGATGCACTTTCCTTCACAAAACTATTGGGAGCAACTAAATACCTCCCTAGGAGAATTGAGTTCCAACATGGGACAACTAAGGGTGGAGCATCAAGAACACTCCATCATCCTCCATGAAATTAGAGAAGATCAAAGAATCATGAGAGAGGAGCAACAAAGACAAGGAAGAGCATTGAGGAGCTCAAGCACTCCATAGGATCTTCAAGAGGAAGAAAGAGCCGCCATCACTAAGGTGGACCCGTTCTTTGATTTCCTTGTTCTTTATTCTTCTGTTTTTCGAATTTTATGCTTATGTTTATCTATGTTTGTGTCTTGTGATCATTAGTGTCTATGCCTTAAAGTTATGAATGTCCTATGAATCCATCACCTCTCTTAAATAAAAACGTGCTTAATTGAAAAAGAATAGAATTGCATGAATTTTGAATTTTATAACAGTTTAATTATTTTGATGTGGTGGCAATACTTCTGTTCTCTGAATGTATGCTTAAACAGTGCATATGTCTTTTGAATTTGTGGTTCATGAATGTTGGCTCTTGAAAGAATGATGAAAAGGGAGACATGTTACTGAGGATCTGAAAAATCATAAAAATGATTCTTGAAGCAAGAAAAAGCAATGAAAAAAAAATCGAAAAAAAATATAGAGAAAAGGGGAGAAAAAGAAAGAAAAAGAAATAAAGTTGTGATCCAAGGCAAAAAGAGTGTGCTTAAGAACCCTGGACACCTCTAATTGGGGACTCTAGCAAAGCTGAGTCACAATCTGAAAAGGTTCACCCAATTATGTGTCTGTGGCATGTATGTATCCGGTGGTAATACTGGAAGACAGAGTGCTTTGGGCCACGGCCAAGACTCAATAAGTAGCTATGTTCAAGAATCATCATACTTTACTAGGAGAATCAATAACACTATCTGGATTCTAAGTTCCTAAAGAAGCCAATCATTCTGAATTTCAAAGGATAGAGTGAGATGCCAAAACTGTTCAGAGGCAAAAAAGCTAAAAGCCCCGCTCATCTAATTGATACTGATCTTCATAGATGTTTTTGGAATTCATTGCATATTCTCTTCTTTTTATCTTGTTTCATTTCCAGTTGCTTGAGGACAAGCAACAATTTAAGTTTGGTGTTGTGATGAGCGGATAATTTGTATGCTTTTTGGCATTGTTTTTAGTATGTTTTTAGTATGATCTAGTTAGTTTTTAGTATATTTTTATTAGTTTTTAGTAAAAATTCACTTTTCTGGGCTTTACTATGAGTTTGTGTGTTTTTCTGTGATTTCAGGTATTTTCTGGCTGAAATTGAGGGACCTGAGCAAAAATCTGATTCAGAGACTAAAAAGGACTGCAGATGCTGTTGGACTCTAACCTCCCTGCACTCGAAGTGGCTTTTCTGGAGCTACAGAAGCCCAATTGGCGCGCTCTCAACGGCGTTGGAAAGAAGACATCCTGGGCTTTCCAGCAATATATGATAGTTCATACTTTGCCTAAGAT